>NC_139632.1:28554317-28916817 GCF_964638095.1 Poromitra crassiceps
TGGTCAGTCCTGCACTTGAATGTTTTTTTTTCTTTTATGTCCATAGCAAACACTGCAACAAGTGAGCGGGGGTTCAATTTACATTAGAATGTTTTTGTTGTCAAGTTAAAGCCGTCTATAGGCAGCATTTCTATGTTAACCTGAGGTGATCATGTTTAGCCATAGATATCTGACATCATAATAGTATATACATATATAACTGAAATCTAGAAAAAACATAGTAGGTCCCCTTTAAACAACTTCACATCCACCATCATCATCATATGAAAGGGAGCCAGTGGACTTGTTTGTTTGTTTAATTTCTGGCCCACTGATGATGTCACAATGGCTATGACATCATCATTGATGTCATCAGTGACATCATTATTGACTAAAATCATCTCATGACATCACTGATGATGTCATAGGCATGCGAAGTTGAGCAATTGGGCGCTGCGTATTAGGGGTGTCAAAATTAATCGTATAATCGATGCATCGCAATGTGGATGTGTGAATCGAATCGAATCATTGACAGATGAATCGTTGAATCTTTTATGTTTAAATTTCTGTTGACATTCAGATTTTAAAGCACTTTCTAAGTAAAAAGGGACTTGATATTTATCTGACTGCTTGTATTAATTGATGAAAAAGTTGCCATGTGCAGTAATAATACAGAAAATTGAGGATTTGATACTTGGAGATGCAATACTTTGAGCTGTATCGAGATGCATCGTGGAATCGAATCGTTGACAGATTAATCGTAATCGAATCGTGAGGCCAGTGAAGATTCACAGCCCTACTGCGTATGCCAATACAGCAGGCGAGGCCACGCAGCAACCGAGCTGTGTATGCGAGATGCAGGGCGGGTGAGGCCGCACAGCGGCCGAGCTACCGAGCCCGCGTAGCGGGCGAGCCAATCAAGTGCGCTGCCTAGTGTAAATTGTCACATACAGTATATAGTCTTTATTTAACAATATAGAAATACAGCAACATTATTTATTCCACCACAAAAGGTTAATTTTCAGTAGCATGTAACCATGGTACTTGAAGTTGCCGCAGTATGGCTTTCATGGTGAGCGGAACTTGCTAATCCTGTGGCTAGTATTAGTTTAGACGAAGAAGTGATGTGAAGTCCGACTCAAGACTCACCCTACTCTGCCTCTGATTTGTGGTTGAGTTTGTTCTGAGCCAATCAGCCAATCAGAGGCAGAGTAGGCCATTTACCATTTAAATGTTTATGTTTAAAATGTGTCAATTTGAGAATAAAATGTATTTTATGTATTTAAAATACGCAAAATACAAGGTCTGAAAGTATTTTTATACAAATTACATCTTATTTTTCTCTGTCCAGCCAAATACAAATTACAAAATGCACAAATGTATTTCAAATACGTATTTTAAATACATGTATTTAAAATACTGCCCATCTCTGAGTACAGTACCAGTAGCTTGTGAGAATGACACACCACTCTCAAGCTGGATGTATTTATCACCGATCCTGGGACTGGAAACAGAAAGTATAGCTATGGGGAAAATGAAACTTAAAGGCGAGCCCTCCTGGTTTCCTTAAGTTTCACTTTCATCATTGCTTCATTGGTTGAACCTTAATTAAAGCATTAACCTTAATTACTTATTTACAGTTACAATTACAATTACAATGACTTCCTCCAACACATGAGCAGTTGCCAGCTGCTTCTTTTCACCTGACAAGGGGAGCTTCACCAGCAGGACATAGCACGTGGGAGGATCACGCTATCTAAAGGTGTAATTAAGTAATAACGAAGCTATCACTTAATTACACCTTTAAACTCTATACACACCTCATTCAATCTTTCAATGTGTAGGCTACTTGACAAACACAGCATGTGTCAGCCCAAGGATCTATCAACATACCTCAAGAGGGCGAGGCATTTGGCCTTGAGAGGCCTCAAACACAATCAGTCAACTATCTGTTAGGGACTGGGACACTTACTGACTGACGCATGTTCCCTGTTTTTATGACTTCAGCAAAACCTGTCAATAAAGACTGTTAAAGTGTGTCTAAAACTCGTATTCTCGTGTAATAAGTTAAAAGTATTTAGATGATGATCATCAACTGAAAACGATTTACCTGTACAATTAATGCAAATTCCCTCGTGTAATAAGTTAAAAGTATTTAGATGATGATCATCAACTGAAAACGATTTACCTGTACAATTAATGCAAATTCCCCATAAATTGTTACAGTGCTTTACTGCAGAATATCACCAGACTGCATCTTACGCAGGTTGCAACTATTCCATAATTTTAGCGTATGCAATCATCACCACACTATCAAAACACAAACTTCATGTTAGAAGGACATGCATGCTATAGTTCATTTTAATCATATTCACACAAGTAGGCTATTAAATTATTTATTTGAATACAGAAAATACCCCTCGGTATATACATGACTTATACATAAAACATGTAGGCTACATTTCTGTTTTTATGTTTGCAACTTTGTCAATGCTTTTAATAGTACTATGAAAAAAAAGACTGCTGACTGTAAGTTCCCATAGAAACTTATATTAAAGCTTATGTACACATAGATCATAAAGCGATACAATGGAGACCCACAGGAGAGAATGTCTTGTTGGGTTTGATCCCAGGCCAACATGAACATAAGTGGCTCCACAGGTAACAGGCAAACTCAAATATAGATGATTTGGGCACAACAGATATTCAGGGAATGCAAATCTTTAAATGATAGCACATTACATCGCCGCTACTACAGTTAACACCTTGTAACAGTTAGTTTCTTGAACATGAACATGAACATGAACATGAACATGAACTATGTGATGACCTTATGACCCCATAATAAAGTTTTCAAAAATACAAGGCAATCAATATTAAACAAATGCTTTTATCCTAATTTGACAATCTCCAATGAAAGCAAGCATAGAGAATTGCAGAATCAGAAAGGCCTGCTGGTCTGATTCATTGAACAGACGCCCCGAATGCAGGCCTCGCAATGAGCAGCCTCGTGGGGTCCTTCGGCGTCCATCGTTCTAAAAGGCCGGTTCCTTTTGCCCAGGTTTTGATGGTAGCACTTTTCTCTTATCTTCTCCACCAGCTTCTCCAGGAGGATGCTGATGTTGTCGGCGCTGAATGTGGCCTCTTCCATCGGGGCGTCAGTGCACTGCTTGCAGTTTTGACGGAAGCGCTTCACCCTCACTGTTCCCTGGCCCCGTGCCAGGCGCATGTGGAAGACCACCATTACCCGGTTGGAGGGCCAGCCCCTATTACACTTGGAACAGCTGAACCTTCAAAGGAGAGGGGATATAATGGATTTATAAATTATAGCACACGGATTGATGTCATGTGCTATGTAAGCAATAGTCAGCGTCAGTCCTGTTGGCTCTGGTTCAAAATTATATTTATTATCACTCAGCCTGATTTTGGTGGAAATCAATAGAACCGATTACACGTACTGTAGGCTATTTACACTTACCACACTACAAACAAACTACAGCAAATGCAACCCATACCACAACATCAAAAGAACTAAAGCTCCGCTGCTCTTCCGCTTGAACATGATCTCAGAAAGTTTTGTGAAAAGAGCACAAAGTCTGAAACCCTGATTATGTGTCTTCCTTGTACAAGATGGGAATTGAACCCACATGACTCTTTCAACAAATTTCACATCAGGATAGATCAATGGGATAGATAGAAGAGCTGTGATTCTTTGGCTCCACCCAGAGCTGTTTAAGAAGAGTTGCGACATCTACATTCACTCCAATGGACCAGTTTTTTTTTACAGGAAGTAAGGTCCTGGATTAAGCAGCACTGTCGAGTTGCAGCAAAATGGACAGTTTGTGTTGTACTTGATTTTTTTTTTTCTTTAATCAAATTGTAAATTGACCTCAAGTTCATAACAATTTCAAATGGGTTCTCTGAAGCATAGAAGTACAATGACACACACACACACACACACACACACACACACACACACACACACACACACACACACACACACACACACACACACACACACACACACACACACACACACACACACAAACACCTTTTACAAAAAACCTAATGCTGAACTATACATTACCATCTGTTGTATAAACACAATTTTAATACTGTAGTTGTTAAATGTGGTGTATTTTATGGAGGTGACTACAGTATACTATAATCTCAGCCCCTGTCCTTTGCCTATTGTATTTTATAATGTTTCTGTACTAAGCTTACTGTAATGTTTCCGTACTTTATTTGAACTCCAGCAGCCTGGCCAGGGGGAGGGGTTGCACAACATTATCCATGGGCAAAAATCTGTATGCATTGCATCTATTTTGTATTATATGAAACAATGTTTGATGCATTTGTCCCTGTTACAGTAAATAAACAAGTATTTTTTAATTAATCATTTATTGTTTGCATTGATTGAGACTAACCTTGCACATGCACTCCTCTTGTACATCTTCCAGCCCATGTTTGGTTTATCAGGTGAAAGAGAGTCATCAAACTCCAGACGCCAAGAATCTCTTCCAAGTTTCCCTACTTTTGTCTGAAAAATGCGCATCCACTCATGTGTTGCCATTGCTGCTGATTGCAAAACAAAACAAAACTCTGCCAGCTGATGAGTCCAGTGCACCAGCAGCTCAGGCTCCAGGTGGGGGTTTGTCATCATGACATCATCCTCTTCCCTGTAAACAGAACGTTTTAGAAAAAATGAAACTGAAACTTAAGGAAACCAGCTGGATGCAGAGTTGTAGTGGAGGGTAATAAAAAGCACTTAACTAAGGAATGCAAGAGAAACGAAACTTAAAGCATTTTCAGTTGTATCTGCGTAACACTGCCATCTGCTGGAGCAAGACTGACACAACCTTTAGTTAAACACGGGTTAAACAGTAGGCATTGTCATATCTGTCATATCAAGCCTCTTCATTTTGCTCTCAAGGTGCACCAGATTGATCCATTTTACTTTAAAATGTACAAAATACATAACTGGATATATATAAACTATATTACTGTAGTCGAGCCAATGGCTTATATCCGCAGGTGCAGACATGAAGGCCTAAAACCTGCAGAGGGCAGCAGTGCGCCATCGCTGCTTTCAGGCTACCAAAAAAAGAAGAGGAAGAAGAACCAAAACAGGAAGCGAGCAAGACGGAACCTGGAGGGAACGACGTCGCTATGGAAACAGATACACCCCACCCCTGCAAGATGAGCTCGCTTGTTGCCATCCAGTTTTTCACTTGATCCCTTCTGGATTACTTAATTTAATTTTGTGGCACGCTATGGAGGGGTCAGATACATATCTGATACGACCTAATCACCAGCAGAAGTGAGTCTGTCCAAGTGTTAGTGCTAGCAAGAGAAGTTTGCGTTCAACTAGCCTACGTTAGCCAGCGTTAGCCAACTCTGATTCAAATGAACGTAACGTTACGTAGCTAAGTTATTTATAACCATGACCTATGAAACATTAGTCAGCAACGTGTTTTTCACTGCAGTAACGCCAAGTTAGTAATTTAGGTTGCTAACGTTACCAGCCTATGCATCTCTGTGTGGTTGATTGTCTGCGTAGGCCTGGTCATTTGGTCAGGCAACCAAGGGGCGTAGTGGAAATGAGGCAGAGAGTTCACTCGCCTATTTTCAGATCAACTGTAACAAGGGTAAACAGGGTGGGGTAAACTACTCACCTTACTAGCTACACAACACACCTGTATTTACCACTACACCCCTGACAACCAACCATCAATAAGAGATCCCATTCTAAAAATTTAGTTGATAATAAAGTAATACATAACTGGTAAAATACTGAAAGCGTCTGGTGAATTTGATGATGATGAGCCGTAAAACGGACCCAGAAGTTAATTTCCTGCCTTGCTGCTGTTATCTGTTACTTCTCCCAGGTTTAAGCAAGCCATTGTAAAGGAGTGTATTCGTGAAATCCTGAGGGAGCAACTGTCTGGGCTGCAGTACGACCCAGAGCAAGTCCCAGAATTGACCCGCTCCCTGGCAGACAGTGTTAAGGACAGAGTGAAGGGTGAGAGATGCACCTTCACTTTAGCTGACTCTCCATCTCTCTTTCTGTCCCTCTTCTCCCTCGACACACACAGTTGCACTCACTCTGTCACATCTCTTCTCTTCATCAACAGGTGCAGGGTTCGACAGATATAAGCTTGTGGT
This sequence comes from Poromitra crassiceps, assembly GCF_964638095.1. Lineage (NCBI taxonomy): Eukaryota > Metazoa > Chordata > Actinopteri > Beryciformes > Melamphaidae > Poromitra > Poromitra crassiceps. The sequence goes on from NC_139632.1 coordinate 28,560,462, forward strand.
GCAAGTCGTCATTGGAGAACAACGTGGAGAAGGAGTCAAGTCAGTGATTAGCTAAACTACTATTTTTGTCTAAACTTTTTCTTTCTATTTAACATGCCTTTTGATCGAAGGTGGGATACAAGTCTATTTAAATACATTGTGAGCCGACACAACAACAATAACACCTTTTTGTGGTGGGACAGGGGGGTTTGCAAAGACAAAATAAAACAGATATGCATTAAGATTCCCAGTACTTGGTAACGTGATTTTCAGAATACGTTTCAAAAGCCATACAAGTGATTCACATTTGTGAAGATTATCCTGCTGAACACAAACTATCACTCCCATAAACTTTTGTTAACCATAGACCTTATTTTATGCATTTAAGCGAAATCCCCATTCTAAAAACCCCATTCACTTTTCCCCTGAAGCTCCAACATGTCCGGGACTTCCGCCTTCCGCCTACAAAAATACGTCATCATCAATACTCTATTTGTGGGTCCATACAGACAAACCCTGTTCTAGACGGCCCGCTGCAGTGCAGTCTGTGGTCAGTCTGGCCACACCGTAAAAAGATGCCCCAGAGAAGTCCATATGCACTAAGCTAGGAAGTAGATGGCTGTTCATTTTGTAGACTAATTTTACCCTAGACAGATATAAACCATTTAGAGAGATATTTTTTAAATGGTTAATCAATGTAAAATTGCCTGTCGGTTGTATGTCCTTGTCAGCTTGCATGGTTTTGAGTAGACAGCTGATCAGCTGAGTCCAGTCCAGATTATTTTTAATAAAGTGTGCATGTGCATCAAAAAAGAAGATTGTAGTTGCTATCCACTCTTGGGTGTTGCTGCCTTGCTGCCAAGAGGGAATCGTTGTTCATTGTATTTGATGCACTGTGGTCAGTAACACGAGAAAGCCTGGGCAGGGAATATTCCAAAGTATTCTAGTACATTCTACTATACTGTTAACCTTGCAAGGCAGCTATCCGCGCATCATGAAATCATGATCGGACTATTAGGTTGTCGTGGGTCCTGGTGGCTCCCCAGCACGCGTACCACAGAGGCTCGGTCCTTCGCGCGGCCTCATTCAGTGGTGAATGATGGAGTTTTGATTGGCTGTGACAGAACAGCCACTCCTTACTTAACACATTCACTGCCAGCCATTTTTCAATACTGTAGTTAGCTTCTGCCAGAGGGTTTTTTTGAGGATTCTGGCTCATCTTTCAAGAGCCGAGGATTCGTTTCTGTTAGGATTTTGTGAACACACAATATCTCAAAATAACTAATAGAATGTGTGCTTTCTCTGTCTAAAAGAGTTAGTTTGTAGAGTTAGTAGTTATATGTAAGCATTAGCAGTTGAATACAGCATGGTTTCAGCGTCTGAAAATTTATTCTGAGATAAACGGCTTTTTGTGAAATTCGATAGAACAGTCACTTTAACCATTCATTTTTGGCATCAGTAAGACGTCAGACATCTAAACAATAGTTTTGAACAGTAATTTCCTCCATAACAGCAGGAAACCCCCCTCTGCTTCAAACTCCTCCCTCCGTGGGCGTTCTCCTCCGCCCTCCTTGGCTCTGCAGCGGGTCTGTCACAAGCTCGTTTCTGCTGCTGCTGTAACCTCGCGTCACCAGGCTCACTGCTTTGCTGCTGCCTGGCTGCTGGCGGCCGCTGGGCAAGTCTGGATGGGGCTCGCTCGTTTCTTGGCGTTTCGGTTGAGAGCTCTGATGAAGCTCTTGCGATTCTGCGCTTATTTATGCTGCGTGTTTCAAAGTGTGCACCCAGTCTATTCTTGGAACCCCCCACCGTTGCCACCGCTGTGCGTCAGTGCGAAAGCGAAAGCGTTTTCGCCATCCATTTTACAGTATGAGAACGGCTTCCTCACACTGCTTTTGGCTCGCCTCTTTCTACTCTGGAGAGACATGTCGCCACTCAGTGGGTCGGTAAAATAGATTATACACGTTCGGTGGCTCCAATATTTTTATAGGAGACGTGGGGGGCATTGATCCACGTCCCACCGTAAAAAATTTTTTTTTTTTTTTTAAGCCGAGATATCTCGTCATTGGCAGTCAACCGTTGGATTTTGTAAGCCGAGATATCTCGTCAATGGCAGTGAACGTGTTAAGTGGGCTTCATCATGTCTGTAAACTATTTGTTTGAAAAAGGTCGTTTTTCATTTTCTTTATTGCAAGTTGGCAGTGTGCGGGACTCTTTTCACTATTTTGTAGACTTTATCCTTGCCCTACGCACCTGTCCCGGAGAGATGTGCAGAGTTTTCCTTTCAATGTCCCCTCTCTCTCCCCACCTTTCCTGTCTGTCTGCTGTCAAATCTAAATAAAGGCAAAAATGCCCCCCCCTCCCCTTCCCCCCCAAAAATGTTGTAGGTTGTCATTATTATTATTTTTGCTACTTTCTAGCTACTTTCTAGCTTTTGGCTGGCTGCTGAGCATACATGCTCAGTTTCAGTAATACCTGCCATCACATTTATTCCACACATTCATACCTGGGAACTGAGAATTACAAACTACACACCTCAGTCAACCACACTCTTCTGCTGTCACTGCCACTGAGCAGATCCACTGGTCCAGACAAGGCTTCACTGCCTTGCTCAAGGGAACCTGTCGTTGAGGGTGTTCCTCACTTACACTGTCTGTAAAGTCTGGGGACACCTTTATGGAGAGATATATGTGTCTTTATTCTGTGACTGAAAGTTTACATCCTGTAACCAAAGACTGTATCTGTGAGAAAATAAATCCACTTTGTAATCAAAAAATAGATCTGTAAGCAAAAACATGGATTTGAAAACAAAACTATCAACAATCCAATCAAAGAAAAATTTAAAAATAAAATAAAAAAAATGTTTTTAGATTTTTCATTAATGTGAATTAAAAAAAGTTGCATGCAAACACAAACATTTTGTTCTCAACTCCAAAACATTTGTTTGCGAAACCATTACCTTTGCTTACAAAGCTCAACTTTTCTTTTGCGAAACGAAAAGTTTTGTTTGCAAAACCTGAGTTTTGCAAAACTTTTTCTGTTACAATAAGGGCGGGACCTACAGCAGAAAGAAGTAACGCACGTCCCTATTGGCCAGTGTCGATCGGAGTGATAGCTTGGCAACATCCAATCCAGTACGAGACAAGGCGGAGGGCGGGCACTTGAATGGAAGTATTTCCTGAAGGAATCTCCATGCAATTTCAGCGCCAGTTATAACCACAGATTGAAGAGAGAAGCCGTGAGTATGTTCACACCAAGTGCATGTAACCTGACCAAACATAAAAACAACATAAATACATTGGTGTGAACATACTCACGGCTTCTCTCTTCAATCTGTGGTTATAACTGGGGCTGAAATGGCATGGAGATTCCTTCAGGAAATACTTCCCGCCCTCCGCCTTGTCTCTTACTGGATTGGATGTTGCCAAGCTATCACTCCGATCGACACTGGCCAATAGGGACGTGCGTTACTTCTTTCTGCTGTAGGTCCCGCCCTTATTGTAACAGAAAAAGTTTTGCAAAACTCAGGTTTTGCAAACAAAACTTTTCATTTCGCAAAAGAAAAGTTGAGCTTTGTAAGCAAACGTAATGGTTTCGCAAACAAATGGTCTGGAGTTGAGAACAAAATGTTTGTGTTTGCATGCAACTTTTTTTAATTCACATTAATGAAAAATCTAAAAACATTTTTTTAATTTAATTTTTTAATTTTTCTTTGATTGGATTGTTGATAGTTTTGTTTTCAAATCTATGTTTTTGCTTACGGATCTATTTTTTGATTACAAAGTGGATTTATTTTCTCACAGATACAGTCTTTGGTTACAGGATGTAAACTTTCAGTCACAGAATAAAGACACATATATCTCTCCATACACCTTGTCTTTTCTAAATGTTGAGAGTAGTATTTAATTTTCTCTGTTATTTTTTAATTAAGAAAAATGCAATGCTTTTGTTAACATAAAAAAAAAGCACATATGTAATAATTTTGGACATACTGTATTTATTCAACACTCATGTTCATCAAAGTGTCGACTTTGGTATTTATAAAGAAAATCTTCAAAAGCTAGGTGTCCCCAAACTTTTGATGGGCAGTGTAGATGTTCGCAGCAAGTGCCGGGATTTGAAGTGAGGACCCTCTTTCTCGAACCTTGAGGCTATCGACGCCCTACTTATAAAGAATTATGCCTGACATACAACAGTTCAGAGGTTAAGCTTTATTTGTGAATGTTGTCCTTCAAAAGTGACTGTGACCTACAACCTTCTGTCTCCTGTGTTTCACCAGGATGTCTTCCAGGTGTTTCTGGGATGCAGACACAGACAGCTACGCTGAAGATGTTTTCATGAATGTAAGTCAAGTCAAGTCAATGTTTATTTATAGCACATTTACTGTACACAACCACCGTTGACCAAAATAGACAGATATAAAAGTGAGTTACAAATAGGAATAAGAAAGAAAACAATACACATAATAAAATAATTGGGGCACATTAGAAAATGACGTAGCGGTGTCAAGCTCAACTCTAATTGAACGCTAACGAGAAGAGATGGGTCTTGAGCAGCGGCTTAAAAATGTCAGAGGTCTGTGCAGTTCTTATAATGTATGAACAGGTCGATTGGGGGCAGCAACCATGAAGGCTTGGTCACCCCTGCTTTTTAGCCTTCATCTCGGAACATCCAAGAGCATCTGGTTTGTCGACCTCAGTGCTCTAGCTGGAGTATGATGATGCGAGAGATCAGAGAGATAAGAAGGCTCCAGCCATTTAAAACCAAAACAAAATCTTTGCCAATACACAGTGGTGTAGAGGTCGCGGCTGGAGAACTGGGACTACTCAGCAGCATGTTGTACTCACTGGAGACCACACAAAGATGACTGATCTACACCCACATACTGAGAATTACAGTAGTCTTTAAATAGTATGTATGATTGGACCTGTAGGAGTGGGTGGGTAGTTGGGGGGTGTTCTTAGGTGGGAAAAGGGGTAGGTGGTGGTGGGAGGGAGGGAAGTTTGGGTTGTTCTGGCTTTTACTTGATTTGACTGCATTTAGTATTTTCTTGTATTTGTTACAAAATCAATAAATATATTGTTGAAAAAAAGACAGTAGTCTAGCCGAGAGGTAATAAAAGCATGAATAGTGACTGGTAACTTTCTCAAAGTCTTTGGGGGAGAGATAGCCCTTTACCCTGGCCAAAAGTCTTAACTGGAGAGAAGAAGAAAAATGTGGACAAGTGCCCTTGTCCCAGATTTATAACACACCTCTCAGATGATCATTTATTTCATAAACGGTTTTTCTTTTTTCTTTAGGACAGCTTGTTCTGTGTGGTGGCTGTTTTTGGATGCTACTACTACTGAGGAGATGGAGGGCGGATGACAGAGCTTTCTTTCAGGATAATCTCAAGATATTTTGTGTTTTGTGATGACCGAATGAGCATGGTTTCCATAGGGTTTTAAACGCCTTTGAAAGTTTGTAGATTTGAGAAAAATAAAATAAAGTCTTACAAGTTTTTGAAAACCAATGGATGTAATTAAAACATAGGGCTCAAAACATCTGGATCTCTCTCCATCCCAGGATGAACACATCCTACGTTGTTAGAGCAGCAGACCAAATAGTATAGAGAAATACACCGGGGGGGAAATAGTATATATGATGATGCACTGAATAAGCTGACAGTTAACCTACCTTTCTGTTCTTACCACAGCTTTGACAGTAGAGGGCAGTGTTTGTCTCTGAGTCTCAACATCAAGACAGGAATACTAAGCGCAACTTGTTGGAGAGACCACATAACATTTCACTCAGACCAAAACGTTAAAAAATTGCGGATTTAAAGAAATTATTTTCTGATGTAGTTTTTTTAAGTTCTGGTCCCAGTGAAATGTTCTATGGTCTCTCCCCATTCTAAATATAGCTGAACCGTTTGGTTTGACGAAGTAAACCTATTTTTATAAGCATTTTACGAAATGTCTATGGGAAAATAAATGGCGGATAAAAATCTCTGGCACAGTGCTGAAGCAGGAAGTAGGCAGTCACTTTGCCTCTCTATGGCCGAGTATATCACCACCTTTATGGTCATGTTTTTTTTCTTCTACCCCCCTCACCCTGCGCTCTACACACAACAGTACTTATGTGATGCCACTTTCATTTCATTTAATGTTTATTTGTGTAGGGACAGATACACGTACATGGAACATTTATCAAGCAAACCGTGATGTCATATATCACATTTATAGCTATTTATAGCCGTCCCTGAAGCAGTAGGGTTTGTTGTTATTATAGTTGTCTTATATCTTATAGTTATATCTTATAGCTATTATTATATTATTCTAGTTCAGGTGTCTGAGCCATGAATAAATACCCAGAACAGAGGCAAAGTGTTTTGATAGAAGATGAGAACATCATCTGAGAGTTTTGTTTCAAAATGAATAAATCAATTTGAATAGTGTTGTACTCTTACATAATGAATAGTAGGAGGAAAGGATACAATACATAATAGAAATACTGTACATTTCCAGAAAAACAAATATGAAAATTTAAATTACTAGGAATCTTGTGCGCTCGATTCCTAGGGTGGAGACTCTGGCTGCAGTTATGGAGCCAAAATCGTGACTGACAGACAGACAAACACCGCCCACCCACCTAGGTGCCATTGTGCAACTGTACGCCATTGGCTCATACTACATCACAGTTGCTCGAGTGACATCACTGATGACATCACAACTGCCTGAGTGACATCACCGTTGAGCAATCACAGTTGCTCGAGTGACATCACTGATGACATCACAATTGCTCACGTGACATCACTGATGACATCACTTCCATCACAAATCGTGACTGACACCATCACAGACACCCCTTAGCCAATTTGACCTCAGATAAAATCATACCTGTTCAAAGCCGATATGAATTTCCAACCACAGTTTCTTGGTATGGAGTGAAGAGGTCAGTGAAGACTGGTCAGCTGGGAGACATTTTTATGTATTTTTTATATCCAGTGGGGAAGTTTGTTGGATTGCTTAGTCTGGTCACTGTGAAATAATCCGCCTGAGACATCTCCTGAAGTGACACAGAGGAGATTTACATTTTTTCCACCTGGATTTGATGGTACGATCAGCAGCTTGATTTTCTGGAGGACTTGTGTCCAGCATGACAATGAGGATTTGCACAAGTGTCAGAATACAACATAATATATCACAATAAAGAGTCAATGAAAATAAATAAATAAAGTTTTCTCTCTCACTGAAATCTACAGCAGATAACTTGGGCAGCATGTTTGTTAGCTTTACCAAACCTATAGATTTGGCTATAGATGTTATACAATAGGATAGAAGATTGAGTAAATAATTACATGGGTACTTTCAAAATGACTTCTTTATCCTGGTGTCTAAAGCAAGAAACATAGCGTCAGGTTTAGGACGTTGTCGGCGGCAGCTAGACATAACAGTACATACTCGAATGTCAGCTTGACGAGGACGTCCCAGGGGAGACCTCAGCAAAATGAGTGATTGTGTGATTTCACTATGATTCAAATTACTAGAAGTTAGCCCAAGGAGAGAATAGTGCATCATGGTCATAGCTCTCCTGTTATCTCCCCATCTACATTATATTATACTTGCGCTGTTCACTTCAGCTGCGTCGACCCAACGGTGTGTCACATTTTTGGGAAGCTGCACGCCGCCTACGCTGCAGGCTCGCCGGCCACGGCGTAGCCCTATGGCACGCACAAGGGCTTTGACGCCTGAGTATAAATGTCGCTTCATGCTGAATGTTTTGTTATTTCTGAGGAACAGCAGCAGCTACAGTGAGGCTACATAACATATGTCCAGAAAAAGATCTCTAAAAAAATGCATCCTCTTTTATATAATGTGTAACGTGCATTTTGTATTTTGGTTATGCATTTTGATAGATGCTTTGCAGGGAGCTAATTTAAAATTTTCTAATTAGGTAATACAGTCTTGAAATTGAAGGCCCACTCGTAATAATAAAAAGTAATTTATTGGCACTTAATTTATGTATCTCCCCCCTTCCCCCCCCCCCAAAAAAAAGTATTACTTTACATATGCATTCACCAGTGTATTTATTGAGTTGGTGCTTTGTAGTGCATTAGCCTATGCAGTGTATTATAACAAGTTTCTCTTTTTCATCCATTTGTTGTAGTTGTCTTGTTCCTGTAACCGATATTTTAAAGCTATCAACTCTAGCAATCAAATCTAATTTCATGTTATTTCCAAACCATCCTCAGCTACAGCACTTGAAATTTAAACTAATTTTGGGAGTATGCCATTTTATTTTATTTACCCATTTGTATCCATTGACACTCCCATACAGTGGTACAGCCTTCATGTATGTGACTTTTAAACACGCTGTTACTCGCTTGAGTGATGCCATTTCACATGACAAAATATTGATCCATTCAATTATGTGTTTGCAAATGGGGGGACCTGTCAGGGCTGCCGCGTATCTTGCCCAGGCCCGGGACAAAATGATCCCACTGGTACCAACCCTCCTACGTCCAATTAAATTAGACAATTAGAGCCCCCAGGGTCCGGGACAACTGACCCTGTCGTCCCCCACTGTCTGCTGCCTGTTATCTCTCTAACAAAGATAACGGATTAGCCAAGCCTCCCTATGTTGGTCAGACAGACACACGCCGTGTCTGTCTTCAGTTCAACAGGTCATTCCCAGCCATTCATAATTACTTAAAGATTTCTTCCATTAATGTCATCATGCCCATCCCCAACTGGAAAATCAGATGCTTTTTAGATAGAAGAGTAACGAGATAGAAGAGAGCAGTTGAATGAATCACTTAGCCAAATGACTCTGATCACCTACAGATGCCACTGCTCATCATGACACTATTTCTAGTTGGCAAACTCAAAAATCGACTCACATGTGAATAGCTTTCCAGCGGGCCAAACACATTCATCTGGACACAGGATTTCCAACTCAAATATAACAGCTATTTTGCATACATTTGTAGTGCATTAATTATAATATGCGGCAAGCACTCTATTATTATCGTTATTTATCACGATAGCTACTCTTTCTTAATGGAAGTATTGATGGAAGCCCTTAATATATGAATCAATAAGCCAGATCTATCTAAGCATCTCTGATTTACCAGAATGACTTTCGGCAGCCCTCTGAAAATACTGTATATGTTCAGTTCAATTCAATTCAATCAACTAGTCAGTGAAATGCTCTCTGTTTCTGCTGGTTTCAGAGCTTATTCATGTCAACAGGGGACCCACTTGTCAAAAATGATTATATAGATATATAGGTCTCCTGCCCACTTCCTGTCCCCTAAAAATGTCAAGTAAATAATGTAGGCTATTTATATTTAATCTCTCCAGTAATGATTTGATTTTAAATATTTAGTCCAATCTCAATCTTAATTCTGCTCTATGTGTTTCTGAAGGTTGAATGAAGGTTGACTGCTTTGACAAACACACTTCCTCCGGTGGGAAGGAAATGTATGCATGAAATGATTTTGGAGTAGATCAAAGATTGTGCAGGGTCGAGATGGGATGAAATACAGCGGTGTCTGACTGACGCCGCTCTGCTGGGCCTCTTGTTTCCCAATCTCATCTTCTCCGGAGTCGCTTTCATCCCGACTGGAAAAGCGGAACTCACGCACGCCGTTTCATGTCTTTAATATCCTGCAGGGCTCAGAAACGATCTGTTCTCCCCTGACAGTAATCCAAGTTTGAATGCTACAAATTATAATTAACCTCCATTTCATTTACGCTTTTGTCCATACCCACTTAGAATGTGTAGCCTACATTTTGTCAGTAGTCAAATGGACTGTATATCACAGTCTTCATGTGTGAAGATGAAGTGCCTCTTGTTAGTTGGGGACATGTTTGGGGGGAGGGGAACTGGGGGAATAGCGTGATCGTCCCACGTGCTACGTCCTGCCGGGGAAACTCCTCACTGTCAGGTGAAAAGAAGTGGCTGGCGACTGCACATGTATCGGAGGAAGCATTGTGCTAGTCTACAACTCTCCCCAGATCGGCAGTGGGGGTGGAGCAACGACCGGGACAGGAGGGGGAATTGGCCAAGTACAATTGGGGAGAAAAACAGGGGGTTAAATCTGAAAAAATTAAAAAACAAAACTGTGCACATGAGCTGGCGATTCACACAACACTGAAGCCACTGGCCTCTATCTTCCGACAGGCGCTATCCCTAAATAGCGCTTTGCGCACTGTTTGCGCATGCCTTAAGGCACGGAAGATAGCGTTCCGCCTTGCGCCGTCCGCCAGGTGTTCTGCCGAGTTTTGCTCCCCCGCCGAGCAGCAAAAAAAACATCCCCACCTCACGGGAGCTACTTGTAATGATTTATACAGAAATGTAACTGTTTCAAAGTGATATAATTGTCTGGTAGACGTGACCTCCCTGATTTCTAAGTTAAAGTTAAAAGCCGTGCCAATTCTGCCAAAAATCATCTGCGCCCCAAAATGCCTGCGCAAACGGGATTTGGGCGGTCTTAACTACCAGAATTATTCACAGGCGTGGCCAGGCAAGGCTGGGCATTACGTCAATCAAAACCAATCACATTCCCATCTCGCAATGGTTGTTTGCGCGAGGTTGCCTCGCCATGCAATATGCTGTAATTCTCTCCATGTGTAATAGAGTGTACTCACTCGTGCGAGGACAGAGGGAGCTTATTGACAGATCGTTTGTAGTGCCAATGACCCTTTGGGTTATGAAGGTAAATAGCCTATGTCCATTGTCCCACAAGTGTTCTCAATTCATTTCCCTCTTTGCGATGTGATAAAAGTTTCTCAGTGAGTTATAGTTGATTGCCTCACTGAATTATCTGCTAATACCCAATTTTAGCAGCATAATTTGATGTATTGGCATGGCAAGGCTGTGCTTAAAGACTCACCTGTTTAGACAGGCTTTTTAGTAATTCTTAGCCATTGTTTTTACCTGTTCATGCTCTGTGTATGTTTTTATGTTTTTGCCTTTTGCTGGTATTATTCCTGCACTTATATTTCTGTGTTGCTGTTTTAATGTGTAAAGCACTCTGTGCATTCGTGCTGGGAAGGGTGCTATATAAATAAAGTTTTACTTACTTACTATGGCTTTTCAGTTTAAAGAGCGTTTTAGGCAGGTGGACTTGGAAACTCCACACATTGGAGACCGTTCTTCTTACTGGTGGTAATGCGACTGAGTTTGTGGAGCCACACCCTGAGGTGGACAAGGACAGTTTAAGGGGTGCAACTCCAAATGTTCCTCCCAAAAAACAGAATCAAATCCAGTGTGGAAGCGGCTATTGTTCTCAGGAGGTATGCCAGTGTTAGCAATACCTGTATCATCGACAGAGGCAGAAAGGAGCTTCAGTGCACGAAGAAGATTAAAGACATGGCTCAGGTCCACTGTGTCCCAAGGGCATCTAATGGTGGACAAACTGGATCTCAGGGTTAAATGTACACAAATGAACAGTGTCTGTTAGGTCCATCCAGGCATGCATTTGAGCCATACACGTAGCCTACTGTACACATTAGTGCCAGTGTTAAGAGATTAGAGCAGTGATACTCAATTTACGGCCCGCGCAGGTGCACTAAACGTTTTTGCAATTCCATCGCGGGCCACACAGGGGGCGCCCACGGGCCGCATGTGGCCCGCGATGGAATTGCAAAAAAGTTCAGTGCACCTGAACGCAACATGCAAGATACCCGCTGAATAAGTGTCCAAATGTTCATGTCATTCTGGCCAATACTCCACTTCTGTTATAGCATTTCAGTCTGGAATATAGAATATCTTTCAATAATCTATGATTTAGCTGCTAAATTGTCAAATACCGCCGTCTGCTCGCTACCCAGGCACTTATGAATGTACTTAACCTAACTAACTTAACCTAACTAACTATCCGGTGTGCACAACATTGTCAGACTAAACTCTGGCTGACACCCCAAAAACCTACAACCCGCTATAGAAAAATGTATATTGTTTGTTTATTAACTGGTCCCTGGCCTTCTATTTTTTCACGAAAGTGGCCCCCGGGCAAAGCAAGTTGAGTATCCCTGGATTAGAGGCTTGTTAGTGTTTCAGTGTTTGAGGGCTTGTATAGCAAAGTAATGATTGGAGGACTGCTTCATTTAAATAAATTATTCAAATATGTATTATGTGTTTGGACTGGTAATTATCCAACTTTTATCGTGTTCAAGAGTGCTAAATCAAAGAAAATGGGCGAACTCGTGGAGTCTCCTTTCAGATCCGACCGAACAGCTGTCCCCGACGCAGCACATCTGCAGCTCCGCAAGAAAGGGCCTCGTGGCACGCCACCAGCTCGGGCTCTAATGAATATTCTATTGCTGTGACTGATAATCATAATCATAATTATTCAGGCCTGAAGAGCATTCATAAAAGAGCTGTAACCCTGCAATTAAAATGTCAATCTTACTCACAACCCCTATTTTCCAGTTTGTGCGCTCCTGCCTCCTTCACATTACACATAGCCTACCACACATCTGTCATTAGGAATAAATGACACGTTTTACAGGTTTTATGATTGGTGGAAATGTAATGTTTAGGAGGAATGTGCTTTTCAATGTTTTCCACAATAATAATAATAATTCATTTATTTTATATAGCGCTTTTCAGAACTCAAAGACGCTTAACAGTAAACAAAAGACAAGCAACAGAAACAGGCAACAGATACAGGTAACAGGTACAGGTAACAGGTACAAATAACAGTGGCGATTCAGGGCAAGGTTGTACAGTATGGAGAGGCAGAGGAGAGGAAGAGAACAGGAGGCCAAACGCTGAATTCACCTCAATGTTTCCCTGAAAGGCTGATGGCTGCTTTTTCCTTTTGTAAAGGTGTGAAACCTTGACTCGATGACACCCATAATTAAGTAAGACATGTTTGTGTTGTGGCCAAAGAAGTGGAAGGCGTAAGAAATGTGAGTACAACCCGCTGTCAGTATTTTAGGTCCAATTTTATGGATAAACACTGATTGCTGATTCCACTCTTTCATTCTTTCACTGGATCAAAGATGGAATCGATTAGTGTTTTGGTGAGTGTTTTGGCTTCAAAGCACCTTTCAAAGTACCTCATGTCACTCTCTCCCCAAGGAATCACATTTTCTCTTTCATACGGTATCTTCACTCCCCTTTCATCTTTCAAATTAACTCCCTTTTCCACCTCTCTCCAGCTCTTTTTCTTCATTTCCCCCCAGCATTTCTCTTACATGCTGCTTCTATCACTCCACTGCTCTGACCCTTGCACTTCTTACTTATCAGTTGCATGGAATATTGATGATGCAGAAATTATTTTGCATTATGTAAATGAACTCAGCCGGGAGTCCATTACTCATCCTTTTTTCTTGTTATTACTTATTTAATGTTATTACCAGGCAACAAGGTTTTTTAAATAGGCTGAGTGTTATCACCTAAGATGCGTTTTGACCGCTGCGTCTCTTGAAATTGCATGAAATGAGCGTACTGCTGTAAAATTCAATAATATGTTTCCCCGCCATGAAAGGAGACACGACTAGAGAAAGGCAGTAGGCTAGTTTAGTTTGGCATGGACATGGACTTTTCATGTGACAAATTAAGCGCTCAATTCATTTGTCATGGTCCGTGTCTAGTGTCTGTGTTTTCCTTGTTTCCCCCTCCCTTCCATACCTTGCCACCCTGCCCTTGCTGTGTGTGTGTGTGTTTTGGGGGGGGGGGGTCTCCAGTACCTGATTCACCTGGCTCCCAGCTCAGCTGCCTCCAATCAGCTCATCACTCACCTGCTTCCCACCTGCTCGTCAGCCCCACAGCATATTCCCCGGTTTGTCACTCATTGCTGCACAGATGCTGCATTCCATTTAAACTGGGAGCTTGTGATTTCACGCTTGAGTGACGTCACACCCAAGTTTGTCGGCGTTCCATTTAAAGCCCCATTCAGCAACTTTTCCAAGTTTTGCTATTGGGGAAACTGTGCCCTCTGGATGCAATAGTATCAGTATCGATATCGCCGTTCAAAGTCAACAAAACACAGCACCAGAAAGCTCTATGTACATGTTGTGACATCGGGTACTCACCACGTGATGAAATAATAATCCATAGTTACGTGAAACGTCATTTTCGTAGCAAATCCCCACCGAGTTACTTCCTTGTTTTCATGAACACAACGCTTCCGCTGTACAGCGCATGCGCGCATCTTAACTCCGGGACGCAGGCACAAAAGTGCTTAGTCCCAGGAGAGGCATTTGGAGGGCAGTGTGTGACCAATAGAGGTGACATTCTCCCTGTTAGAAGTCAATGTACCCTCTTCAATGACTAAAAAGCTGTTATATTCAGGTGAAAAAGTTACTCATTGGGGCGTTAAACAATCGGGAAACCAGCTAGGGTTAGCTCTAACCAGGCTAGCCATTGTTAGCTTTTTGCAGTATTTCACGCATACTTATCCACACAGATAGAAGTTAGACAGTACTGTGTGTACATCTGATTTCATGAGACACTAAAAAGGCACTACGATTTTAACTACTGTTAAAGCGCGGAGCAGCCATCTAGGATTTTTGAGGTTGGGGCTGGTGTAGTCTCGCAGTGCATATCTACATCTGGAGCACAACTCTCAAAAGTGGATAACGTCATAAACATCAACTTCACCACCACGCCGACTAAAACTGCAAACTTTGGCTGCCTTCTTTGCTACAAATCATTCAGTTCCGACAATAGATAGATAATACAGATGAACTACGATCCTGCAAGACAGCCTATCTACTGTTTGGTCGCTCCTTTTATTGCTTCTCTCTTCACGGTGCTTCACGATGTTCCACTGAATGGACTGTAATATGGGAGGAACGCTGTATGACACGCTGTATGACACGCTGTATGACACGCTGTATAACGTAACTTCCGTTACAGCCCAGCCAACCAGATTACACTGGAGGCATCTGCCTGGCGCCGCCGGAAGTCTCGTGTGAATTCAGACTTGTGATTCAGACCCTCCGTCGCTGGAAGCTTGATGACGTCGACGGTGGGTCTGACTACGTGAGACTAGGGCTGGTGAGGCTCCCCGAGTTTGGCAGAGAAAATCCGACGACAGGTGACTCACAGGGGGAGTGAAATCCCCAGCTCCCAGTTTAAATGGAATGCAGCAATAATACTCTGCTTTGAACCAGCCTTGCATTTTGTTCCTCCGCTACGGTCTGCCCGTTCAAACATCAGCTCACACACACACACGCACACACACACACACACACACACACACACACACACACACACACACACACACACACACACACACACACACACACACACACACACCTACACACACACACACACACACACACACACACACACACACACACACACACACACACACACACACACACACACACACAGAGTTTCCCCTACCACTGTCACTCTCATTTTCAGGGAATTTTCTAAATGCAGGATGGCAGAGGAAAACTCTGCCTGGCTGCCCTGGCGCGCGATGCTACCTTGAGGATGTCTAAAACAAATTATTTCTCGGTCACCTACATTCAAACGAGGTTCCTAATTAAGCAGGTTAGGTAGCTAGGTGATAGACGTTCGTTGCATTTCATACACAGCCATGGCATTTTAAGGAATAATATGGGAATAGTTCAATCAAAGTTCATACAAACCCATACCCGTCTAAGCCTCTGTAAAACTTAATTTAAAGTCTGAAGGCTTTTGAAAGATCAATAGGCGGCATCAGGCTTTTCACAGCAGAAGAAACAAGCCAATTGTAAAAAGGCCTGCTGGCTGTGAGAAGGATTATTATACCCATAAGAGATCACTCAAAGAGATCGTCTAGTGATTGCTGGACCGCAGCTTTCTCAAATCCTTTATTACAGTATCTCAAAGCCTTTTCTGAAGTTAACTTTTACTTTCTTTTATTGCAATGAGAATAGAAATTCTGAGAACCAGCTCAGCAGCTAGGTTGTTTGTCACTGAGCAGTGAGCACCTCATAGATAATTTAAAGAAGGTGCTTTTAATAGCAATGTTCACATCTAAGTAATATTCAAAACAATCTACATTGCAAACTGCATTCAGAATGATTAAACAAGGCCAGGTCGAAACCTAGCATAGGGTCAGTGCATGGTATCATCACCCATGTATACCCATGAGGTCCTTGCCAACTCCCAGCTTTAGCTGTGGTGGGGCATTCCTGTCCGTGTTGGAAATTAACTTTTGCATAGAGGCAACAGGATTTCCTAACCAGTTTAAAAGCTCTGTGTATGGATTTAAAGTGGAGATGAAGCATTGAACAATACAAGTGTGGTTTGTTTGCTTTGTACCTTGGGTAAGACAGAACCCTGCAGTCAAATGTGAAATGCATTGGCTGCAAAACTAAAATGTATTTGCCTGTTTTTGCCCTGTTTCGCCACTGAGCGCCGCCATGTTGTTGATCCTCCTCGGGTCTGTCTTTCGCAGGGTCCTCCATCTGTGCTTTTACTAACGTCCGTGCTCCATTTTTACCGGTGAGTAAACAACAAGCAGCGCTTCAGCCTGGCTGCATAGACAAGAGCTACAATGCGTGTGACATCACCATCTAGCTTTCAACAACATGGCGGCGCTCTACCAGTCAGTGTTGCCAGATACAGCTGATGGTTTCCAGGTCAAAAACTAGCCCAAAATATTTGAGGAGGAAACCTGTCCAAAACAAGCGAATCCTCCCCTCCACAGTAGCCTACCAATTATGCTACATAGGCTACATACAGTACACAGTAAACAAACTTGATGATATTGGTGATATTTTTACACAATCAACATTTTTACGCAATCCAATCGAGCCCAATTGGCCGGAAAACCAGCCCATCTGGCAACACTGGTAGCAACAGCACTCTGATATGGGAACGTGTGTGGAGTAGGGCATTCACGACTAGTGAATTTTACTAGTCGACTAGTCGTCCCTAAAGGTAGTCGACTAGTCGTTTGTTTTTTGTTTTTTGTTTTTTATCTTTAAGAAAGAACATGAGGTATTTACACAACATACATGGACTATCATATCCCATATCCCCCAAAAGAATTGGACAAACAACCAAACAAAAACAATGCATTCAGCTCCTATCCTGATAAGCCTAATGACACTGGGGTAAAAAGTTCTTAAAGTCAAACTCTGTATGTGGTTGCCATATTTTGGGGATGTCTAAGAATCTGCCTTTGCTCTTGTAGTAAATGTTATCCAACGTATGGTAGCTTGAGAGTTCATTCCACCAGTGAACTACAGCTGGGGGATTGGATGCTTTCCAATTTAAAGCTATGCATTTCCTAGCTGCCAACAGGGCAAGATCTATGTATTTACTTTGAATGCATTGTTTTTGTTTGGTTGTTTGTCCAATAGTCTTGTTTGTTCTTGGATTATTGTGTATCTTATGCAGTTTTCTTGTTTTGTTTTGTTGTGTTTTGATGTTCTTTGTGGGGGATATGGGATATGGGATATGATAGTCCATGTATGTCGTGTAAATACCTCATGTTCTTTCTTAAAGATAAAAAAAAAAAAACGACTAGTCGACTACTAAGCACAGTGTTGACTAGTGGTTTTACTAGTCGACTAGTCTGTGAATGCCCTAGTGTGGAGTCGTGCATAGGATCGCTGCGACAGAGGCGATCAAATACTACTACTACTACTTCTACCACTACAACACGAAAAGCACATTCTGTCCATTGGAATTTAATGGCAATAGTTTGTAGCATTCATGGTAGAAAGCAGAAAAACGTTTCTCCCCCCCACACACACAGTACACACATGTAGGCTATTGAAAATGGCACTCTTTTTTCTTTCCTTTTAGTATAATAAAGAACCACAGAAAGAAAAGGAGAGGGGCTTAAATTATATTTTGAAAATTGTACAGGAGAACAAAATGATAATAAATGATTACATGTCTTTTAATCAAAACATAAAATAGACAAAAAAATGCTGGAAATGGCAAGAAAAACATCAAAGCAGTATTATAAGCCACATCTCTGTATAACTGCACACCTGGGACAACACGCTCACTACAAAAGAATCCTTTTTACTTGAGGATCATAATGAGTTTTTCCGCTTCTAGCTTTATCAGGATGAATCCATAGCTCATTATGAGAGTCAAATAAAGAGGATTCTTTGGCACCAAGTCCGTTGTCGTGGGATTTGAGTGTGTGGTTACTTACAGCCCTCAAATATGTGGCAGCTTTTGATCCTATAGGACCCATTCATAGCTTTACAGAGATTAAAGGATAAGTTCACCCAAAAATGAAAATTCAGTCATTGTCTACTCACACCCATGCCGATGGAGGGATGGGTGTCATTTTTTTAGTACATAAAACAGTGAGTCCTGGGACCTCATTTATTGTGAAGTGTGTGGGGGGGGGGGTAGGGTATTTATTTAAACAAACATATCAAAAAAACAAAATGACAAAGGGAGAATGGAGGTCAGGCCAAACTGAACAAAAGATGGGAAAACACTGGGCCAACCCGCAATGGAACCCACAATGGGCCGTCAAAGCAGCGTTTCCCCCTAACCTAACCAAAACAAGATCAAAGCTAAACTAACAAAAGTAACCCAAAAATAGGACTACCCAAACCTCCATCTCCAAATCAAAAGAGAAACACATGGGGAACAGCAAACCACTGCAAAAGCAACAGATCCCATGTCTCCTCTCTCCAACAGGCATTTTATAGGCCTAGGCCGGACCTGCTGCCACAGTGTCCATCACTCATCTAGACAGATGCAAAGACAGAGCAGATTCAACAGAGCAACCATGCATGACAGTATCAAGGTTCCCAGTATGCATGCCCACACCTAACAGAGAGTTTGAGAATTAGCCCCCGTTCACACCATACGCCGAAGCAACGCTCAACCTAAGCTCAACCTACGCTGAACACACAAGTTTAATTTAAGCGTCTTTGTTAACAGGCGAGGCCGTTCACACCACCCGCGCGTGTGTCACGCTGAAGCCACGCTCACGCTTTGCTCAAGTGATCATTCAGGATTCAGTCCTATGTTCCAAGCCTGACGCGTGAAGCTTGAAGCTGCCAGGCATTATGTCAATGGGAGTTGTGGGGTTCAAGGAGGAGGAGGCGCTGAGAGGAAAAGAGAAGGCTTCTTGTGTGAACGGTGAGGCGTCAGTTCAGCTTGTGCCTGCCTCAAGCTTCAGCTCTGCTACGTTCGGTGTCCTGTGTGAACGAGGGCTTATTTGCTTTGTCACTGCTTGGTGAAATAAAAAATAAAAATGACTGGAACCTCGGACAGAGATGAGTCATGCCATGAGAATGGGCCTGTTTCAGAGCAGCCATTTTGTGTCTAGAAGGCAGGACAAACACAGGTGCAACCAAAACATTAATGAGGGGACCAGCTGGAACACCTAAATGGATTGGAAGTTGGAAACTCTCATTAATGTTTTGGTTGCACCTGTGTTTACCCTGCCTTTTAGACACAAAAGCTGCCATGAAAAAGGTAATTTGACAAAACTTTTGGCAGTTCATCTGTTGGCCTGCGGCTCAGTGGAGATATTACAGTCTGCAATCTCTCTCTCTCTCTCTCTCTCTCTCTCTCTCTCTCTCGCTCATGCTATCTGTTGCTTTGAGAGCAGTGCTGAGGGAGTGTGGTTGTGCCTCGGGTATCCCAAGTGGAAAATTGGGACTGACTTGCATAGCCAGGGGATACATTTTAAAGTTATTTTCCGAGGCAGTTTCAGACAAACTCTTGATTGGCACTCATGGATGAACAATTACTGAAATCTTTCCAATTAATCCAGTTTGCAGAATTTTGATGTGCGCTTCCATTCAGCAGGTTACCTCACTTGAATTAGAGGAGCCAATCACAGCCCAGACTGTTCCTATGAGGATTTGGGCTTCAAGTCATTCAATTTAACTAATTAAATTTAACTTTTAACTAACCTGCGAACAATCATGAAGACTAAGTCTATGACTCTAAAGCCGTTTTCCCACATGCGTACCGGAAAATTACCTGTAAGTCAATATCGGACATTTCCCGGAATTTCCCTTCGCACCTGGGCGCTCGCATGTGGGAATATAGCAGCGAAATTGCCTGTATGTTGGGGGGCGGGGCGGCACTGCAGAGCGGGTGGGGAGTGACGTGTCGCAAAACTCCGATGGTGAAATAAGTTCGCTTGTCACACAATAAATCACACTCGTTTGACTTAAGAGGGCATGTATGTTGTATCATTCACATTCGCTAACCAGTCTTTGAACTGAAATATTTGAAGAAGTTGGGATCCGTGTCTGAGAGAAATAGCCTGGCTGGTTCGATGTTTATCCGTTCACCTGCGTCGTGTTGAAGCACTTTTTACAGACTGGCTTTGTTTGATGTGTCCGGGCTTGCCTTCGCTGTCAGCAACGTAAGCAAAATACTTCCACATTTCGCTTTGTGCATTTGCTTTCTCAACAAGCGTTGGGCGGCTTGCAAGACTCTCAGAGCTGTCTGTGTCCCTGTCGGGCTGCTGACTGAAGGAGCAGGACTGAAGGACTGGCCAGAGAGCGAGCAGGCAGCAGAGGAGAGGGGGAAATCGGCACGCCCACACATGAAGCTGACATAACGCTCTTATTATCACAAGATCATTTCGCCTGTTTGCTTTAATGTGCACGAATGATTAGATTATGCCCGCTGGAACATTAAGCAACGTGTGTACACCTCGCCCATGAGAAGGACCGGTGTCGCGGCAAATGATTTGACACGTTTCACACTTGTGTCCCTGATCGCGCATACCGCTCTTCTGACTGGCTCGAAACTGGTGAAATGTCCGCGATGACGGGGTCGCGCTTATACCGGAAAACAACTTTCACACATGAAGGCATTAGACCACGTTCCGGTCATTTAGCGGTAAAAAGCGCATGTGGGAAAACGGCTTAAGAACAACAGTAATGCATGCTGATTGTCTTCTTCATGTTGCATAAAGGTGACAGCAACGCCTTCAAAGTGATCATTGTGCGGGCTGAAGCTGCATTTCTATTGATTTATTACACAATTAAAATAGCTGGTGTTTGAACCGGCACTCTTAACAGTGTGGCTGTAAGTGAGGAGGTAGGAGTTCAGTGTCTTGCCCAAGGACACTTCAGCAGGACACAAGGCTACGTTTGTTTGGGCCAAATGAAGGCAGAATATTGCCACTATGAGCATATAGGTGGAGGCAAACAAGCTTTGCATGGAGATTAACTTTGTCCTCCAGCATTTTTCTAAATTGCTTTTCAAGACGGGATGCAAATGACTTGAACTTAATCCTTCCCTGCGTCGTGCGGTGACGTCCTCTGTGAGAATGCTTCTCTGCGTTGTGCGGTAATGTCCTCTGTGAGGGTAACATGTCGCTGGTCCCTTAGTTCGACCACTCGCTGGTCCGACCCCCATCCTATTATTCCGACCGGGCTATGAAGTAGTACTGTATGTATGTAGTCTGCGGAGCGCAGCGATTCAAAGTAATATTTGAGTCTGGGGAGAGACTACCCTCACACTGTCGCTTGCTCTGTGTGTGTGTGTGTGTGTGTGTGTGTGTGTGTGTGTGTGTGTGTGTGTGTGTGTGTGTGTGTGTATGTGTGTGTGAAGAGAGACAGAAGGGCGAATTGACAGTAAAACTACTTTTTTCTTATGCAAATTACCACATGCATGTAAACATAATGGGCAATTATCAAGGTCAGTAAAGAGCACCGTTAAATCTCGCAGGAGTTAACGACACTCACTGTCACGCTCATTATTTCTAAATGGCATGCGCTCAGCTTACAGTTGATCAGAATATGAGCTTGTTCGATGAACAGCGCGCTTTTAGCGCATTCATGCACAACACTGACACTTGCATAGTTTTGTTAAATGAGAAACCTACAACATCTTTCTGATATCAGGTTGAAACCATTTTCAAAGCTGGAGCTGAAGTTTTACCTTACCATAATGTGAAATGTTTGGGCTTGTTTGGGTTGATGTTGAACTTTGAGGCCTGTCAAATACTTAATGTGTTTGGTGATTGCAGTTACTTGTTGAGAGGGGGTCATCTTGTTCCCTCAGCCTTATAAATTAGGCCTGATGTTCCCTCAGCCCCAGAGATGGGCAGTATTTTAGATAGTTTATTTTATCGAACTCACAGTCCCCTGGGAAGATCGAGTTGAGGAGGCTTATGAGCGCAAGAAAGCTAGGTATGCTGAAATGGCAGCAGAGGCAGAGCAGCGAGGTTGGAGGGCTCGAGTGCGGCCTGTAGAGGTGGGCTGCCGTGGTTTTGTGGCAAAGTCCGTTATTGCCCTACTAACTGAGTTGGGCATTCGGGGACAGAGCCTGAAACTTGTGGTTAGCAACATGTCTCAGGCAGCAGAACGAGCAAGTGAATGGCTGTGGCTAAGGAGGAAACATGCTAGCTGGGGAGCTCGCTAAGGGAAGATTGATTGTTTGTTGTTGGTCATGATTGACGGTCCGCATCAACAGGGCTGAATCATTGACAGTGGTGGTGTAGTTAGGAATGTCATACCGAACCGACCTGGATAGCTAAGCTTAGATAGTGAGGTAATATGCAGTTGTGCGGTGGTAGCATGGAGGGGGGTGTTTCCAGGATGCTGGATTACACCGTTAAGCCTTCTTGAGGTGTCGTGGGCCTAACTTAACGAAACATCGGTGAAGGAAAGTGCCCACTTGAAAACCCCAATGACATGCTTCATACTGCTATTGTCTAGGGTAGGTAACTGGTGATTTGTGTCTTGTTTATTAGTTTGTTAGCCTGTTAGCTTGTTTTATTCTGGATTGGGCTTCTAAATGTGTTTTTCCTCGGATTTGTCCTGTGTATTAATTAATACAAAATTAAATACATGTATTTAAAATACGTATTTCATATACATTTGTGTATTTTGTAATTTGTATTTGGCTGGGCAGAGAAAAATAAGATGTAATTTGTATAAAATACTTTCAGACCTTGTATTTTGTGTATTTTAAATACGGTACATAAAATACATTTTCATTAAATGTTATTCTCAAATTGACACATTTTAAACATTTACACAGGTTTAAACTGTGGAATAAAAACGCAATGTGAGATGTCACTTCTACTCCGCCTCTGATTGGCTTACTCTCAGAACAATCTCAACCACAAATCAGAGGCAGAGTAGGGTGGGAAACTAGTACTGAAGCCTCGTGTTGGTGGAAATTCCCAGAGAGATAAAGTACTAAATGATGATTAGATATTGCATGCTAAGGCAAACACTGCCCTATCTGCAAATTAAACTGTTTACTGCATGCAAACAAGTGTATCATATTAGAGAGACACAACTAACGGTAATTCAACAAAACAAAGCAAAACAACAACAATAACAAAAGGATGTTTGGTTCTGACCTTTAACGGGGTGCAGAACCATGAGTCCCCCTGACCCTCTGATTAAAGCTGTGATGAACCCGACACAGTGCCACATTAGACCAGACTGATAGTAGAGAGTAGAAGTCTAATGCTGACAGCCTGAATGATTACAGGCCTGTTGCTTTAACTGTTGTCATGAAGGTGTTTGAGCCACTGGTCTGTAACCATTTATCCACTGTTGAGATAGACAGGAAGTCTAACTCAAACAGGACAGGAAGTCTGACTCAAACTAGTACTGAAGCCTCGTGTTTGTGCAAATTCCCCCAGAGATAAAGTACAAAATTAAATGATTAGATATTGCATGCTAAGGCAAACCCTGCCCTATCTGCAAATGAAACTGTTTACTGCATGCAAACAAGTGTATCATACAGTATTAGAGAGACACAACTAATATAAAAACACCTCAGTGCCCAGCTCAGCTCTACAAAATGGATAAATACATACTGTTACAAAGCTGACAACCTCCCTGTTTCCATACATTAGCCACAGGATTAGCAAGTTCCCCTCACCATGAATGCCATACCATGTTCCTGAAAAGTAACCTTTTGTGGTGGAATAAATAATGTTGCTGTATTTCTATGCGTGCAGCGTGTTAAATAAAGACTAGGCTATATGTGACAATTTACTGACATGGTGAATGTGAAGTTGTTTAAAGGGGACAAAGTTCCAAAACGTGAGGTTACTGTAACATGTAGAAATAATGCCTGTAACTCAAAAGCCCTCACAGAAGGCAATTAACGGCTGAAGTGAAGGAGAAATAAGTGTGTTAGAGGGTACACAAAGTAGAATACTGCCACAGAGGACTAAAGAGATGATTTACCATCTAAAGAAACCAGAACATTTCACATTTGAGAGGAATCAGAGAATTAAGAGATTTTTCCTTAACCCATTGATACCTGATGCAGCATTTGTGTGTGCATCCCTTTAAGACCGCGAACCGTGTCACGCGGTTCGCGGTCTTAAAGGGATACACACACAAATGAGGGATATACACGCAAATGCTGCATCAGGTATCAATGGGTTAAAGAAATGGCTCAAAATGATTAATAGATTATCAAAATAGGAAATTAATGTAATATTTGGCAATGTAAAAGTATCAAATACTTTTTGATGTATTTTCGCCCATCTCTGCTCAGCCCCCTGTTGCCTCAGCATCAGGGTTAGGTACGCAAAATCTATTCTCCCAGGATGGTGAAGGCATGACCCGCCCTACGTGACCTCTGATTGGGTTAGATTTAGGCATGGGGATGGGGAGTGATGATTGCTTAGATTTAGGCATGGGTCTTTTGATTGTGGAAGAAGAGGCAGCGGCTGACAGGTTCAAAGGACCGTAAAGATTTGTGACTGCATCTTGCACGGTTTTGATGCTATCATGCAAAAAACTGTCCACACACAGACAGACATATACAAACACCTGGAAAAGTACTCGAAACTGCTCCAAGTTCCTGCTCCAAGTATCTCCAGTCCACATTTTGCCTTGATCACACACACACACACACACACACACACACACACACACACGCTGTCGCGGCTGGTAATAAAGCGACATGAAAAATGAAAGCTTTGCATGATTGACCTTACTTGTCTGATTATTTCACACTCTTTATATTGATTTGTGCGAGCCTTGCCTTATCTCACAACACAAAGCGGAGCCTTCGCCTACAGCTTATGTGCGATACATGTTCATTCGGGCACACATCTCCCTCTCACCAATGTTTTATCCAGTGTAGTATTGCACATGCCAAGATCACGGTAGACATCATGCCGCATGCAGGACATTTGCATGGCACACGACACACGTTTGTTGGAGCCACCGTGCATTACGTTGTCGGGCCACTTCACTGGGACCTGTGGCTCGTCAGGCTCGTTCAAAAGGCTTATCAAGTCTTCAAATGACACCTTTTGGCTAAGTGAGAGTTGTCTGGATTTCAACCTCCTCCCCAACACAAAGCCCTGCCTTGCATATGAACCCGTGGAGCGCCGTGCCGTCAAGATGAATGAGACACTTAGAAGAAGCGTCTTGAGAGATAAAAGGGAACACTTAATCTTTTTCAATCTTTTCCTCACCTTGCACGACGCACTTGACGTGGAGTATTATTCAAAACACTGCGGCTCTCAGCCTCACAGCCACTCCTTCCTTTTATACACGCTGCGGCTTTTATTGAATCAATCTCGTCTTTTTCCCTTTGTGTCATGGCGTGCTCACCTGTTTCTGTCAATCAAAAATCCTCTCAACCAAATTGTCAAGTAGGCTAGGTGAGTCTCAACTGAACCTCTCAGTTCTTTACTTCCCACAGCTGCAGCCTAAGGAGCTCTATTCTGTAAAGTCTGTTCCCATCCTCTACATACTCTCCGGCCGTCAGTTTGTGGCCCCTAGGTAGAGAACAAAACCATACAGACATATGTTTGTACCTACCGACAGCCATTGCACTATAAACAAAGCTAGCACAAAATGATGCACTTCACCCATGCATGTATGGTCATGAAGGATGGGTCATCGTGACCGAAAGAACAAGATCGCAGATACAAGCGGCCAAAATGGGTTTTCTCAGGAGGGTGGCTGGCAACTCCTTTAGGGATAAGGTGAGAAGCTCAGTCATCCATGAGGGACTCGGAGTAGAGCCCCTGCTCCGTCGCATAGAAACGAGCCAGTTGAGGTGGTTTGGGCATCTGGTAAAGATGCCACCTGGTCACCTCTCTAGGGAGGTGTTCCAGGCACGTCCAGCTGGGAAGAGACCACGGGGCAGATTGAGGGCTAGGTGGAGAGATAATCTCCACGTCCACGCTGGCCTGGGAACACCTCAGGATCTCCCAGTCAGAGCTGGAAGGTTTGGGGTCTCCTGCTGGAATGGCTACCTCCGTGACCTGATCCCGCCAGATAAGAGGTTGAAGATGGATGGATGGAATCCCTTTTACAATTGTGACCTGGTCATGAAGGCAGCAAAGTTGAGTTATACACGTTGGTAACATGTACAACAACAACAATACAAATAATACGATAATACAGTACAAATAGAATAGAGCAAAGACTACCATCAACACTGTGACATCAGAAGTGGCATGTAATGTACAAAAGTAGTATGTAACATACTAAAGACTAAAATCTCAAACATGGCCTACTGCAAATTTAAGGTTGCAGAAGGCATGACACTCTCAAACACGATTCAAAAACTGATCTACCGCAACAATCACAATGAATCCAGCGCACACCAGGATATGAGGATTGACACTTCCTTTTACAGTAGATTACATTAAAAAAAGCAAGAAGGACTAAACAACACGTTTAACATATTGCTTCATCAGATTTGCTTTATAAAACATTTTTGTCAAAAGTAGCTTATTATTGCCTATTAATGCTTGGAGTTTACTCAATATTACTTTTTGTCTAAAATACATTTTTAAAATGATGATAAACTACAGAATTGGCGTACCCCCTGCAGTACTCTGCGGACCCCGTGGGGTCACAGCCTATTCGGTTGATTTTAAGTGATCTGGAATCACACAGAAGGGATAATTCTGACGGTTCTCAGTTCATTAGCAGGTTTGATGACATTTAGTTTGAATTCAGCACCAACAAAAACATGCTGTGTCACCATAAATTAGTACAGCAGTATGTCAGAATCTCTCCAACATTGATTGCATAATTGTTCTGACAATTATTGCTCTTTTGACTGTTGAAGCCCCTCCACAGATTGAGATAGCGACAGAGGCTGTTGAAGCCAGTTGATAGATTAGACACTACCAAAAAGCAGGAAGCAGTATTGCATACCTCTTTTGAATGCACCTCAGAGCCAATCCTCCCCAGAGGCAGCAGTGAAGATTGTAAATAAGGCCTTGTGAATGCAGGGACACAACTCTGAACAGAGTCCATCAGTGGGTTGTGGATGCAAACGCACAACTTTCATTCCAGCCAATCTAGAAGAACGCAAACAAAAGATTGACTGAGGGGCAAAATTATGCAGTCGCAAGGCAAGAATATCATGTTGACAGCTTGTTTTTTTGCATTCTCAAATTAAAATAACAAACAATATCAATCACTGTGACCATTTTTGCCGACTCTGAACCTCTTTCTTTCAATGCATACCAGTCTCAGACATTGACATTTCATATTAACTCTCCTGTCAACTGTTTTCCTGATTATACATGAACTATGACGGACTGTACGTTGTTCGGTTAAACTTCCACTTCTTGCTTCGTGGATTGACTTTTAATCATCGTACATGTGTGATACATTGACATAACTCAAATGTGTCTCCCTTCTGGCAACACACCCATAATCTTACCATACAGGCACCATACATGATCAAGTGATTTTAAAATCTCGATGGGCTCAATTACAGTGCCAGTATCCTCCTCTCCCTCCTCCTCGGCCTCGTGACTAACAGACAGCCAGCACCCGCCCTCCTAGCCAATTTGATAAAGAAAGGAAGGATAAACCTTTGAACATGATTCCCAAACCTGAAACCGAGCTGCTTATCACAGCGACTGCTGCACATCAATTCAAGTGCCAGTGGTGCTGAAGCGATTACAAATTGAGCATGTTTTGCACTCTGTTATGCCTCTCACATGCTTTAGTCAGGACTAGATCACTCACTGTCAATCACTCTCACATGCCTCACAGCTTTTGCACACCAAGTCCGTATTTTCGTCCGAAATTGACGCACGGGGAAAAAAAAAGAATACGACCTAATTTGTGTCAATCATCATTGACACACCAAGTCCGACAATTACGTCCGTCATTTAAGTTTTCGGACAAGGTTAAATTTTCTGCGTTTTTCGCATCAGTCAATAGATTTTTGCGAGCTGGGACTCGTCTGTGTTTTCAGATGACGGATTAAAAAACACGCATACGAAAACAATCGGACTGTGTGTGCAAAGACCTTTAGTCAGGACTAGGTCACTCACTGTCAATCATCTGCTCCCATTTATAAGTTTATCTGGATTTATAGGAGTAGGCTGAATAGACTGCTGTTTACCTATGTCCTATATGATTCATGAGCCTCTTGGTAGTGGGCTTTCGTCAGAGTCTTTATATGTTAGCGGCTGAGATTGTCTCTCCTGTTTGAGGGGCAGGTGTGCATGCTGATTAAATCCCACCACTGACCTGCTGTACCTGCTGCCAGCCTCTCTACCCCCTTATTGACAAGAGTGTGACAGTTGATTGCTTTCTGAGACCTTCGGGGTTGTATTCAACTGCAGGGCCGATGAGTTTTAAGTTGCATGCTTTATTGGTGCCAGTGAATTTGCAGTGCATGGTGAAAGCCTGAAGGTTCTCTCAAACTGTCCTTCCTGGTTCCATATAGTTATTATCAACAGTATATTTATTTGATTGTCAACCTTTGTCAACCTATTTATTAATATAAGAAATGTTACTGTGATACACAGAAAACTACCCATTAGAAAAAGGAGCCTCTCGGACTCCTCTCTGAACTTCCCTACAGCTGTGCAACAATCTCTGACACGGGACAACTGTCGCCAAAAGACTCATTCTGAAGGAATGGAAGTCATCCTCTTCACCTTCTTTTCAGGTGTGGTTGATGGACATGATCTCTGTTATACAGATGGAGAGACTCAGGTCCCTGAGAACCAACTCGCTTGGAAGGTTCTCAACTATCTGAGACCTGTTTTTGGCCTACTTTGACGAGGTTTAATGACCAGTGACTGAGGTTGGGAGTGAGTTGGGAGTTGGATGGCTCGTCCAGCTGGTATCTTATGGACCCCTTGCATGGGATCCCTTGTCCATTATCTCCTACAAGCACATACACACCTTGTACGGCTGGTAGCACCACGTTGTCATTTTGAATGTTCATGAAGTATGTTTTTTTCTCTTACTTTCTTTTCCTGTGTCTGAGCCTGTTTGTCTTGTTCGTATATTGTTCTAAAAAAATTGAAAATAAAATATATAAAAAAAGAAAAAGGAGACTCCCATACCAACAAACCGAGTTTTTAATCTTTAATGTAGATACAAAGAACCGATGGATCGGCTTGTTGAAACACGCAGTTCAAAACTCTATTTGCAAAGGTCGCCATGTGACACATGGTTATGGTTTGGCTAAGGGGTAAATAGCAAAAAACACTAGCATGAACAGTGAATGAGAACAGCCTGATGCATGATGTGGCTCTTTGCAGTACCACAGCAAAAAAATGATGCCACCCCTGCTGTACAGCCTGGATTTACCTCTGATCTGAGGCAGAAAGGCTTGTCTTTAAGACTGTCTTGCAGTGGTGACAACTGCTGTGAACGCCACATCAGTGACTCCTTCATATGGATGAGGCAAAGGCGTAATGACTGGTGGTGAGAGCAGGTCATGCCAGAGTCTTTCGATGAAGCTGAGTGGACAGCAAACTTTAGTGGGTGAGTCATGATGTCTCTAACCCGGGGGCGATCATTTCTCACAAATGGCCAACATTGTTAATTGGATCACTTTTTACCCCCCTGGCTGACTCCGACTAAGGTCAGAATCCAATCACCTCTGGAGAAGGTCTGAAAGATCCAAATAAGATATTTAGATAGATAGATAGATAGATAGATAGATAGATAGATAGATAGATAGATAGATAGATAGATAGATAGATAGATAGATAGATAGATACTGTAGATAGATAGATAGATAGATAGATAGATAGATAGATAGATAGATAGATAGATAGATAGATAGATAGATAGATAGATAGATAGATACAGACGGAATTTTAAATGTAAATGGCATTTAAATCAAGAACCACTGTCAGGACTCCTCGCTGACATTTCAGTTATAGCAGCGCTATGGGGGGGCTCTCTCTTTCCCCTTACGTCATTAATAAAACAAAATGATTAAACTGATATGAGCAAAGCAGCAATTGCTGTTAATTGCAGAGCCACTAGCAGGAGGTTGGATTAATTAGGCTTCCTTTTGAAGTGTTTCGCATCAGTCAAAAACTCCCAGTAGACCATCATTAGGGCTTGTCTGGATCCAGACCTTCGATTCCGCCCACTCCACTCCACTGAGTGGACTGCTTCTGGTCTGGCATCGCAACAGCGCTTTCTCATGTCAAAAAACATGGGGGCCAATGAGTGCTGAGGGGGACTAACGAGCCAATTAATGTGAATAAATCTATACTGTTGTCAAGCTGCTGTCAAGTGCACCAGGCCTAAACTCAACAGTCACGTGACATTGTGATGTCACCTTGGGTTCCAGAAGAGAATTTCACCATTCCTTTTTCTCCATCACTTTTTGAAAAATCCTTATCTAAAGAGTATTCATCCTGGAACCAAGCCAATCTGCCAGCTACAGAATCGTGACCATAAAACATCTGATTCAGAGTTGGAAAAAAAGAAAGAAAAAAGTGCTGGGTAAAACAGTGTATGGTAGCTACATATATCGTCAGAGTGAAGAAACTACTCATCCCATAATCCATTCCGGCATTTCCGGCCAATCAGATTAGCAGATGATTGAGCGACAGTGTTTCAGGGGTTTCAGCCAATGGGAGAGCACTCTGAGCGGTCATGCATGAAACCAGCGGTCATGCATGGTGCCATTACAGCTATTAGCTCCATGGCTAACATTATCATAGACGCATTTCCGCGCATTAATGTGAACGAACCGGGTAACGGATTTCAAAAGGGTGCCGGCGTTGAAAGCAACATGACCTGTAATAGTTATACTTTCAAAATTATCCAGTCGTCTCTACCTAACCCCCAATTGTCCCATACAACCTTCTCACTGGCCAACAGTAGAAAGAAAACTGGTTGCAAAAGGCAGCTCAGGTGTGTGGATGATGGATGTGAAGCAGGTTCTGAAAAAGCTGCACGCTCATTAAAACTTTTCCCTGGATAAATAAAAAGAAAGGAATGAGACAGACCATCCAACCAATAATCATTCTCATTCCTGACAAAAACCTTTCCACACAGATGGTAATGAGTGACTGTCTGGCAGATCACTGGAGAGACAGTGGTGCACATTCAGCTTTAAGCACAGATAGAGGTACTGTAGCAGCAGCTCACAGTACTCTCTGCTGCCTCCAGCACTACCAAGGCTGTCCATTCCAAGATATGTAATGCAATTAGTTTGGGATTATATATTATATTCTTTCCTCGCTGTAGAGAAATTACTAATTGGCCAGTAAATAATTTTTATTCAGATAGTTGCAATCGGTGCCCACTTTGCTCTGCAGAGAAAATGAGGCCGATAAGATTATCAACATGCTTACATTTGGGGGTTTTTTCAACAGCAACCTCTCATAATTTATTGAGGCTTCTCAATTGTGAAAATCCTGCAAAACATTGTGGCAGTCTTCACTCCCCACATCCTTGAATATAGTCTATGGTGGTCTGTACCAGGCATGTCCAAAGTCCGGCCAATTTGCAGCCCACGGACCGATTTTAAGTGGGCCACGGCTTGTCTCTCAAAATATAAATTACTATGTGGCCCTCCACACACAGTATTGGTTAATCAAGTAAGTTCACTTTGCGTTTTTTCTGTTCACCTAACGATGACGAAACGCATAGCTACAGTTTGTAGACAAGCACCAAGTAGGAACAATGTATTGTATGTGATATTATTATTGTAATTATTATTATTATATATATAACCCATAATGCGAGAAGCAGCTGGTCCCCCAGTATTTTCGCTTTGTCTAATCTGGCCCACATCCAAAAGAGTTTGGACACCCCTGGTCTATACACTACAGTATATGTACTTACTACTTGAGTCAATGTAATGATTAGGTATATTCTTGCCTTTTAAAATATGACAGTGATTGACAGATCAGGCGGAAAGGAGATTAAATTAGAGTGTGCATCTTGAATGCGATATATCTGTGAGAAACCCTCTGCTGCATTTGTGTGGGAGAGTGCAAGTCAGGACGTCAGAAACGGCATGAAAAATTTATCAACATTACATATTCTGAAGCCCGGCTGTGAACTCCCAAGGCCAATAGGACAGTTGGGATATCCGGGTTGTGAATTTTCCCATCAGTTTCTCAGGTCAAGGGCCAGATTTGGAGGCTCACAGAAGCACTTTAGCAGATAGAAAATAATGCATGATTGGCATTTTGCATAGTTTCCCCTTCCTACATCTCACAACCACATGACAGCCCATTTTATATTATTCATTCTTCTGAAATATGTTCTGATGAGCTACCTTGCTACTACCATATATCTTCATATTTTCTGCAGAATGAGAATGAGTGAATGAGGCTATCTATCTATCTCTCTACCTATCTACGGTATCTATCTATCTATCTATATCTGTCAGTCTGTCTGTGAGTGTGCACGCGTCAATTGCTTTATTTAGTGTAACAAGTCAAGTGTAACACCAAAATGTGGTCAGAAACATTTCAGTGTTATGGCTAATGTACACCGCCTCCGGAACGGGTACGGTGCGGGTACGGTGGCGCAGTCGGTAGCGCTGTCGCCTCACAGTTAGAAGGTCCTGAGTTCGATTCTCGCCTGGGACACTGTGAGCGCTGTGGTTGTGTTCCCCCCCATATCTTCAGTGCCTACTGCCCAGGTGGGTTATCTCGTCATAAGGGCCTTTCTCTCTGTGTGGAGTTTGCATGTTCTCCCCGTACCCCCCAGGGGGTTCCTCCGTATATAACCCCCCCACTAAAAACATGCAGAAGATCAAATCGTCATCGTCATCTGACCAGTGACGACAACATCCGAAGTTGGTCCCCGGGCGCTGTACGAGAAAGCGACCACTGCTCCTGGCCTGCCCCTCGGAGGAAAGGACATGCCTGGATGGGTTAAATGCAGAGGACACTTTTCACCGGCCACCGTCAGCATGAGTGTGTTGTGGCCGCATGCATGTATTGTGGTGTTCGTGTGACAATAAAAGACGGGCTTGTCCGTTACGAGAGAACAGATGCGGTACGGCTACGAACAGACCCACACTCATGTAATCTGTCAGACGTATGTGGGATCCCACAAAAATAGAACGGGTCCGTAATTTTTCCGTACCGCATGTATCGCCCTTCATGCCATCAATTAACATGGGCGAGAGTCGATCTGTCAGTTTTGCCGGATCCGCAACGCAGCCGTAACCCAACTGGTGTACATTGCCTGTTACACTTCACTTCAAACTGAAAGGTTTTATAACCTTTTCTGTTAGAATTTGCTTTTTTGTATTTGTTTGTGCTTAAAGTGTGATTTTCAGACCTGTTTATAAAGGCAGTTAATGGAGAGAGAGAGAAAAACACTACTACCGGAGCAACAGATAACAGAGAATCACAGACTTTGAGGTTATAGTCGTCACTCCGACCAGGGTTGACACCAATGTAACTCCAGTTTCAAAACATGCTCTAAAGTCTCTTTGCACTGTATGACTCAAATTATGAATATAAACAAATCCACATTGTTTACATGGAAAACTGTTCATCTTTAATGCAGAGACATCAAAGTCATGTTTAGCATGTCAACAATGCTATACACACTCATCCACACATGCAGAGCAGTTATACTGTAGAAGGCATGAGTGTACCACTGCTGGAATTGAAGAAACAAACTGTCAAACGATGCTATGAACGATATTGATGTTTTCGATGTTGTACTGTACATCAGGTGAATTACCAAGCTAATTCAACCCTAACCTTAAGCTTTTCGCTCCCATGCAACTAATTTTTAAGTTGAGTCTGCTGACAGCTTCTGATAAATGTTTTAACACCGACATCTCAATACATTTTCACTAAGTTCACAAGGTGCATTTGCCTACTCTATAAATAAGGGATCCTACACCAGGTGCCTTAGTTCCCCAAAGGTATAAGTCATGAATGAAATGTACTGTTGCATTTGAAAGAGCCTGGAGCAGGTTGGAGACCACATTGCATTAATATGTGGGACTGGTATGTAGCAATAGGATTCTCTTGGGGTATTTTCAGAGGAATCTTATGCCCAAAAAGTAAATTCATATATTTTTTTAACCTGCACCACGCTCTTTAAGTATGCTGAAATTCTATTATATGATATGTTTGATTGTACACCATCACCGCAGCAGCCCTGAGGCAGAATTTGTGAATAGAAAATCTTTTTACTGACTCAATGTACTGACACATTACAATGGAAAGTATGTGATGAGCCTAGGTATTTACTCATTTACACAGTACCTTGTTTTTTTATGTTAATGATAGTTATTCATTATAATAGCTTGTTGTTGAGAGAGCAACATAAATGTTGGTATTCCATTTCATTCCCTTACTGTACATCCCACTTTTACACAGTCTACTGTTTGTTTCAATGATCAGCAGCATGTTTTCATGACCCCAATTACTTTTACTCTGTTGCTTTTATTGTGAATATTTTTCTACTATTTTCCTAGGTATCTTTATATTCTGCCTCCACAGGGATCAATCACGTTTAATCTTATCTTAAATACTCTGCTCTTCATCTGTCCATGACATCATACTGTAATTTGACATCATTTGTCATACAAGACTTTTCCTATCCGGACGTTTTATTTGTTGGTAAATTGTTATTTATTGTTATAAGTTCTTCTTGAAGGGCGCTGGGTATGCCTTCACTGTAAAAAAATAAAGAAAAGAAAGGGCATCAGCGGAAAACGGGCAGGTGCTCGGGAACCCCTAGCACCCCCCTCTGCGTGTGTGTGTGTGTGTGTGTGTAGGTGTGTATGTGTGTGTGTGTGTGTGTGTGTGTGTGTGTGTGTGTGTGTGTGTGCGTGTGTGTGTGTATGTGTGTACCAAGCACACACTATGGCTGCTGCTGTCGCAACAATTACACCGTTATAAGCGACTGTACTGCCTAATGTCATTGCAAAAATCATTCAAAGTCAAACTACACAGTCAGGGCATTTTCACACATGCCAAGTCACATACACACACAGACACACACACACACACACACACACAGTTATTTTACTAAAGTGGGAACTGTTGGTGAGCTGATGGCACGTGACACTGGCTGGCTGCTAGTAAAGTTTATTTATATACTGTACAGTAGCACCTTTCTCACATACAGAATCACAAAGTTCTTTACAATATTAAAAATAGCAATTAAAATCACAGCACAGCAACAACAGCCAAAACACGAACAGAGAGCCTATACAAGTACAACATGAAAGACAGAACACAGAAGAGGAAATAAAATCTACAATAAGATAGCGTGCAAAAGCAAATCAAATGGAACAAATGACTGCAGCCTATCCAAAAGCCTGTCAAACAAGTATTGCAACGATAAGGGGAGGCCATTCCACAAGATGGGTGTGACAGCTTGAGCGCAGTCACCTCGGCTTTTTAAACGGGTTCGAGGGGTGTCCAGTAATTTGAGGTCAGAAAACTGGTTGTGTTAGGGAGAAAAAGGTCCAGTACTTTCAATTGGATGTGGACATTTTCTGGAAGCCAGTGCAGAGAGAAAGGCTACAGCGCCTTCATTGATAATAGGATAATTCATGGTTGTTTGCTTGTAGTCCAAACATCACTTCAAATACTTTTCATTGCCAGAAGGGGGGCGGGGGGGTCAGGGAAATCCTGGATTTCAGCTTTAAAAGTAAAAAAAAAGCATTGCAAAAGACACTGGCTAGCTGGAATGACTAAAATGACTTGTGGTTTGTTTGATATG
This sequence comes from Poromitra crassiceps, assembly GCF_964638095.1. Taxonomy (NCBI): domain Eukaryota; kingdom Metazoa; phylum Chordata; class Actinopteri; order Beryciformes; family Melamphaidae; genus Poromitra; species Poromitra crassiceps. The sequence goes on from NC_139632.1 coordinate 28,596,272, forward strand.
CCAGATGGGCAGGATTTGACACATGCCTGAAAGTCAATCATAGGAAAACATTTGAAAGTCAGTTTGCTGTGATTCACAGCTGGAGTTACCCTGATGCATCTGCATGCAAGCTATAACAAATGATAACAATGGTTTTCTAACAGTTTTTCCAATGCAAATATCAGCAGGAAGAATCCATCTGTATATTTATTGTGCTTGTCAGACAAGTCTGTTCACAACACTTGCCAGATAGACAAAAACCCTATGTAAGCTGTTCAGTTGAGGAATTCAATTCAATTAAAGGAACACCGCAAATTTTCCATGCTGATTTATTTTGCACATAATCTCACACATATTCGAAAATTGTAAACTGTTTTGCAGACAATTGTTTAGTTTGACAGTAATTGAAAATTGATTTGAGATCAGTTGTGGACCAGTGGTGCCATTTGTGCATGAATGACATCAGTGGTCCACACACACACACACACACACACACACACACACAGACACGCACACACACACACAAGAATGCAGGACTGAAAAGCTTTCCTGTTATTACCGGGTTGTGTTTTGAGTGCCGTTTGTGTGTTTTTCAGCAGGATTACGGCTTTTTGTTTCAGGTATTATCTGATGCTTCTGTTCATAGCATGGCTGTTTCATGGATGCATTGTCTGTTGTGGGAATGGGACCTGTGAGATTTCAGTAGGCTAACGGAACGCTCTCTCTTCCAGGGGTGTCAAACTCTTGACAGGCCACATGCGACCCAATTTGGTCTCAAGTGGGCCAGACAAAGAAAATCAATGCATAATAACCTATGAATAATAACACCTCCGCATTTTCCAGTTTCTTTTAGTGCAAAGAATTACAGGGACATTTTAAGAACACATTTTAACATAGGGTTATCTCAGCTACCATAGGGCTATCAAACAAATTAGCAAATTTACTGTCTGTAACTGCATTACACTTGATGGCAACTGTGCAAGTCTCTGTATTCAAGGGTACTGACTACAGTTGACCATTTAGTGATGAATACAGAAAACATGAATAGGCGACTTAATATTTAACTTGCTCCTGAAACCTGCCTTAGCCTTCACAAGGCCATCCAATTGGATTGAAGGACTTCTCAGTGCAATTTTCACATTTTGCAAAGTCACCCTGTGGGCCGGATTGGACCCTCTGGCGGGCCGGTTCTGGCCCCCGGGCCGTACGTTTGACACCCCTGCTCTAACCACTAGGCCGCCGCCCTACCACATTAGCTCATACCCTCATCAGGTTCGTGCAAAACTGGTTTCCTTTTCCTTTTCTCCACAGGCACCATCTTCCACGTCGCCTTCCACAACAGCGGTGCCGTTGCTGGGCATGGCGGCGTCGCTCGTGGTGCTGCGGAGCGTGACCCGCGTGACGCTGGACGAGTGCTTCCTGGGAGCCGGACGGCGCGGCCGGTTACACATGACCTCTTTGAACATCTCCCTGAAGCGGGTGGACATGAGGTTGTACAGGATGGGGTTGACGGCGGCGCTGAGGTAGAAGAACACCCCGGAGATGACGTGGACGTACTGGAAGATCTCCTTGTGGTCGTCGGTCCAGTCGGTGATGAAGCTCCACATGAGGCGGTCAGTGTGGAACGGGGCCCAGCAGATCCCAAACACCACCACTAAAACAACTGTGTGAGAGAGAGAGAGTTGAGTTTTTACAAAACTTTTACATACCTGCCAACATTAGCCCCCCCCAAAAGAAAATCAGATGCGTCAGGTCCGTCAACGCTCCATCAGTGATGTGATCCATTGTTCTGTCGATTTATGCTCGTGCTACCTTATCTGTAAAGGGGAGACTTTTCTGGATCCGTAGAACCCTTTTTCATTCAGATATCTTGAGGTGAGAGGTCAAGGGACGCCTTTGAAAATAGTTTTTCCCTGCCAAAATCTAGCTTAACTTTGGAGCATTATTTTGCCCCCTTCCCAACAAGCTAGCATGACATGGTTGGTAACAATGGATGCTTTAGGTCAGAGGTTTTCAAAGTGGGAGGTGGGCCTCCCCAGGGGCGCTCCAAACTGTTTCAGGGGAGGCTCAATGAATGGAAGTGATTTTTTAACTATTTATTTATTTTACATTAGTTATTACATTCACTATCAAATGTTATCATGTGATTTGGTTAAAGATTTGTTCAGAGATACAGTAGTTTTGGAGATTTTTTGTAGGCATCCAAGAATTTACTGAAACTAAGCAAGTACAGTAAACTAAAGGGGAAGCACCTTTTTCCAAGCTTGTCTGAGGGGAGGCCCATGGCCTCAGACTTTGAAAACCCCTGCCTTAGATCATCTAGGACTAGGTTCACTGATACTTCACTCTGGCTTTAAAACTGAGCCCGCTACAGCCATTTGATTAAAATCGGGAGCACAGCAGGAGAAAGGGATAAAAATATGGAGACTCCTGCGAAAATCAGGAGTGTTGGCAGATATGCTTTTATTAAACACTCTACCGCCACAACATTTAACTCCTCAGCTGACGGAACAAAAACAATCAGTACCTTCACAAACCAAAAACAGTCAGAAAAACAAAGCAATGACAAACAAAAAACAGACAACAAAACATTTACAAACCAAAAACTGACAGCAAAATGTTTACAAACCAAAAACTGACAGCAAAACAAGTCAAACAAAGCAATCAACAGAGCAAGAGAGAGAGAGAGAGACCCACATGAGCAAGCGAGGGATGGGGTGGGAGAGGTTACTAATGGAGGTGCATTGATTGGCATAATTCACATGGACTCTCCTCTCAATTCAAACTGTCCCACTGTGGGCTTTGAGCCACTGTGGGCTTTGTGCCACTGTGGGCTTTGTCCCACTGTGGGCTTTGTGCCACTGTGGGCTTTGTCCCACTGTGGGCTTTGTCCCACTGTGGGCTTTGTGCCACTGTGGGCTTTGTGCCACTGTGTGTGGGCTTTGAGCCACTGTGGGCTTTGTGCCACTGTGGGCTTTGTGCCACTGTGGGCTTTGAGCCACTGTGTGTGGGCTTTGAGCCACTGTAGGCTTTGTCCCACTGTGGGCTTTGAGCCACTGTGTGTGGGCTTTGAGCCACTGTGGGCTTTGAGCCACTGTGTGTGGGCTTTGAGCCACTGTGGGCTTTGAGCCACTGTGTGTGGGCTTTGAACCACTGTGGGCTTTGAGCCACTGTGGGCTTTGAGCCACTGTGGGCTTTGTGCCACTGTGGGCTTTGTCCCACTGTGGGCTTTGTCCCACTGTGGGCTTTGTGCCACTGTGGGCTTTGTGCCACTGTGTGTGGGCTTTGAGCCACTGTGGGCTTTGTGCCACTGTGGGCTTTGTGCCACTGTGGGCTTTGAGCCACTGTGTGTGGGCTTTGAGCCACTGTAGGCTTTGCCCCACTGTGGGCTTTGAGCCACTGTGTGTGGGCTTTGAGCCACTGTGGGCTTTGAGCCACTGTGTGTGGGCTTTGAGCCACTGTGGGCTTTGAGCCACTGTGGGCTTTGAGCCACTGTGGGCTTTGTGCCACTGTGGGCTTTGTCCCACTGTGGGCTTTGTGCCACTGTGGGCTTTGAGCCACTGTGTGTGGGCTTTGAGCCACTGTGGGCTTTGAGCCACTGTGTGTGGGCTTTGAGCCACTGTGTGTGGGCTTTGCGCCACTGTGTGTGGGCTTTGTGCCACTGTGGGCTTTGTGCCAGTGAAGCAGAGCTTTTCTCCCTTGTGCGCACAACACTTAATATAGATCTGTGCATCAGCATTAGATTCAATTATCATTGGATTTCTAATTGAAAATGTTTATTAATGTTTAGTAGCTTGTTTTTTTTTAAATAGTTTTGCCTGATTAGGACCTGCCTATTAAATGACACTCTTATCATCCTCCCCAGTATGTTACAAATTAGCCCACAACGCCTGTTTGCCGGAGGATTTTACGTCTTGCCTTCAGACAAAGCCAATGTTCATTTCCAATTTGCTGCTTGCATTGCAAGCATACTTAGTATGTGACAATCATTAATGTGTTTTGTTTCAGTGCCCAAAGAACAATCTTTAATTCGACCAACTTCTAAGAGAGGGGGGGGGGGGGGGTGGTGATTGAGAGAGAAAGAGAGAGAGAGAGCATTTACAGAGGGGGGGGATTTTCACTATCAATTTCCAATTGATCAGAAACATTTTCATTGGCTTCACTTTGGACTCGAGCATATGTGTATTGATTGGTAGGGAACCTCATTCTGAGTCATACACTTGTTGATGGTATATTATTGCTTGAAATAAAGATTAATGGTCCCAATCTAATTGCTGATGTTTGATATTTGTCACGTCTCAGAGCAATACCACTCAACAGGTGATGAACATCAGCAACGTGCAATACTCAAAATACACAAAAACACAAAAAATCTTTGTCAAATCATGATGGTAGAGAGGCTGTATTTTGAGCAAGCTCCTGAGTGTGATAGGGCAGCATTTGATAAATTATCGAATGTGGAGTCTGAATGAGACCCTAAAGTATAAAGATAAATTTTTCAATCCAATCATCTTGACAGCCCAGGGCCTGAGAACATGTAATCCCCTTGTATCAAGATAACATAGTAGGCAATGCACTCCTGTTCCCTTCTATGCTTCCTTTCACCTTCACCTCTGATATGCACCAAACCACATGTGTGCTGCCTCGTTAAGCTCGTTTGACAAAGCCAATTAGATCAGCTGTCAGATTGGCTCCATGTTTCCAGTGGAGGGAAAATTGACTAATTCATCCGTACTGCTTGTGTCACTTTTCATTATCATTAATGTGCATTGCTACTAATCCGTGTTCAATGAAAACCCAGCTGTTAAATGATGAGCCAAGTCAAAGCTGACAGTACTGTAGGGTAAATTCTAAAAGCTAACAGTATGGTAAACCTGACAGTACTGTAGGGTAAGGCAATGCCTCAATGGTATCCAGCCCCTATGAATTCATAATCACTATGCAAATTCAAAGAGTGCCGACAACTGCGATTCATCGGGGCTGGATCCCAGGCGAGGGATTCATAGTATTTCAATAGGAGATGTGATTGAATTAGAAAAACTGATTTGTGGCCTGCTTGTAAAACAGATGAATGCCTATGATAATGGTGTCCGAGTCACAACAATACAACAGCGCATGTACGGCAATTGCCACATGGGTCCAAAAATAAGCTCTGTGTTCAATTCAGGCTTGTGTTTATACACCATGCTGCCAGGTTTACTGGGAGATTTGCGATGTTGTTATTACTGTGATAACTCAAGTGTTCTCTTCACATAGACCTCAGTCTCCCAACCGTCTCTCTCTCTTCTTCTTCTTTTTTACCCCCTATTAAAGCGGTGGTTCTCTGGGGTGATCGTGAAGTCAATGGAGACTGCTGTTGCAGCAGCTCATGGAAAAAGCTATCAGAATGTTGTCTGACAAGCTGGTGATTTCTGCACATCTGTTGCCTCATTGATCTCCTGCTGCATACTGATGTACATCCATGACCACACATTTTAAAGCTTTGCCAGCAACAGACAGGTTACCTTACACAAATAAGCTAACTCTTTCAATGGGGTGAGGTTTCCTCCTGACACGTCCTCACTGTCAGGATGGGTCTCTAGGATCTGCCTACATCGCCAAAGTTGCAGTGCCAGACATCGTCATATTCCTAGTGGGAAAGTCCAGCGTCTATACAGCACAAGACGTCTTTTTTCCCATATTCCAGGGATCTCTCTAGTTTTGGTTTCCTCAGAGTTTCTGCTACCGCGATGCGTGCGCAACTGCAGTGACGTAACCCTGTGACGTCCACTCCAAATTGGTCTATAGGCAGGGCAAACGCAGGTGCAACTAAAACATGAATGAGGGCCCCAGCACTGGAACACCTAAATGGATTGGAAGTTGGAAACCCTCATAAATGTTTTGGTTGCACCTTTTTTACCCTGCCTTTTAGACACAAAATGGCTGCTGTGAAAAAGGTCAATAGGTGACTGGGACGTCGCATGCCAGATAAATGCAATTACCTGCTAGGACAGAAAACCAGCAGTAGGCTACTCTAGTTGAGAACCACTGAATTAGACCCTATTGTCCCCTATCACTCAGTTCATTCAAAGCAATGTAAGGGATATTAACAACTGGGAATCATGTAGGGCTGGAATTTGCTGGGAACAAGCTCCATTGTACATAACAACTTTCAATATTTGCTCATTAAATTTCCTGAACAGATCTCGAACACACTTGAAGTACAAATCACAAAAATCGGCTCCACATGGGTCCCCCTTTGACTCACCAGACCATGGGGGAAATAAGAGGTCAGTGCTTTAAAGATGTATTCCCACTGGGGTAATCCATGTTGTCCACGTAGCATATATAGTACAGTATGTTATGCTACACTGCTGCATTAGATAGATGGGGTGAACCTATGATCAAACCATTCTTATTCAGATATACATTGTAAGCAAGCGATATAATGAGTCCCATTGGAACTATCTAGAGGGTTTTGCTTTAGGTCCCAAAGCACAACCGTTGAGATAGCTCCATTGGGGCTCATTATTTCATTATATCACTTGGATAACACACAAATGGAAAACCCCAGAATAGAAGAAAATATATATATATATAGGGATAGGTATGCTTTTATACTCACATAACATTTTGGTGACCTGTCGGCGGCGGGCTTTCTGCTGCTGTGTGCGGATGTTACAGAAACTGTCTTGTCCCAAGCCCGACTTGGCCTCCAGTGACTGAAGCAACTTCTCCTGCTTCAGCTGCAGGCCGATGAGCATGTAGAGAGCGCTGATGGTGAGCATTGGCAGAACAAAAAACAGCAACGTGGTCACTTGGATGGTCAGATTGTACATCCATTGTGGTTTCACCATCATGCAGATGGCCGAGTCAGGGATCCCCACATCCGGGTTGCCATTCCCGCTAGGTCCATTGGAGCGACTGGGCAGGATGGAGATCCCATGCAGGCTTGTGTTGGGCACGGCGCACAACACCGACAAGCCCCACACTGTAATGATGACCCGCTTGGCATGGGTGCGTGTCACCACGTACTTGGCACGCAGCGGGTGCACCACGGCGATGTAGCGCTCCACACTCAGCGCCGTCACGTTGAGGATGGAAGCCAAGCAGACCGTCTCGAACAGAAAGGTTTTGAAGTAGCAGCCGCCTTTGCCGAAGAGGAAAGGGTAGTTCTGCCACATCTCATAGAGCTCCAGCGGCATGCCAAGCAGCAGCACCAGCAGGTCTGACACCGCCAGGCTGAACAAATAGTAGTTGGTTGGGGTCCACATCACTTTGTTGCGGGCAATGACGGTGCACGTCAGCACATTTCCCACTGCGCCCACCATGAAGATGAGCAGGTAGGTGAGGCAGACCGGGAGGAACACTGATGAGCGACGAAGCCCCAGGTACCTCTCCAGATACTCTTCCTCGGTCAGACATGCATCATCCAACAGCTCGATGCGGCTGCCGTTCATGCCAGACGTCATGTTGCCACACTTCACCTCTGGAAGGCAACCCCATCCTCCTCTCTCAGCCATCGGGTCAGAAGAGCAGTTGGAGCTGGACATCATGTTGAGCTGATCAGACTCACTATCTGCAACAAAATAAGATGAAACAGTCTGTCTCAAAATGTGGTTTTATGAATGCAAATGTATGCTTGTGAGCAATAGCAAAAATCGATATTAGGAAAGAGTTGTTAGGCAATATCAGCTTGAAAAGCATCTCTCTCATTTCTTCGTTAACACCCCAAAACGTTGACTATTGGATTAGCTATGACTGCTGTTTCACCCCAGCAACTTTTACATTCTCTGTCACTGTCAGTGCACAGGATGCAGAGAATGGAATAAACATCAATTGCCATCTGTTTCCTGGCCCCTGCGGTAGAGTTCAAATTCTTAAGAAGCTTTGCCTTCGCGCTTCAATTAACACAAATTAAACTAAGCATAGTTTTCTTTAAACTAAATGCTAATTTAAAGTCGAACTGAACCCGTTCGGAGCCTAAGTGGCGCGTGGGTCGGAGTCCGTTTCAGACTGAAAACACAACTTGTCTGAGATGACAGGTTGAGGGGCGGGTCATAGTAGCATGTCGATGATTTTATTTGACAATTCTGGGGACTGGATTGGGCTTTGGCCAATCCTGGTGTGTTCCGCCCCCAAATCGAGTGGGATTCAGCGTGTTGTGGCCATGTGGTGCTCTCCTCGGGAAGAGCCTGGTGAGGCGAGCTACGCACGAGCCGCAGCAGGCAGCCAGCTGCCTTTTGTGTGGTGCGGAGCAAAGAGTGCAGCCCGTCGGCTTGGAATCTCTAAGGGGCCGGGGTCTGAATTCGGCCTTAACAACGTTAACTCACCTTATCCTGGAATGCGAGTTTAAGAGCCAGTTACATTTCTTTGCATTCTTAGACATTACCATTTTCTTTTTTATCGTATGTTACCTACAATTGGCCAAGTTAGTAGTTAGTTGATCGGCTATACATTCTGCCAGATTACAGGCACTAGTCACCATTTTCTCCTTCATTTGGAAGAGAAAATTATCCTGAAATGAAGATTTGATTGACAGCTGCCATGTCGTGATATGATTGGTTGAAATGGGGTAGAAATTTCATAGTACTAGGTGACGTCAGCAAACTGTAGATTACTGTTATGAATGAAATCTTGAAAAATGAACTTTTGATGTGAAAAAGTGTGAAAAACTAAAGTTTAGATTTTTGTGATTTTTTTTGCCATACATTATTAAATAGGTGCACTGAATGCCCAGGTATTTGAACTAAAAGAAAAGAAAAGAAAAGTCATTTTTGGGTTCAGCTCGACTTTAAGTATAATCACAAGAAAAACAACAGACTGCCATCCTCTGATGTCATAAAAAGCAACATTGTTGCAATATGTTTCAAGTTTGGGAAGTGATCATGACAGACCTGTTTGGATGAAATGGCTAATTTGCATTTCTTTGATTATGTCCATGCTATTTAGACCATTCACCAATTCAGGTGAGACGCTTTGATCTCAGCCCAGCGCCCGCTCTTCCACTGTGCACATCACCCAGGGTGTGCGTGGCCCCCTCCTGCTTGGTGATGATAAGCCAGACCCACACACCTTGGATTGCTATGAATTTACAAGACATGAGTTCATGCCATTCAAAGAGTTGGAACAGAGACATGGCTGCGAGCAAATCAAATGTATGGATAATAATTACTCCTCACAATCCACTGTGACTTACAGAGCCTGGGAGTGACTATCGGGAGAAAAATAATTGATGTCGTGGCCACAATTTACAGTAACATGCACTCGTTTTATTTTCTTGTGCACACCCGAATTCGTCCCCTCGATCTGGTCAAAATGAGCCCTCATTGAGGCGCTGGAGGTTTTCTATGTATTTTCAAAGCTGAATGAAAACATTTGTTGGATCGTATAATTTGTGTTCGTTTGTGTTTTATTGCTGTTTAAATGTAGGCTATTATATGGCATAATAACAATGGTGTGGTGTATTTCCTGGAGGGAGTGATAAAGAACGGCAGATCGTTGGTCAGTCACATTTCTGTAACATCCTGCTGAGCTTACATAGCCTACCTATACAAGTGGGATGCTGAATCGATGCATTAAAACAAAGATACTTCATCTTTATTAATGTAAACATGATGACTCGTAATGCATGCATTGAAGAGAAGTTTTGTGGATTGGGCAGCAATAGCAGTTGAACGTGCATGTACTTGGAGTGTCACGGTGAATCAAAACTCGAAAGGTTCGATACATTTACATCTACATGTATCATGGATCTGGACAAGGATCCGAAACTGTGAAAAGAATCACGCCGCCCATCACCAATGAAAATTAACGTAAGCTCAGACATGAAGACGACTATGCATTCTGATTCATTCATTCATTCATTCCTCTCCCGCTCTCTTCCCTGCTCTCCTGCTCGTATCAGCTGATTAGGGGCATCAGCACTTTTGTTAAACCAATCAGAGCTAGCCACATTTTGCTATCAGTCAATCACACCTTAGCTGTCAACTTTAAAAGCTGTTGTCTCGTGGTGCCTGCAGTCATTTCAGTGAGAATTGCTAGCTCGCTTTGTCATGACAATGTCACAATGGAGTGAAAAGACTAGCGGAATGCCTTTTATTGTGAAGAACTTATACTGTAGGGGTACCAAGTAAGTAATAATTAGGTAAAACCATGTAATTACCAAAGTAATAACCAGGTAATAGCTTTCTACTGTATTAACAATCAATATATCTGGGTAATTAAACTGAAATTTATGTAATAGGCTAACAGGGCCAGAAGCATATGGTAATAATGGGGAAACACATTTAAAGATGGTAATATTAGATTAACCCAAACATCAAGAGATGTATTACCTGGAAACACTTCCCAGCTAGCAAAGCCGCCCCAATAGCGGCCCGCCAGTGTTAATACCAAGCCATTACCTGGTTATTACAGTAATTTGGTAATTACATGGTATTACCTAATTATTACTTTTTTATTATCACATTACTACACATTACACATCCTAGTTCTGAATTAGCTTGAGCTAATTCATTTACTCGTTTTAGCTCCAAGCCATGACCACAAATGCTTGTAAATGTCAAGGTTTTAATCTCTTCCCTCATGACTGGATTTAGATTGCCTGGACATTGTGCATACAGATTGTTGTTTTTTAATCACTGGGCTTTTCAGTCTTAGACATAGTGCCTCAGTGTTCAATTGTAATTGATTGCATTTATATAGCGCTTTTCAAGGGGAGAGTGGGCGACTCAACCACCATCGATGTGTAGCACCCACCTGGATGATGTACGTCAGCCAGTTTGCACCAGAACGCTCACCACACATCAGCCACTCGACTCTATTATGGTGGAGAGTTGAGGACTGAAAGTGCCAATTAGATATTGATGGACGATTTGTTTTTGCTTAATATTCAGATGCTAAATGAAAACCTTAATATGGTTAGCTGCACACATGGAATGAGTTATTTATAATATACATGTATATACAGTACTGTAATTTGGTAATTACCTAATTATTACTTTTTTATTATCACATTACTACTCCCCTTTTAGTGCAGCAGATAATTGCATATATCAAAAGAATCGTTCAAATTGTGAAAGAAGCATGACATTTGGCACAAATACTCTTAAAGGTCCACTCTTTTGAAAAAGTGGTCTGGCCACGCAAAAATTCAAAATGGCCGCCATTTTTCAAGATGGCTTCTAGGTGTTGTACCAATAAGTCCTATATCGGCATCACGGCATGTAATTATCATATAATCAATTCATTTTGGTCTAAACTATGTTTATAAGTCTCACATTTCATTACTTTAATGTTTAATGTTATAGCAAATATGGCGTGCAAGATGGCCGCTGTTAAACTCGTTGCGATGATATCTCGTGATCTATAAAACATAGAAACACAATTTAATAGAGTGAATGTCAGTGCACAACCAGGGCACACTGGTGACATCACTGCTGTGAAACTCAGCATGGGGTTCAGTGTCAGCTGATCTAGTTTTACTAATACTGTAGTTGTCGACTAATAGTGATAGTATAGCTTAATTTAGTATCCCAAATGCTGTAACAGCCCCCAATCAATTAGCTAGTAATAATAGTTAGTAGATGTAGTTAGATAGCCGCGCCTGAATTGACAGGGTGTGCCAGTGCGGGAGAGCCGAGCCAAGGGTAAGCGGGGCTATACATGACTCAATCATGTATATTTACCCGGAAGGTGTACAGATCACACAGGATTTAAATGACACTGGATGAATGATCGGGCTAGGTGTAGGTCACCCGAACCTAGTTGTATCCCATACCTGAATGTGCGGTATCACTTTCTAAGGATAGTAGAAATTAGGGATGCACCGATTGCGATTTTGTTGGCCGATTCCGATTTCCGATTTTTGAATAGTCTGACTTGCCGATACCGATTTTTGCCGATTCCGATTTTTTTTCTAAGAACAGGCAGGCTGCATATGGGGTCAGTCAACCCAGTGTCAGCCAGAAGCAGAGAGTCCTGCTGACTGGGGATGGGAGAAGGATGGTGAAGAATGGCGGGTCTACTGGACAGCCAATTCACCACTTGCAGAGAGTTGTCAACAACTCACCAAGTGTGGCTGCAAATCAGGGTGCCGTGGAAGGTGCAAATGCTTTAGATTAGGTTTCAATTGCACAGCACTGTGCAGTTGCAAATGTGAGTAGGAACTCCATAGCCTATATTGAACAGTGAAGCACATTTTCTGTGTAGTTGTTTTGAATCTTTTTACGGTATTTACTAGTGAGAGAATTTTCAGTTGATAAGTTACTTTGTGATGTTAGCACCTGTGCCTTTTACTCTAAGATTAATATTTTCTGTTTGTAATTATTCAGTGGCTGCAGTGATGCTGTTGCCTCCAGATATAGCCACATTCAGTAGTAGGCTACTAGGCTAGTTGTTCAATTATTATTTCTGGAGTGCTATCCGTTCAGCATCATAGTTATGCTACTAGTCATGTTTTTCATTTCCCCATCCCTTTGTATTTATTTGTTAAATGTAATAGTGTTTAGTATTTATGGGGGGAAACAAAAAACACAAAAAAAACACAAAAAAACAAATACATAACAAAAAAAACTCCCTTGTGACTGTTAACCTTGTCGTGGTAAGGGAGCTTGTGTACCTCACTGAACCCTGAGTGCTATGCTGGTGGGAGGCGACTCCTGGCAGGTTTTACTAACCGGACAGGTCGAGGGCGAGAGGTCAGACCAAACACAGTCAAAAAACCTCTCCTAGCCATGGAGCCTTTTTAGAAAAAATGGTCTATGACCACTGCGGACAACTGGTGGAAATGGCAGCTAGAGCCAATCACCTACCCTGTTCTCATGATATGTTATCATTTTTGATTGCAGAATTGGTTTCTGCATAATCTAAAACATAAAATAACACAGAATCCTCGTAGATTGGACAACCCAATCAAATTATATGAGAATGTTTTCGATTTACAATCCAGATGGCAGCCATCTTGGAAAATGGTCACCATGGTGGAATTCCAGGTTGGCATGGCTTCTGCATGGTCTAACACATGAGAGACAACACCAAAAACCTCCTTAATCTGAAAACTCAATCAATTTCTATGGGAAAACGTAATTTAAGGAGCTAGGTGGCGGCCATCTTGAAAAATGGGCGCCACCTTGAATTTTTGCGTGGCCAGACCACTTTTTCAAAAGAGTGGACCTTTAAGAGTATTTGTGCCAAATTTTACGCTTCTTTCACAATTTGAACGATTCTTTCAGTTATCTGCTGCACTAATTACCATGTTGTTACCTAGCAATGTAAAGTGCTACCCAATAGAAAATGCAATGTTTATCCACAATTTTAACTGTCACTTTTGACCATTAAGTTCCTTGCACACCGGGGGCATTGGGGCATCCCTGAAAAAGCAGCCATTTTTAATTGTCAGTGATATGCCACTGAGAAATACCTGTTCTTCAAAGGAACACACATCAGAAAACACTGAGTCTTATCTAAAACCATGCCATCTTTGCAAGCTTTTGAAGTCCCAACCTAAGGAAATTAATCTGAGGATGATTATGGATAATCCTGTGAGAAGGGTTGCATTGGAACTGCATTGAATGATATGATGAATAAAAAGAACATCCATCCATATATAACTCCATCATGAGATGACAATTTGCGTTTAGTAAAGTTTTTGATATTGTATTTGGTTCAGTTCAAAACACAGTCAAAGAAAATAGTCCAATTGTTCGTCACAAATAACTTCTGCGAAGCTGGGATACAGGAATATTCATGAAAAAAAAGGATTTGCATCCAAATGACTGTTTACTGGATTCCACAATGCATTTTCTTCAGGGAGGAAGAAAATGAAATCAGAATCAGATTAAGAATAATCTCATTTGGAGTAAAGTCTGATGATGACATGGATATTTCTCCACGTGAGCGTTGAATAATAAGACAGGAAGAAGCATTTCTTACCAATTGCATATTGACAATAAGCAAGAAAACACAATAGATTCTTATACATGTACATATTCCAGTCAGGCGGCTTTTCCACCTACAGAGAATTATAATAGATTACATGCACGTACACATGCGTGTGTGTACGTGTGTGCGCCCACAGCCTTCAATCAAGAAAATGAGCAGGAAAGAGAATTGGTAGCGTGGCATGTGTCACCGCACTGCAGCACCACTTGTGTTGAATTACAAGGATGTTGTTTTCAAGGACTTGAAAACAATAAACTATTCCCCCGTCGCCGAGAGAGCCTCTGCTCTGGCAGACAACACACAGTCTGTTGTCAATAGACCTGCATCCTGTAGCTCCTGTCTGATGTCCGTCAACTTGGTTGCTGCGTTCCCATTGTGTTCACAAGAGGCTGAGATATTCCCCTCAGTGTTTCATATGTCAGTATGCGCAGGCAGACGGAAAGCTCAGAGGACGCACGGGCAAATGAGCATCCTGAAGACAGATTCTAACGAATAACAGAGTATGCATCATAAATATAAATCCACTAGTTTTCTAAATATAGAGCCAACAGTTTTGGAATAAAATCAACAGACTGGGCCCCAGAAAATGGAATATAGCCTACCTATGGAGGTAAAATTGGAGAATGGCGAGTGGATCTCTGTTCTAGGGGTGGTATTACAAAAGTGGGAAAAGGATTTTGCTGATTTGTTTTCTGGTTATACGCATTCTTTTGATGAAGCCTTTTTGGTGGAAATAATTCATAGAAAAGTTTAGCTCAAGCTAATTCAAAACTAGGATGTCAGGTATGACTCACTATTAACTGAGAATCCCGCAAGTCATACCTGACATCCTAGTTCTGAATTAGCTTGAGCTAATTCATTTACTAGTTTTAGCTCCAAGCCATGACCACAAATGCTTGTAAATGTCAAGGTTTTAATCTCTTCCCTCTGGATTTAGACTGCCTGGACATTGTGCATACAGATTGTTGTTTTTTAATCACTGGGCTTTTCAGTCTTAGACATAGTGCCTCAGTGTTCAATTGTAATTGATTGCATTTATATAGCGCCTTTCAAGGGGAGAGTGGGCGACTCAACCACCATCGATGTGTATGATTATGGTGGAGAGTTGAGGACTGAAAGTGCCAATTAGATATTGATGGACGATTTGTTTTTGCTTTAATATTCAGATGCTAAATGAAAACCTTAATATGGTTAGCTGCACACATGGAATGAGTTATTTATAATATACATGTATATAGTACTAGAAATCTGGTTTAGCTTTGCACGCTCAACCGGAGATTCTCTGGCTCGAGCCGATTTCTTGTCATCAGTCATTATCAAGCTGACGACATGACGGAGTCTAATCGCCAAATACAATTTAATGTGCTACAGGCTCATGTATCTAATCATTTAATAAATCATTGTCATTGTCAAATCACTCCTTTCCTGCAAATTCTTAAAGATGAGACCTGTCAGTTGTCATTCATTCACTCTCCATTTATTCACTCTCCTAAGGAGAAACACTTTAGTTGTCATGTCCACTCATTCATACAACCACGTCATCAATCAACCTTTTTCCCACGTCTATCTAGCGTCTATCTAGATTAAACTAATCTGAGTAAGACACATTTTTCCATTCAGCCTATCATCATCTAGCTGTCAAAAGCTAAAAGCCGCCTTTTCATTTTGTGTGGTCTGCTGGGTTTTCAGTGCGTTCTTGTGTCCCTCCTCCACCCCATTCTCCTCCAGTCCTCTCCGAGGTCTTCAGATTCAGAAGCCTTCTCCACCAAGACCAAGACCACCTACACCACCACCAGGTCTAGACTCCACGGGGGGGATATTCAATCCTACTCCTGCCTGCACTACCACGGCTGATCATGACGTCATTATCAAGCTGACGTCATGACGGAGTCTAATCGCCAAATATAATTTAATGTGCTACAGCCTCATGTATCTAATAATTTAATAAATCATTGTCATTCTAGAAATGTGTCTCTCTGTTTGAAATATAATTGTAGTATTGTGTCTCTCAAATGACTGGATTTGACTCGTTAATTTTTGCCCTCTTGCTGCTAAAAAGAAAAGAAAAAACATTTGATATTTCTAAATTTCAGTTGTTCACCTGCTTGCATTGCTTGTAGTCAAATTGTTGTCTTACATCACAGTAGCCTATATACAGTACAGCACCTCTCAAACAGAAAATCAATCCACCTCCTAACATCAGCTTGTCCCCCGAGGTGAATATACAAGTGAGCAAAATCAGTGACAGTGACATTCACTCCAGTGTGAAAAATCAATTTCCAGTTTACACTTAACAACACGACTCCTAAAAGCAATTTCTAATAAAAACGGCCAGTGTGTCAGGTGTGTGAATTCACAAGTGGCCCTAGAAGCAGCTGCTCTGACGTCAGCCAATCCACTTGAGGCAGAGTTGCTCATAGGCAATTTGTATCAGGCAAACTCTTGCAGCTATTATCCCTGTAGCACCATGCGCATCAGTTTGCCTTGAGAACATTGGGAAATAGATAGATTTGTTTTATATTGTTGGCAAATAATTATTAATAAATAATAATTATTTATTAATAATAATAAATAATAATGCACGAAGTGGAGGCAAAGAACCACCTAACGCAAAGCGGAGGGGAATGCTTGACCAATATGTGGGGGTGCTAAGAAAAGAGTCGATTTTCATTACTTACATACGTCATTTTGTAATCGTTATTCCGTTTTAGACCCGGAAGTAGATTACTCCTACCTTTATCATTTTTAGACTTGCCAAAAAGCTGTTTTCAAGCAAAAAAAACAAACGGTTATAAAGTTTTAATATTTTTTCAGATGAGAACGTAACAGAATAACAGTTTATCAGTTTATCAGAATAAGGACTATTTGGAAATGTTTAACGAGCAGTGACGAGCGCTGGCTGTGTGCTGGTTGGATTATCTGTCAACCCAGATGAGAAAACACTGTCGACGTGCTTAATTGTAACTAACGTTATGCCATCGGCTCCTCGCAGCAGTGATCTGATCTGACGCCAAAGCAGTCACACCAGAAACAGTCTCTTTTCCTCAGCGGCCGGCTCGGAGCTGCTGCTCCGGCCCCTCCCACCCCTCACAAATTGCATTGACTGCCTGCCTGGCAGCTCGGGATCAGCGCACGGCACGCTTGGAAAATAGAACAGAAGCTGATCAGTGTGGCTTTGGTGTGGCGTCAGCGTGGTGTGGCGTGTGGCCGGTGTGAACAGACTCGCATGTTAACAAGGACGCTGAATTGAAACTACGTGGCTTTGGCGTTGCTTTGACGTATGGTGTGAACGTGCACTTATGTTCCCTCAGCTCTATGTTCCCTCAGCCCTATGTTCCCTCAGCCCTATGTTTCCTCAGCTCTATGTTCTTTCAGCCCTATGTTTCCTCAGCCCTATGTTTCCTCAGCTCTATGTTCTTTCAGCACTGTTTCCTCAGCTCTATGTTCTTTCAGCACTGTTTCCTCAGCTCTATGTTCTTTCAGCACTATGTTCCCTCAGCTCTATGTTCTTTCAGCTATATGTTCCCTCAGCTCTGTTCTTTCAGCACTATGTTCCCTCAACTCTATGTTCCCTCAGCACCATGTTCCCTCAACTCTATGTTCCCTCAGCCCTATGTTCCCTCAGCTCTATGTTTCCTCAGCCCTATGTTCCCTCAGCTCTATGTTTCCTCAGCCCTATGTTCCCTCAGCTCTATGTTCCCTCAGCTCTATGTTCTTTCAGCACTATGTTCCCTCAGCCCTATGTTCGCTCAGCTCTATGTTATTTCAGCACTATGTTTCCTCAGCTCTATGTTCCCTCAGCCCTATGTTCCCTCAGCTCTATGTTCCCTCAGCCCTATGTTCCCTCAGCTCTATGTTTCCTCAGCTCTATGTTCTTTCAGCCCTATGTTTCCTCAGCTCTATGTTCTTTCAGCACTATGTTCCCTCAGCTCTATGTTCTTTCAGCACTATGTTCCCTCAGCTCTATGTTCTTTCAGCACTATGTTCCCTCAGCTCTATGTTCTTTCAGCACTATGTTTCCTCAGCTCTATGTTCTTTCAGCACTATGTTCCCTCAGCTCTATGTTCTTTCAGCACTATGTTCCCTCAGCTCTATGTTTCCTCAACCCTATGTTTCCTCAGCACTATTTTCCCTCAGCTCTATGTTCCCTCAGCACTATGTTTCCTCAGCCCTATGTTCCCTCAGCCCTATGTTCTTTCAGCACTATTTTCCCTCATCTCTATGTTCCCCCAGCTCTATGTTCTTTCAGCCCTATGTTCCCTCAGCCCTATGTTTCCTCAGCTCTATGTTCTTTCAGCACTATGTTCTCTCAGCCCTATGTTTCCTCAGCTCTATGTTTCCTCAGCACTATGTTCCCTCAGCTCTATGTTGCCTCAGCTCTATGTTCTTTCAGCACTATGTTCCCTCAGCCCTATGTTCCCTCAGCACCATGTTCCCTCAACCCTATGTTCATTCAGCCCTAAGTTCCCTCAACGCCATGTTCCCTCAACCATATGTTCCCTCAGCATTGGGTTAGGTTTCGGCATGGGGGTGATGATGGTTTAGGCATGAGGAGTGATGATTGGTTGGGGTTAGGCATGGGGAGTGATGATTGGTTAGGGTTGAGCATGGGAAGTGATGATTGGTTAGGGTTAGGCATGGGGAGTGATGATTGGTTAGGGTTAAGCTGGAATTATGCTTCCCGCATCGGCGAGGGCCGTGAATGTCCGTGCGGAAAAGTGACGTCAAATCAGCAGACAGGCCCCTCCACAAGGCTCCTGTGCGGACGGTTTTCGCCTGGCCGTTCACACCCCGCATTTTGTAACTATGTGGATGTGGCCGAGCGGACAAAGTGGAGTTTTCAAGACCCCTGTTCACTTCCGCGAGCAGAAACCTGCACAGAGTATAAAAGCTCCACACGTTTCCTCATCAGGATTCCGTGTCTCTCATTTCCATGCGGCCGGGCCAAGCATATTCCCAGCTTTAGGCATGGGGAGTGATGATTGGTTAGTTTGAGGCATGGCGAGTGATGATTGGTTAGGTTTAGGAATTGGGTGTGATGATTGGTTAGTTTAAGGCATGAGGAGTGATGATTGGTTAGGTTTAGACATGGGGAGTGTGGATTGGTTAGGTTTAGACATGAGGAGTGATGATTGGTTAGGTTGACATGGGGAGTGTTGATTGTTTGGAGTTAGTAATCCCTGTAGAAATGCAACACCATTGTGTGGGTGGTGACTTAATAAATCAACCAATCTCCATGTACATTGTAAGCTGCAGTGAATGTTTCTGATTTTTCTTCCCAACTGTATACTATTGACCTTATGTAGCCCCGCCCACTTGACCATGTTGTGTTACGACTTCCTGTGTTACGACTTCCCTGACTTCCTAGTCTGACTCACTGGAAGCCGTCGGAGTGAGAACAAGCTGCAATTTCACATTGAGTGGCAGATGATTCTAGGCCAATATCAGAACCAACACAATAAGTACTGTACTGCCACAGGAAGTGGAAACACAATCGGAAGTGATTGGCTGACACAATACAGCGAAGCATCGACAGAATATCGGCCACCTGTTAAATGGGTGCTTGGCTCAGTTCACTTTTACTCAGTTTTGATTGTATGTCTCAAGGTACCTGTATCCTCGGAATGGTGGATTTCCCGGTTTCTCCCAATGCACACAAGACATTGTGTGTGTATCACTTTAATAACAGCACATGCCAGAGAAAATCATTATGATCCATCATATGATCCACAAACAGCACAGAGCAATCGGTCTCCATGGCGTTGCTTTGTCTGAGCATGCTACACCGTCAGTGATAGAAACACAATTGCCATCCCATCCCATTTGACATTTCTGCTCCTTTCTCCCAATTACGTCAGTTGAGTCAGGGAGCAATCATAGTCATGGTAACCTATTTTGTGGTATTGCTGTTTACAGCAAAATGATGAGAGAAGTGTTCTTGTTCATTGGAACAAGATCATTTTTGTGACAAATACATTTGATTTAAATTTGATTTGATTTAAAAATCAATCACACATATCTTTGGATTTATAACAGAAGCATTTTCTCATATTCTCATAATGTCTACATTATGTAATCTCATTACATTACAATGGGATTAGCTAAAACCACTTAAAATGACTTCAAGTGTACTGTAACCATGTTCCTATTCCCCAATCCACTTATACTTGACTTGACATTACTATAACTGAGAACGCTCACTTTACTAAGTGAAGGTGAGAGAATACAATTTCATTATCGGTAAGTGCTCTACCCCAAGATAAGCTCGTTTTAATATCACCAGGGATTACAGTTTAAAACTAGCACAGAAATGTTAAATTACGTGAACTTCAATAATGTCATAAAGTAAAGCGTAAAAAAATAGTAGGCAAGAAGACTTTCATGCCACAGACACACTTTTACAAGTTGCAATTCAGTTTATGTTATGCATCGTAACCATGCAAATTCATGCATGCATGCTGTGATATACCAATGCAACAAATCCTATAGAACTACTTTTTTTAGACTCCCCCTTTAGTAATGTATCATTAACAATACTGAACATTGCCACTCACATCCCAAGTTTTATAAACAGCATAATATGTATATGAAGAGATGTATTCCAAAATGAGATATGCAGTGTGTGGGGAAAAGTGAGAAATTTGTGATGGCACAAAATCAAAATATATATATTTTCAATAAAACTAAGAAAGTCCTTGGTTGATTAAATTAAACCACTTCCTCTGTATGTTTGATAAATTGAATGATGAAGTGATGATTTGTTTCTCAAATATATACAACCTACAGTATATGGTGTTTTGGAAATGAAGTCCTTATATCGACAATAGTTGCCTCAAGACTCAAAATGTCCTTACCTGCTATCTGTTCCCTTGTGTTTTCCTGGTGTAAACAAGCCGTCTCTTGACTGTAGTGTGAATGATGACAGCTCACTTTACTGTGGCGCTCTCTCAGTCCACTCTCTCCTCTCGGTCTGTCGCTCTCTCCTCAAGCCCTCAACTTACCATGCTCGTTCAGAGAACACAGACTCACCCACATGCTCTCTCTCTCTCTCTCTCTCTCTCTCTCTCCCTCCCTCCCTCCCTCCCACCTCTGTATACCTTAAGTCCACACACGTTCACTCAGGCTCATATTCATTTGTAGCTGCACTTGTAATGAGTGTTGGTAGTAACTAGTTACTGTAATTAAACTACCTTTTGCAGTAACTAGTAATCTAATTACTTTTTCATTTATTACTGAAATATAAATGGGCTACTTTAGGACAAGGGTTCCCAAGCTTTTCAGACCAAGTACCACTATGTACCAAACCAAAATTTCCATGGACCACTTCCACTGCGGATAGCAAACCTCCCCCCCCCCCCCCCCTCCATAAAATAAAATTGGCTGATTTAACCATGCAATACCAATATCGCGATAATTCAAAAAATCAGTCCAAGCCTACTCCTCAGGGTAAAAAAAAAAAAAAAAAAAGCTCTGGCGGACCACCAGGCGGAAAATGGCTGACAACTTCAGAGGATTATCAGGTTTATGATCATCGTATGATCAGGGAGAGACGCCGCATCACTGCCCGGCAAAAATATTCTACACGCTGCAGCTGCAGCCAGAGCCTAGGCTCTAAGCCTTCCCAATAAGCCAATGTTCAAGTATCCCATTATAGCAGTATTGGGGGGGGGCAGTTTTGAACAAAATTATCTTAAATCGGCAGGTATTATAAACAGGAATGTCTGTTATAGGCTATATCCTGCCTGATTCCACCATACAAACAAAACTCTATCTCACAGATGGTGCAAGGGGTGTGTTTGCACCAGTAAGAGAGAGAAACTGAGAATCCACAGATTCTAATGGTGTTAGTCTGATCAATCTATGACCAAAACTCACTGAATTAACTACCAAAGAAAAACGACTTGCTGCCGCCGGCTGGAAACAGGCAACATGCAGTTCTCCAGTAAGATCACTCTGCCTGTGTAGGGGATGCTTTGGTCCTCTCTCTCTCTCTCTCTCTCTCTCTCTCTTCTCTATGTTTCTCTCCCTCTCTCTCTTCTCTCTCTCCCTCTCTGTCTTCTCTCTCTCTCTCCCTCTCTGTCTTCTGTCTTCTCTCTCTCTTCTCTATGTTTCTCTCCCTCTCTTCTCTCTCTCCCTCTCTGTCTTCTCTCTCTCTCTCTCTCTCTCTCTCTCTCTCTGTGGATCTCTCTCTGTACCCCTCTCACTTTCCTCTTTTGAGTCTTATCTTTCTCTGACTCTCTCTGTACCCCTTTTGCTTCTCTTCCCCTTATCTCTTTCACACACACACACACACATACACATGCACGCACGCCCGCGCACACACACACACATGCAAGCGCGTGCACGCGCGCACACACACACACACACACACACACACACACACACACACACACACAGGGGAGGGGAAGGAGACGTCTCAGACGTTGAAAATACATAAATTATCCTGAACTGACCTTAATAATACATTCTCTGGACAAAACACGGCAGCACTGAAAAATGTCTCACATACTTCGCCTCAGACAAACCGGCACTCAGAATGAAAGAGTGAGATTCAAATTGAAAAGACATTTCTCAACTCTGATGATATGCCCCAACTCTGCTCAGTGCTTTTCTAAACCTCCAGAGTGGACTTCTTTCTTGCGCTACGTTCTCTCATATCTTGCATTATGATCAAATGGTTTAATTAATGCTGCACTCCATAATTCAGCAATAGTAACGTACACAGCAACAGTAACCTATATATCTTAGCCATGCTGACTTGTCCACTGAGCATGTTTGGGTTGTAATTGGCTAATCGCATGGCTGTTGATTGCAAAACCTCACAGTTTAAATTGGAAGGGTGATGAGCTGCGAGGATCTTGGGGATTGGATTTTCTCTCCACCCCTATGCCTCTCATTTTCACACCATTCACTGATTCAGGATGGAAAACCGTGGAGCGGTTTACTCAAAAAGTAGTTTGGTTAGTTTGTTTGGGCAGGTGAGGACCACACCAGTGAATGAATGAATTGAATGCTGCTAGCACCAAATTTGCGCACTGAGACGCTTGAAAAGTAAACATAATCTGACCTAACTACAAAAAACGACCCAAAAACGCAAGGGATTTACGGGAAGAGATGTTGACATTTGATATCAGTTCCTCGTGCTTGGAAAGCATAGCATACAGTTAGCTAAATGAACTGAGAGCAAACTGCAGAGCCTTATGCTCATATTCAGCCTTTTCTTCACGTGTTCTTCACTGAACACCAGAAAAGGACAAAGAGTGCAGACAAGTGCGTCATCCTTAGCTACACAGACACAGACAGACAGTTAGCAAAACTCTGTCCAAGAAACAAGTTACTTGTCAGTTTGTTTACTGGCTTGTAATTGGACAGTTTGAACCTAAACAAACCAAATACAAAAGTGCAACACAGTGTAAACTTTTCCACTAAGGTTCAGACTAAAATAAATGAACTGTGACTGTACCCTTACAGGCAATGTACACCAGATGCGTTTCGGCTGCGTTGCGGATCTGGTAAAACTGCTGGATCGACTCTCGCCCATGTTAATAGATGGGCGATACATGCGGTATGGAAAAATTACGCACATGTTCGATTTTAGTTGGATCCCATATGTATCTGACAGATTACATGAGTGTGGGTCTGTTCACAGCCGTACCGGAGCCGTACCACATCTGTTCCAGAGCTGGTGGACATTAGCCCTGAGTTTTCCCTACACTCCTGGTAGTCTGGGAGCCGTTAGTGAGGGGGGGGGGGGGGGGGGCATAACCTATGTGCAATGGCGGGAACCGGATACGTGTGCGCCAGAAAAATCTTCATAGTTACATAGTTACAAAGTTACATAGAATAACTAACTAAAACAAAACGTTGATGCAATATGGCACCACCGTCGCCTGACACACCGGCACAGTTCACCTACACAACTCGAATCTGCGTTTCAACAGGGGGAACGTTAAAGATGTGGCACATATCCGGTTTACATATTGTGGTTGTGGCGGTCTAGGGCGGAAAGACGCCGAGAGGTGTAATTCACAAATGATGGGGGCCGGGAAGAGCCTGGTGATGCGAGGGTACTCTCCTGGTAAAGACCCATTCCACCCTCCTGTCATGAAATGCTTCACTATACCCACAATGATGATTGTTGTTCGTTATTCACACATTTACACCTCCACCTTCATTAGTATAGGGAAGGGTGCGTCCACCCCTGGACCCCCGGGGCAGGTTTTGGCCATGCCTCCCGTGGCTGTCAGGGGGGTTAGGATAGGGCAGGGTAGCCTGGAGATTAGCTAGATTCCTTGTTTGCTAGTTAGTTCACTGTCATTTAGCAGAAACCTTTATCCAAAGTGACGTTATAGCTGTTTTAGCGTTTATGTCGGGCTGTCTGTCTGTCTGTCTGTCTGTCTGTCTGTCTGTCTGTCTGTGGACAGATTTTGCAAACGTGCTAGCGTCAAAACCATGACCCCTTCCCCCACCCGACACACACTTTACACCCTTGTCTCATATTCATTTTAAGTTGCGACCGTAGTGGCTGGTGTGAGCCCATCGCAAGATGGTCTCTATATTATCCTCTCTCTCTCTCTCTCTCTCTCTCTCTCTCTCTCTCTCTCTTAGAAGTCTCTTTCCCCTCGGTCGGTCAGGTGTGACTGAATTTGGAGTGAAGGAGATGGGTCCTATTCAGTAGAATTCTATCTAATTTTTGAAGGATGAGTTTGGTGTACAGGCTGGTCTCTTGGTCAATGTGATCTGACCTGCTGTCCTGAATTGACATTGCAGTGTGGCTTGGTCCTGTTTGCACATTACCCAGCAGAGAGATAACACCACACTACAGAGCATCCTGCGATGGTATCACACCAGCCGTGATGAATGTGACCGCGTTTTGGACAAAGAGCACTCGGAATTGTATTTCAAAACCAATGAAGACCACATTATTGCAGTAACATCATTACCTGCTAGTGCATTGTTTTGATTTATTTTTATGGTGATTCAAAATTGCAACCAATAACTTGGCTTATTTTAAGTTTGAAAGTTTATTAACTCTTAACCGCTGTCCGCTGCCACCCTCACCCCCCTACAAAGAGAATCCAAGATACAGGGGAAGAGAGCACCATGTGTGGCGGAAGAGGAGAGAATGAGATCATGCAATTTGCCTACAGAAATCACAGAGAGTTTTGCTAAACAAGTTCTAACAACAAGCAGAGATTCTATACAGGCCCATGGCTCATTCAATGCTGAATTAAAGCCTTGTGATTTAATGGATTTAAAGGATTGTCTTCTGTGTTCTGTCACCAATACTCTATAACATCCATTTGTATTTTTACTTAAAGTCCCTGGAAACCAAAATCCACAAAAACGTTCTAACTATGTTATTTAGGGTCTTATGTTAGTAATTTTGTGCCTCCGAAATTATTATACATTACTTTCAACCCAAAGCCTTAAAATCGCCACTTTTCTACAAGATTCTACAAAGTACTTCCTCATTGAAGACAGCAGTGCGCGAGGTGCTAAAACGCAGGAGCTTATGACGTCATAAGCTCTATATAACCTTTGTACATGCGCGCAATCCGCACCCACCTATGGCAAGTCCGTTCTTTGCCCCCAGTGACAGCGCTCCCTCGCTGTCCGTCTCCCTCCCACTCTGTGTGCCGTCTACCAAGCGCTATGCTTGTGAGATTAGCAAGGTGTCGGGTTTCAGGCCATGTGCTCCTCTCTCTCTCTCTCTCTCTCTCTCTCTCTCTCTCTCTCTCTCTCTCTCTCTCTCTCTCTCTGGACTAGTGAGAGAGAGAGCGAGAGACACACAGGCTGGTGGCTCACACACACACACACACACACACACACACACACACACACACACACACTCGCGAGTGCTGTGTAACTTGATCTCTTTCTCCGTTTCCCTCCCCCCTCTGTCTCGCGCTCTCTCTCTCGGAAAACCTGCTGCAGATGGGACACGCCCACACAGTCCGCGGGAGAAATACACTCTAAAAAATAATGATTTTCTCATGAGTTTTGCCAGACTGTCAAACCTAAATTTATATACTTTGCGACGTTCATCATCGTTCAAATTTGGCTGGTGGCTTATTAACATAGGGTCCTGTGATGTGATGAACTCAAAATGCTAAATAATAAAGAAATATTTCTGGTTTCCAGGGACTTTAAATTCCTAAATAATGCTTGCTTTCTTTCTTTTTGAATTTGAGCAGAGAAATGGTGTCAATGTTGAGCCTGATTACATGGTCTTGAAAATGGACTTGCATTAGTTTGCTCTCGGTCTTGACTGGGTCTTGCCACCCCACCCCCCTCCAGTTTTGGTCTTGATTCGGTCTCAAAAGGTAGTCTCGACTACAATACTAGTGTGCGCGTTACCAGAAAATTGTTAATCCACTTGATCAGCAGAGAGTTGACTGACACCATTCGCTTCTCCACCATGAGGTGGGGTTGCATGGTGTTGAAAGCACTACTGAAATCAATAAACATGATTTTGACAAGACTGCTTATTATATCAGCTGCATGTTCAAGACTATATTAACTGTAGCGATCATAATCTGTACAAATGCAATACCATTGTGTGGGTGGTGACTTACAGTAATAAATCAACACAATCTCCATCTACAGTGTAAGCTACAGTGAGTGTAGCTTCTGAATATTGAATAGGCTTCATGTTAAACAACTGCAGAAGAGAGAAGATTTTTTTCTTCTTCCAGTGTTTTCTCCCAAAATGTTAATTGATCACCAGAAATGCAAAACTTCACAAACAGCTAATTTGTGTTCATCAAGTGTGGTTTGTATTGCTTTTGAAAAATACTGGTAGTTGACATACTGGAAACAAAAAAATATGATTTAAGGATTTGAAAAAGAAAAAGGGGAAAAAAACACAATCCTTCTAAAATTCAATAATGCTGAGGTAGGTAGGGCAGTGTTAGATTCCCTGCCTACCCACACGAGGAGCGCAGGTTCGAGCACCCGTGGTAGGGCGTCTATACAGGCACAAATGACCGTGTCTGCGGTTACGGCCTGCCGGTGAAACTCCTTACGAAAAGAAGCAGCTGGCAACTGCACATGTATCGGAGGGCGCATTAGCTAGTCTAGTGGTTCTCAAAGTGGGGTCCAGGGACCCCCAGGGGTCCTTGAGGGGGTTCCAGGGGGTCCCCATCAAAAAGGGGAAACAGTTATTTTCACTTTACTTCCAGCCATAAGTGACAGAATGTATGGCTATTTTGGTCATGGGCTTCATACTGTACACTTTCTGTAATAAAACATCGAAAAGCAAAAATCTTATCTTCCAGTATCTCAACAATCAAAGAAAACACTCAGGCAAGTGATTTCTAGATAGAGCTTACAGGTTACTGTAAGAATGAATGAATGTGTAGTATGCCCAGCCTGCATGTGCATAAAGACAAACTGACCCCATTAATCATAGGGCAACAGAGAGCCTGATTGCCCATTCAGTGAGCATCATCATCATCCAACAATAGTAAACAATTTCCTTAGTGGGTGTCTGCCATGCACGCATATGCCTCATTTGAGAGATAACAGGCAGATAATAAGGGTGAATAATTTAACAGCAGGTAGGTATCACTATGAATGATTAAATACAACTCTGGCCAGCAGATGTTAAGCTCAACCAAACAAGACTGCTGGGTGTTAATAGGCAATCACGCTGACCTTTCGCACTCGCCTCATTTGCTTAGGTTTTTTAATAATTCCTAGCTCCTGTAAAAAAAAATCATGCAGGAAAGATTATTTTTAATTCATGCAGATTTATGTTCAGTGATAGGCTGTAGCCTGTAGCACACAACACATCTTTTTCATGTCACAACTGTAATGCTAGTTATGTTGTTTACGTCAGATGTCAGGTGTAGTCTTAGACTGAATTTCAATCATGGAAGACCAAAAGGCATAGGTAGACACCCCATGCTGTCATACCCCTCAGCCCAAATTACATCACTAAATGACATCACCATCTCCGACGTCACCTTCTCTATGACGTCACGTCAGTTGCCCAAATGACATCAGTTATGACATCATAAATGCCCTTCTCCCAAATGACATCAGTTATGACATCATAAATGACATCAGTTATGACATCATAAATGCCCTTCTCCTGGTACTATATAAAGCCCCATCACCACAGCTTAAATCACACTTGTGCAGTCATCACTCACCTCGTGCCAGCATCCCGCATTCATCCAGCATCTCCAGAGCAAAAGCTTCACCCCACCACCTCCCCAGATCACCACCAATGTCATGACTCCTGTTGGAAACAAATCCCCTTAGGGGGGATTTTCTATCTCATATAGCACTGACGCCCCCCTCTCTCATAGCAAGAGGAGCATCACATCATGGAGTCATACGCCATACTCAAACTGTCTATTCTGATTCAATAAAGATTGTTAAAATGTCTTACAAGTCTCTCATGATTGAAATGCAATGTCAGACTAGAAGATGGAAACAGAGTGTAACAAGTTGGTTGACAATTCAACCTGATATCAGGCTATATGTTCATTTCTGTCAGTTCTACAAGTTTTGTACCATCTAGCCCTCAAAAACTGAATAAATGAATAAATAAATAAATTATGAACATCAAACTTTCCCTGACTGGGCTAAAATCCTTGAAAGAGATCTTTAAATTGTAACTCTGGCATCACCCAATGTGTGCTCAGTCAGTCTACAGTAAAAAGTTTGAAGAACATTACAGTATGCCACTGTATGGATAACAAATACAATTGGCTATAAACAAATGATGCATCATCAGTTTATTTGATGAAGCCAGCGTTGCATGGCAGCCAGGAGAATGGCAGTAACATAACAGAGGACAGAGTCAGCTGAGGTCTTTGTAATTGCAGCTTCATTGCGTGGTCAAATAACTCCATTCACATATCCAAAGAATAACCATTTGAAGTAAAGAGAAGCAAACATACGTGGAGTCATTATTTTTTGTATTGTCAGTGTGATAGGAGTATGGGACCGCCGCAGCTTTTCTCCAGCTTCAAACAGAAAGAAAGGTTATCCAATTTTAGTCTTTGGAGCACTTTATTCAGCCCCATCCACTACTAAAGATAGATCATGATTCATAAACCTGTTAGTCAAGTCAAGTCAGGTTTATTTGTATAGCACATTTCATACACAGAGGCAATTCAAAGTGCTTCACATAAAATGGATGACAGGAAAATAAATGAATAAAAGAAAAGAATAAAATGGACATTTAAAAGCATCACAACAAAACTTAAAAAAAAGAGTATAAAAAGTGCATTAAGCAACAGGCGCAGCAGTTGCAAAAAGAGCAAAAAAACTTATAGAGGACTCATTGGGTTTGCATAATAGAATAAATCAATTTATCTACCGTATATTGAGTCCCCCGACATCATCATCTATAAACATGACTACACACATAAAACTCAGGTCTGGGTACGGTGTCCTCTTTTCCTCTATACTGCAGTTTGGACGCCAAGCATACCCCCGCTTGTACCTTGCGTCATCTGTTGCCCGTCGACAAACAGGCCGTTTTTTTTCTCTAAACCTTGCTTAAAACGAGTACGGCTCAAGTAAGCTCCCCTTACATGTGCGTCCCTCCTGACGCATCACCTCAACCTCTGTGACTATATCCGTATTACGGGACCATCCCCCCGACCTGCAGCTTTTAGCAGTAATTACAGTCATCTATGTTTTAAAACCAATTGTATAATAGTGATTGAGAAACAGCTGTCAGCAGTTAAAAGCAACGGTAAACATAAAAGTCTTTAGTATATTTTTAAAAGAAAGTAACATTGGGCCAAAGCTGAGGTCTTCAGGCAGTTTGTTCCAGCTAGCAGAAGAATAGTGGGTAAATGCGGCCTTCCCATGATTTGATTTGATCGTAGGGACAGTTAATAAGCTGGACCCTGCTGACCTGAGAGGTCTAGACGGTTCGTAGCGTGGGAGCAATTCAGCGATGTACTTTGGGCCTAGGCCATTAAGTGATTTATAGACTAATAACAGTATTTTAAAATCTATTCTATGACACACTGGCAGCCACTTGTTAGCCACTTAAAGCCCCTGGAAACCCAAAACCACAACAACCTTCTAACAATCCAATTTAGGGTCTTATGTACATAAAAGTATGCAATCCAAATTCTAAATATTGTCATTTAAGGTTTTGTAAGGTTTCCTGATACTGGGTTTTAATTGGGCGTGGTTATGCTCAACACTTATGACACAATAAGCTCCGTGAACCAATCAGGCTGAAGTGCCTGTACCCTGCAATTTCAAAAAGTGCCTCAGAATGTACCAAGTTGAGCTTGGGAAGACACGCCCCACAGTTTCAGAGCAGAGAATACTGCTTTAGTTTTCATGATTTAAATTGATTCAATCATGATTGAAACCTAATTTTATATACTACTTTGGCGACATCTTTAATCGTTCAAATTTGGCTGGGTGTTTCATAAGAAATTTCTCTGTGGAGTGACAAACTCAAAACATCAAGAAACTCAAAGCGTCAAGAGGGTGAAAATAAAAACGCTGAGCTGAAGTGACAGATTTGCCAGGGGCCAGGAGAGGCTGTAGCTCAGGAGGTAAAGCGGGTCATCCACTAATCACTTTGGATAAAAGAGGTCAGTGGTTCAATCCCCGGTGTTCCTGGGCAAGATACTGAATCCCAAACTGCTCCCGATGGCTGTGTAAGCACCCTAGGTAGGTAGCCAATTGCCACCATCGGTGTGTGAATGTCTGTGTGTGTGAATGGGTGAATGTACCTACTCATTGTGCCTACTCATTGGGGCGGCTGTAGCTCAGGAGGTAGAGCGGGTCGTCCACTAATCGCTTTGGATAAAAGAGGTCGGTGGTTTGATTCCCGCCTCCAGTCTGCGTGTCAAAGTGTCCTTGGGCAAGATACTGAACCCCAAATTGCTCCTGATGGTGTGCCAGCACCCTGCGTGGTAGCCTGCCGCCATCGGTGTATGAATGGGTGAATGTACCTACTGATTGTAAAGCGCTTTGGATAAAAGCTCTATATAAATGCAGGCCATTTACCATTCATTGTAAAGTGCTTTGGATAAGAGCGCTATATAAATGCAGACCATTTACTGTTTCAGGCTGTGTTGTGCCAGTGTGTCACGCATTGACCATGACAGCATGACCGATCTCTTCCTTTCAATGGATCTTCTTCGTGATCCATTGAAATCCATTGTTTCTGAAAGTGCATGACCCCACCCCCCACCCCGTGTTTGCAGGCAGAGCATCACAGGTTCAATTGCTGGGGACAAGGGAAGAAAAAGATTGAACATTGGTAAGTCGAGCTTTCTCTCACCGCTGTTTAGGAGAGATTGTGATAAACCCCCCCCCCCCCCCCCCCCCCTCACAATCTCTTACACTGTTGGATATCATCAATCGTCAGCACATTCTAGTAGCCTGGTTATTTTGTGGGGAAGAGTTTTTTTTCTTTCCCTCAGCCTGCCTTCTCTACTTCTACGACTGTTTTCCTATTTCCCAGAATTACTTTCAACACCCTCCAGAGAAGGATACTCTTTGTGAGCGATAGTTATCGCGTATGGTGAGTTTTCCATTGTAGAAAAAAATTGAGCATGGAGAGAGAAGAGCACCGTAGTGCTGTGCCGGTTGTACAAATTATAAAAATAAAATAAAAACACAATAAAAACCAAATGTCATCTCGACAAGGCATTGTAGGGTGAATATGCATATGTGTATGCAAGGTGCAACCAAAAGTCTCTTCCGATCTGTGCAAAGACGCTAAGACGCAAAGACAACTTAAAATGGAGGAAAGACAAATTAGACCAAGATTAAAAAAATAAAGGAAATCTGCAACTTGTGGCTAATGTTCCTTGTCTTCCCATTCAAAAACATCTGCACATTCAATTTCATACAGCGGGCTTCAGCTGAGCGATCCAGCCAATCATGCTTCACAGACTCTCTTATTCTCTGTTGATTTTGACCCCCCCCCCTTTTTTTTAACCAACTCATTGAGTGCCAAGGACGAGTATGTTCGTCAATTCAGATACTAACGTAGAGTGCCAAGGACGAGTATGTTTGTCAATTGCGTTTTTTGACGGTGGGACGTGGATCAAAGCCTCAGGCATCTCCTGTACAAATATTGTAGCTATTGAAGGTGTATAACCTATTTTACGGACTCATTAGGTGGCGACAGTGCTCTCCAGATTAGAGAAAGGTCCGGAAAACAGCAGGAAAAAGCCCCGTGATGAAAGAGAAACCGCTCATGCAGCAGCCAGAGCCATATAGATTGCTCTGTCTGGAGCTGACGTTGGCTGCGAACAGCAGTCAATCCGCGCCCACAACTGAGCCCCTCTGCCTCTGTCTGTCTGTCTGCATAGTTTCTCCACACGATTAGCCGCCAGAAAAGCAGCACCCGACGCCGAAGGGCCAAACCATTCTCAGCAGTCCGGTTTGGCTTTTCTGTGTCGCGCTGGGAGCCGGCGCACAAAAACGGAGCACTCCGAAAATAGACTGGGTGCGTGTTAGGCTGTGTGTTAGTGTGGGGAGGAGTTTGCAGCTGAGGGGGGGGAGAGGGAGGTGGGGCACGCAGGGCACCACACAACTACACCACGTCACTACATCAGAAAATATTATCTTCAGAGTCAGTGAATGTGCTTGAAATGCTTCATTTCACAAAAGGCGGAATAACTCAGCTTCTAATTTGAAACGCCTGTATTTGCTCAAAACAACCTATCTTCTCCGGCTCATAACTAAAGAACGGAAAATGGTATCAATAAACTTTTTTTTGCTGATGATACAATAGAGTCAGCTCGTTCTTTGTGCGTGTTCGGTGTTTACATAGTAATATCACACAATATTCTGTGGGCCTCGAGAAATCACTGAAAACGCTCTGAAACTCTGGCACTGGGAGCGTCCGTTCTCCAAAAGTGGCTGGCACTCAATGAGTTAATTCCAATAAATACCAACTTGTATCTGTAGCTGGATCACTATCATGCCGATCACAGATCTCAGGAAACAAGATCCTCGGACCTTTGGGATATTACTGATAGACTGTAAGCACGTATGAGATGACAACCTGCTCGCTTGGAAAATAGACGAGAGTAGCTGAGTGCAGTCAGGCGAGGAGTCACCAAGCCCAATACACACTCGCTGCTCTTTTTCTTCTTCAGTTTTGTTTAATGGTGGTTGACATTTATGGAAAATATGAGATCGCAGGGAATAGATGTGTTAAGGCACAACGTGGAGGCAAAGAACTACCGGATGTGAAGCAGAGTTTTTAAGTGCCTTAACCTTTACCGTACACCTACTTGTTGATTATCACCATAGATTGTATAATAGAACTGGATAATGTCAGCGTGACGTCACCCATTGGGTTTTGATAGCAGAAAATGAGGCTTGAATCTCCCGCTTCCTGCTCATCGTTGATTGGTTGAATGGATTAACTTTACACGGAAGTACGGGGAGAGAGGGCTGTTAAACACTAGTAGAAGAAGAAGAAGGAGGAGGGGGCGGCTGCCCCTAGCGGCTGCCGGGGGAGTTTCCGAATTTGTCTCACAGGCTTGAACGACTGCCATCTTGTTGTTCGCTTCTGTTTGCTAGCTTGCTCGCTGGCTGGCTGGTTGCAGTGGTGAAATGGTCCAGGACAACAAATATAATAACTTTTAGTCCGAAGGTATGGGCGAGTAGGAGTCCAGCCAGCCGACCACCGTCTTGTCCGGGGCCTGGCCAAGAGACCATGGTGTGGTGTGATCCTGGTGCATTGTGCCTGGTGTGAGTCTCCAGCCTGCTAGCTGCTGCTAAGCCTCCACAAGGTAAACTGCTATTATACTTATCTCTGGGCAAACTCTAAAATTTATAACTGAGGTGGATTTGGTCGCGCACTTGGTGCTCTGCTATGTTGGACTCGTTGGACTGTTTGAGTGATGCTCATGTTTGTAAGCTAACGCTAGCTCGATTAGCATCGTGTGCTAACGTGTGAGCACCGTTATAGCCTACTTTAACTGAAATTTGGTGGCGTTATGTTATAGCAATTAATATAACACGGTGTCGTTTGTTTCTTCAAGGGATGGCCGTCGGAGTACCATGGTGGAGCAGGAACAGCACAACAGAACAGAGGCACATTGTCCCTTGGTCAAATTATTTGTGAAAATGAATGCTACGTTTTGATTCCCATGTGCATATTACTGTGAGAATATTGCTGATCATCAGTTGTTCAACCTAAGATATTGCAATAACATAAGCTAAATGCTGACAGATTTGAGACTTTTGATATATTTACTTTGAACCATTTGGTATGTATCTGCCAGTGTGTTTTTGTCAATAAACATTGCCAACAAAGAACCTTGTTGTGTAGGCTATGTGCTAATTAAATCATGTACCCGAATGTACCGCAAATCTCATAGAACAAGCCCATTATAGTTGTCTGGTCAGAGCAGGCAGGTTGTTAATAAGATGTGATATAAAGATATTTGATGTCGAGTGAACCAGCTTCGACCAAATGACCAGGAAGAAGAATGAAGATGGAGAACCAACCGACTGCTTCAAATCAACGAATGATTTATATTTATTGAAATATGGTTAGCTGTAACAATTCGACATAAACAAAGGCTACACCATGCAACATATATTTTGATATCATTCAAACTTAAAGAATGGTTAATTTTCCACCATGGTAGGCTGTACTGCTGTGAAATGGTTACCTATATTTGTATCAAGTGTTGCTTGGTAGATTATCTATATATGCCTAATTTACCAGTAGACATATTAGTGCAAGACCTTAGGCTATGTTGAGTTCTATCGATCTGATAAAGTATGTTTTAAAATAAGGATAACAAATTGCTGAGCTTGGCGGATGCCTCAAGACAAGTATGTATCATTTTTAAATGTCCAATACCATACAGAAAAGCAAATTGAACAAACGACCAACAGCATTCATGTCTGCAAAAACTTGTGATGTTATGTCACGTTGACATATAACCTTATGACGCTTACTGTATAACATGGACAGACCATTTAACGTTAGGCTACTTTACATACCGTTAGATAACGTTAAATGGTCCGCCATGTTATGAGCGTCACGTTACATGTATGCCATCTATACAGTTACGTGTGTCTACTAACATTATTAAAATATCATAAAGTAGCGCTATTTTCTGATAATTTGCTAAAGTATGACTTGCTATCTGCTAGCCATACTAGCCTTGTTTTGCTAGGTTTTCTTATTCGTGTACTTTCCGCAGACTAGATGCCTTTGCGGCACATTGCTGCCTCTAACGGGCGGAAGTATTACTGTTTCCAAATATCCAAAGCATATCGCCTATTTTCCTCGGAATGGGGCTATAATTAAAAAAACTGGGGCCTTGAGAGCATGAAAAATACTTGAAATTGTTTTTTCAGACCATAAACTCATTTGTAAAGTGTTTATTTAAGACAGAGACCGAGAGAGAAGTTGGCTCGTTTCACATAGAGTTGAATGGACGTTCAGGGATGATGTTACACAAGCTGCGCCCCCCACTGGCCATTTGAGAGTATGGCAACTTCCGCATTGGCCTCAAAAAGAGACTGGCTGTAATGGGGACTGATTATCACGCATACAATGGTTATTTATTTGCAACCAATATAAAATAAAAGCATTCACACATTTTGGTGAAGGTTTTGCACTCAGAATCGAAAGGTTATGAAGCAAGAGTTTACCGTTGTCATTACAAGGAATAATTCTAGTCCATACCTGCCAACTAGGGATGTTCATCAATAATCAAAAATCGATAATTGATTGTTAAGGAATCAATTCGATCATGTGGAATGAGGAGGTTTTTGTCACGAGTTTATAAGCCTGGAAGCCGGTGAGCTGAGTCCTACTTTCAAAATGTGGCGTAGTAGACTACAGTAGCCTAGCTAGGTTACATGTTTGTTTAGCTGTCACAGGCCACAGCGCTAGTGTCTTTTATTATAATATGAATTATTATTATTATTATGCCCATTGTCAAGATTAATTCAGTTGATGAAATCGCTATGACGCGTGGATGTAGAGAGTGTGGGAGATTTGCGCTATGTGTGAGCCTGGGCTGTCAAAAGTGAACATGGGGCATATTGGCTCGCTCCGGCCAATCCTGGTGTGTTTTTCCTGCAAGGCCAAGGGCTGTGGGATCCATAATAACACCTCGCTGTCGTGAGTGTCTGTCTGGGCGTGGCGCATCGTTCCCTCCTCTCTACTGCTGCCAATCACAGATCGTTCAATTTGCCAATGTGGTTACGCTCCAGCCAAGTTCAGGTTTGTCTGTCAGTTAATCTCTCCTGTTGCCTGAAACAGTTAACTTTGTGTTCTCCTGTGCCTCACGTTCATATCCATCCGTGGTCTCTTCCTGCCTCGCCCAGTGTCTTGCCATGCACCTGCTCTTCAGCCAACATCTCAGGTCCCTCTGCCTGACTTGCTACACACCATACAGGGCCCTGTATGCCCTTCAAACTTCCTCCCCCACTCCCTAACAAATAAATGTTTTTGTTTTTGTTTTTTTGCCTACTATTGCAAGCACGAGTTCTGCTTTTTTTGGGTCGAAATTCAGTTAAACCTCACAATATGCCTGTTCTCATAATTGCTGTACTGTGCAGTAGCCTATCTAGTGGGGATTGTTTATAAAACTCAACACCTGTGCCTGTTAATTAGATCCATAAATCTTCCTTAACAACAGCTAATTGATGGAGTAACAACTACTGCTGCAGTATTAAGGGTCGGCGAAGCCAATGAAATTGTTATGCTATAATACTAACTCAGTTTGTCATATTGCTGTATTTACTGTAGGAAAAGTCACTGTGCTACAAGAGCATAAATTAACTGAATTCAAAAAACGTTTGATTGTACAGTAATTTAATTAAATTGGATTGGATTGAAAACATTGAATTGGATTGAAAACTCAATACAGTAGGTGACAACACTTGGAAAATACTGAATGAACAGATCAAATAGAAAAGATGAAAACTGAACTAACTACAGTAACAAACAGAAACACATCAATATAACAATTATATTGTTGGAAAACTCAGCTACAGTATAGCATGGAAACAGCAGCCACTACGTTTTTCAGGCCATGGGGAGGAAATTGGGGTGAAATTTATAAGATGTTACCATGGCATGTACATAGTAGGCTACTTAATAATACAGTTATAATGATACCATGGCATGTACACATTACAGTAGTAGGCTACTTAATAATACAGTTATAATGATACCATGGCATGTACACATTACAGTAGTAGGCTACTTAAAGGACGGCTTTACCGTGGGGAATATGAATATATATTAAATCTCACGCCCCTAAGGTTTTCGAATCCGTTGAAATTTTTGAAATTGGTGCTTCCCTGCCTGATCTATCAACCATCTCTCACATATTTTTCGGGCCAGCCGACGCGTTACGCGTCGGCTGGCCCGAGTCCGCCTTGCGGAAGTCGAGCGCCTATGAACTACAAGTGTTGTGAGCCATGGTCCCGCCTCTAGAGGTCCTCCACGCCCCTTCAGAGGTCTCGAAGAAAAGCAAAAGGCAGCCATCTTGTTCAACCGCCCTAGCCTATGGTAGCTAGGTTAGCTTTCCATAGCTCCTTGCAAAGAGACCATATCTCTGGAAGGGAAGCACGGGCAGACACGGGACTGGCGGCATTGGAAAGCTCGTCAAATTTTACATCTAGTAGTAGGTGCGTTGAAGTAACGAAATCAACGCTGAGCAATGTACCCGATTTTACACATTTTTACATGAATTAGTCACAACATCAAACTCCTACAAAAATGCCTTAAAATGCATTAAAAAAAATTTATGAAGACATCTCCGGACATATATACTACCGTTTAAATTTGGTGCAATTTGGAGGCAATTTTTTTTTTAATGTTTTGTAATTTTTTCTTCTTCTACTAAATCTTTTTATGTCGAAGCCTTCTTCTTCTTCGATTTTTATGGCGGTTGGCAAGCATATATGTGCATTACCGCCACCTACTGGAGTTTGATATCAGCCAAATGCCTGAGGGGTGGGCCTGGAAACGAAGGCCACGCGAGCCCAGTGCATTGTGGGAAATGTAGTATTTCGGGTCCCCGCACCCGCCCCTCCCCTCCACCCCCCCCCCCCCCCCCCCCCCCCACACACAGAGTGCATTTCTGGTGATATCTCTGGCGGGAAACAACCAATTTCAAAAATTTCAACAGATTCGAAAACCTTAGGGGCGTGAGATTGAATATATATTCATATTCCCCACGGTAAAGCCGGCCTTTAATAATACAGTAATAATGTTACCATGGCATGTACACATTACAGTAGTAGGCTACTTAATAATACAGTTATAATGTTACCATGGCATGTACACATTACAGTAGTAGGCTACTTAATAATACAGTTATAATGATACCATGGCATGTACACATTACAGTAGTAGGCTACTTAATAATACAGTTATAATGATACCATGGCATCTACACATTACAGTAGTAGGCTACTTAATAATACAGTTATAATGATACCATGGCATGTACACATTACAGTAGTAGGCTACTTAATAATACAGTTATAATGATACCATGGCATGTACACATTACAGTAGTAGGCTACTTAATAATACAGTAATAATGTTACCATGGCATGTCCACATTACAGTAGTAGGCTACTTAATAATAGAGTAATAATAATACAGTAATTAAAATGGTTGCAACACATTCTCATTGACCAGGCCGTCTAATTACTCTGCTTTGTTATGACCATTGCCCCGCCTCGGAGGAGTCACTGACCACTGACTCGGTCCGGTAGCGAGTTGCCGGAGGCTCGCTGCTACCAGCCCGGTTCAACTCGGTAACGCCACGCTCCCAATCGCCGATTAAGTGTAGGCAAGCAAAACACCTTGGTTGGGTTTAGGCAACAAAAGCTTTGTCTGATGGTATAGCTGAGATAACCAATGCATTTACAGCATATACCCTTGTCTTCAGCATTTTGTTGTCGCTATCACTATTCTTGTCTTTCTTGTAGCCTATTTGTTGTTCAATAAACCGCTGACAGTGTAACCCAGCAAACAGCCGATCTGCGGCATAATACAACGCTTGGCACATTATGCATAGGAATAAAGGCTGTTTAACGGCAAAGTAAAGTGCTGAATTGTCAGAATATAGTGTACATGTAAACTGATATTGATTTGTTTAGGTGGGCCTTCTTTTAGGTGGCTAGATTACGTTCTTGCTCATGGCCCCGTTTAGCACACAGCTCTCTGTGCCTGAGCGGCCGGTCTGCACTTCTCCTAACGAGCGCGAGGGCTCCAATGCACTGTGTAGTACACTGACTGTCTGCAAGTACCTCATAGGACCCCACGTAAAAAAAAAAAAAAAAAAAAATCCAAACTATCCTTTTAAGCAATTTATTCATTTTGAGAGCGAATTGCCCATCAATATGAACACCTTTGTTTATATCTTTTATTTTGTTGCCTGTCAGCTTCGTTAAATGAAGGATCCTGGAGGTTCATACGTAGCTCCAGGATCTGTGAAGAGGCCTGTGATGAAGAGTAATGGTGCATTGTCTCCTGGAGAAACATTTCTCCCTGTTTGTAATTTTCCCCCCAAAACTCAGTAACCCATTCTCATCCATCATGTCACGCAGGCTCCCTGCCTCCTAAAGCAGCAACACACAAGACAAGCAGGCTACTAAACCAAGAAATACAACCTGATTGCAGAAAATGAAGATACATTTTAGAGAATGCAAGAACAATTTTTTTTCTTTCATTTCGAATGGTTAAGGTCATGCATTCACACTTACACAATGTATATTATGATTATATCTGCAATGGGAGAGTAAAGGGAATGAAATGCTCCAGGTCCATTTAATGAAGTTCCAACGGAGGTTCAGTCAGGAAGACTATAATCTGCACTTTACACTTCGTCAGTTCACTTCTTATTTCTCCACCCCGTTCAATTCTGCTCACAGGCTCAAAATAGTGTGACCTTACGAGAAATGCTGAGCAGGTCTTGGACCTCTAAAAGGCAAGCAGGTTCATCAGTTCCACCCGGCCACAATAGCCTGTCAATTTCTGGGCTTCAATTGAATAATCAGCTGTTTGCCTCCTGGTCTCCAACAGCATAGAGTCACATCACCTCTCAACTCCACACACCCCCATTGTAAGCATATCACATTGCTATTCACCCCCATTGTAAACCAATCACATGGCTGCTGTCTTCTTAAATATGCTTCTTTTTACCGCATTCAGCATGCTCAAGTCCTGCACTGTCAGTCTCGCACCCTCCACCTCCCCTTTTCCACCCAGTCTTCACAGACTCCTCAGAGTCATCTGATTCTTCAGTCTGAAGAGTCTAATCAGTCAGTCTCAGAAGGAGAGGCATCACCATCACCACAACCAGTATCTAGACTCTACAGGGGCATATATCTGGCAGCTGCAGCTCTATCTCAATATCTCCCTGTGGTGTCTCCCTAAATTCTAAAAGAGATCAATTTATGTCTGTTGCGTTGTTTTTGTACAGTATTGGCATTAGCTAATAGCTGTTAGCTGTGTTAGCTGTGAGCTACGTTTGCTAACTAAGTGTTAGCCAGGCTCAAAACGCTGTCCATAATAACTTTTAACCAGTTTGAGTCACGCTCTTTCCATAAAGCCCACCAGCTTAGATCTATGTTGGCTAGTTGTTGATATCAGAACAATATTTTGGCTGTAAAATAACGTTTTCCCGGAGATGCAGAGAACTGTCATGGCGGTGACTCTGTTTCCGGTATTTTGCTGTGGACGTGCCGCAATGATTGGCTGGGGGCTGTGAGCTCGCTCCCTTTGTAAGCGAGCATGCGCATTTGAGCAATTTTGCTCGGAAACCTCTCCGATTATAGGTGTGAGATTATATCCATTGTCTGTACTGTGGATTTTAGGATGCTTATGTCTGGAACACTGGACCAAATTAATTTCTCCATGCGGGGTAATAAAGTTGATCTGAATATCTGTATGACATCAGTGATTTATGACTTCACTCATGATGTCACTGACAGCCGAGCCCGTCTGGCCGGGTCGGGTCCCGTCGGGCTCAGGCTGAAACTGAGAACTCTATGCTGTGTGTGTGTGCTGTGTTTGTGTGTGTGTAAGCATGCAGAGTGTGATGTGAGAGAGAATAAAGACAGAGTATCAGTTTAGCCTACTGTAATAAATACATAGACATTAGATTTGTGTGTGTGTGTGTGTGTGTGTGTGTGTGTGTGTGTGTGTGTGTGTGTGTGTGCAGCCTGAGCCCGACCCGGCCTGACCAATTAACATAAATTGTCACCCCTGAAATTTAGAACCCTACACAATTCTATAGTAGAATTGAGTGCGTGATCTCACTGTGTTCACGTGTGACCTTTGTGATCTCACTGTGTTCATGCGTGACTTCTGTGTTCATCAGTGACATCAGTGGTCCACAAAAACAAGCTGTGGCTTCGACGTAGTCAAGTTTGGCCACTAGGGGCTGATGACATCTTCACCGATGACATCACAATTACTCGAGTGACATCACTGATGACATCATCACTGATGACATCATAACTGATGACATCACAATTGCTCAAGTGACATCACTGATGACATTTTCACTGATGACATAACTGATGACATCACTCACTGATGACATCACTGATGACATTACAATTGCTCGGTGTCCCCTAATCAGTCTGACATTGCTAACTACAACATGGCTGCCGAGGAGCTGCCCGAAGACTTTGACGTTATCATTTTGGGCACAGGTCTTGCTGAGTCAGTAGTAGCTGCAGCCTGCGCCCGAGTCGGACAGAGAGTCCTGCACCTCGACAGGGAGAGTTACTATGCCGGCCGCTGGGCGAGCTTCAATTTCAACAGCCTGCTGAGCTGGATCCAGGAGGTCCAGGCGGGGTCACAGCCAGAGGAGCTCCCTGATTGGTCCAGTCTGTTGGAGGAAGGAGAGGAGCTGATCTACCTGTCAAACTCAGACTCTGCCCCCGTCAGGAACCTGCAGGTCTACTGCTACACCAGTGCGGAATACGAGGAGGTGGAAGATGTCAAGAGACCTGCTGCTCCAAACACCACAGAAGAAGAAGCAGGAGGTCACGAAGATGTCACAGAAACAGAAAGTGCAGAGCTGAACACCCAAGAGGAGAAGCAGGTCCAGGAGGAGAAGCAGGTCCAGGAAGAGAAGCAGGTCCATGAGGAGATCCAGGTCCAGGAGGAGAACCAGGATGGAGAGGAATGGAGCGATGGGCAGGAGGGAGGAGGGGAGGAGAGGGTAGATCCATGGGCCAGTCAGCCACGCCCCTCTGCTGACCACAGCCATTCAGAGCCTATCATGAAGATCAGCTATGCTCAGCTGCTGAAAGAAGGATGGCGGTTCAACATCGACCTGGTGTCAAAGCTGATGTATTCTCGTGGCTCATTGGTTGAACTGCTCATCAAATCAAATGTCAGTCGCTATGCAGAGTTCAAGAACGTCACCAGGATACTCACCTATCGCCAAGGAAATGTGGAACAGGTGCCCTGCAGCAGAGCTGACGTGTTTGCCAGCAGACAGCTGTCTGTGGTGGAAAAGAGGAAGTTGATGCATTTCCTGAATTCTTGTCTGGAGGAGACGCAGGAGCATCAAGCCTTCATTGGTCGGCCATATTTGGACTTCCTGCATCACCAGCAGCTTGGTGACAACTTGCAACATTTCCTACTTCACTCCATTGCCATGGCAACAGAAGACACGCCCACAGAGGTGGGGCTTGCATCTACACGCCACTTCCTGCATTGCCTAGGACGCTACGGCAACACGCCCTTCCTGTTTACTCTCTATGGCCTTGGAGAAATACCGCAGTGTTTCTGTAGGATGTCTGCCGTGTTTGGAGGAATCTACTGCCTGAGACACTCAGTCCACTGTCTGCTGGTTGACAAGAACTCCAACAGGTGCAAGGCGGTGATTGATAGCCGAGGACAGCGAATTGGCTGTGGCCATTTTGTTGTGGAGGACGGCTATGTGGGGGCGGAGCGGACACGAACGGCAATGCCCACCAGGTTTATCTCTAGATGTGTTCTGATAACGGATGGTTCCGTCCTGCCCAGTGACTCAGGCCGCCAAGAGGTTTCCATTGTAACGGTTCCTCCAGTAGAGGCAGGGGGTCCGTCAGTCAGACTGGTGGAACTCTGTCCATCCACCATGACCTGCATGCCTGGGACATACCTGGTCCACCTCACCTGTCAGTCACTCGGCTCCGCTCACCACGACCTGTCACCTGTGGTTACCAGGATGTTCCGAATGCCAGAGTCACATGGCCAAGCGGGCCGTCCGTCTGTCCTGTGGTGTTTGTATTTCAACATGGCCGACGGCTCGGGGGTCGAGGTGGA
Organism: Poromitra crassiceps; assembly: GCF_964638095.1. Taxonomy (NCBI): domain Eukaryota; kingdom Metazoa; phylum Chordata; class Actinopteri; order Beryciformes; family Melamphaidae; genus Poromitra; species Poromitra crassiceps. The sequence goes on from NC_139632.1 coordinate 28,639,455, forward strand.
AGGTCACAACCTTCCGTCCAATGTCTACGTGTGCTCCGGTCCGGATGGTGGCCTGGGATACCAGCACTCTGTCAGCCTGGCGGAGTCGATCTTCCAGAAGATTCTTCCTGAAGAAGAGTTTTGTCCTCCGGCTCCAAATCCTAAAGACATCATCTACAATGGAGAGACCATCACCTCTACACAGGAGTAGGAGAGAGAGACTAGCACCACCCACACAGGAGGAGGAGAGACCGTCACCTCCACACAGGATGAGGAGAGAGACCATCACCACTGCAATACTTAATTATTTGTTAAAAATAGATTACACACTGATGATAGTATTTATAAGGAATATTTTTGTTTGTTTTTGTATAATGTATCGCTGTTTAGACAGACATGGCTACTCTACCAGACATGCTATTCACCTTATGTTCAGACCTTACAGTGGGCCAAATTCTTCCGGGTCCTTTTAACACTTCCGGCGGTCACGGCGCAAAATAAGAGTTGTTTTTGGAGCGGACAGTGAAGGGGTCAAATAAAGAACGTAGCCTACTACTTTGAGCCGGTACACAGCAAGCAAGCGAGTATCCACTGTTAGCCAGGTCAGATAACGTTATGGTCGACAATGACGAGCACTTTCTTGTAAAACATACCTGGACTCCAACAAAGATAGCTTCAGATAGTTGTTTCTCCTCCGAGGCAGCGCGACTGATTCTTCAGTCTGAAGAGTCTAATCAGTCAGTCTCAGAAGGACAGGCATCACCATCACCACAACCAGTATCTAGACTCTACAGGGGCATATATCTGGCAGCTGCAGCTCTATCTCAATATCTCCCTGTGGTGTCTCCCTAAATTCTAAAAGAGATCAATTTATGTCTGTTGCGTTGTTTTTGTACAGTATTGGCATTAGCTAATAGCTGTTAGCTGTGTTAGCTGTGAGCTACGTTTGCTAACTAAGTGTTAGCCAGGCTCAAAACGCTGTCCATAATAACTTTTAACCAGTTTGAGTCACGCTCTTTCCATAAAGCCCACCAGCTTAGATCTATGTTGGCTAGTTGTTGATATCAGAACAATATTTTGGCTGTAAAATAACGTTTTCCCGGAGATGCAGAGAACTGTCATGGCGGTGACTCTGTTTCCGGTATTTTGCTGTGGACGTGCCGCAATGATTGGCTGGGGGCTGTGAGCTCGCTCCCTTTGTAAGCGAGCATGCGCATTTGAGCAATTTTGCTCGGAAACCTCTCCGATTATAGGTGTGAGATTATATCCATTGTCTGTACTGTGGATTTTAGGATGCTTATGTCTGGAACACTGGACCAAATTAATTTCTCCATGCGGGGTAATAAAGTTGATCTGAATATCTGTATGACATCAGTGATTTATGACTTCACTCATGATGTCACTGACAGCCGAGCCCGTCTGGCCGGGTCGGGTCCCGTCGGGCTCAGGCTGAAACTGAGAACTCTATGCTGTGTGTGTGTGCTGTGTTTGTGTGTGTGTAAGCATGCAGAGTGTGATGTGAGAGAGAATAAAGACAGAGTATCAGTTTAGCCTACTGTAATAAATACATAGACATTAGATTTGTGTGTGTGTGTGTGTGTGTGTGTGTGTGTGTGTGTGTGTGTGTGTGTGTGTGCAGCCTGAGCCCGACCCGGCCTGACCAATTAACATAAATTGTCACCCCTGAAATTTAGAACCCTACACAATTCTATAGTAGAATTGAGTGCGTGATCTCACTGTGTTCACGTGTGACCTTTGTGATCTCACTGTGTTCATGCGTGACTTCTGTGTTCATCAGTGACATCAGTGGTCCACAAAAACAAGCTGTGGCTTCGACGTAGTCAAGTTTGGCCACTAGGGGCTGATGACATCTTCACCGATGACATCACAATTACTCGAGTGACATCACTGATGACATCATCACTGATGACATCATAACTGATGACATCACAATTGCTCAAGTGACATCACTGATGACATTTTCACTGATGACATAACTGATGACATCACTCACTGATGACATCACTGATGACATTACAATTGCTCGGTGTCCCCTAATCAGTCTGACATTGCTAACTACAACATGGCTGCCGAGGAGCTGCCCGAAGACTTTGACGTTATCATTTTGGGCACAGGTCTTGCTGAGTCAGTAGTAGCTGCAGCCTGCGCCCGAGTCGGACAGAGAGTCCTGCACCTCGACAGGGAGAGTTACTATGCCGGCCGCTGGGCGAGCTTCAATTTCAACAGCCTGCTGAGCTGGATCCAGGAGGTCCAGGCGGGGTCACAGCCAGAGGAGCTCCCTGATTGGTCCAGTCTGTTGGAGGAAGGAGAGGAGCTGATCTACCTGTCAAACTCAGACTCTGCCCCCGTCAGGAACCTGCAGGTCTACTGCTACACCAGTGCGGAATACGAGGAGGTGGAAGATGTCAAGAGACCTGCTGCTCCAAACACCACAGAAGAAGAAGCAGGAGGTCACGAAGATGTCACAGAAACAGAAAGTGCAGAGCTGAACACCCAAGAGGAGAAGCAGGTCCAGGAGGAGAAGCAGGTCCAGGAAGAGAAGCAGGTCCATGAGGAGATCCAGGTCCAGGAGGAGAACCAGGATGGAGAGGAATGGAGCGATGGGCAGGAGGGAGGAGGGGAGGAGAGGGTAGATCCATGGGCCAGTCAGCCACGCCCCTCTGCTGACCACAGCCATTCAGAGCCTATCATGAAGATCAGCTATGCTCAGCTGCTGAAAGAAGGATGGCGGTTCAACATCGACCTGGTGTCAAAGCTGATGTATTCTCGTGGCTCATTGGTTGAACTGCTCATCAAATCAAATGTCAGTCGCTATGCAGAGTTCAAGAACGTCACCAGGATACTCACCTATCGCCAAGGAAATGTGGAACAGGTGCCCTGCAGCAGAGCTGACGTGTTTGCCAGCAGACAGCTGTCTGTGGTGGAAAAGAGGAAGTTGATGCATTTCCTGAATTCTTGTCTGGAGGAGACGCAGGAGCATCAAGCCTTCATTGGTCGGCCATATTTGGACTTCCTGCATCACCAGCAGCTTGGTGACAACTTGCAACATTTCCTACTTCACTCCATTGCCATGGCAACAGAAGACACGCCCACAGAGGTGGGGCTTGCATCTACACGCCACTTCCTGCATTGCCTAGGACGCTACGGCAACACGCCCTTCCTGTTTACTCTCTATGGCCTTGGAGAAATACCGCAGTGTTTCTGTAGGATGTCTGCCGTGTTTGGAGGAATCTACTGCCTGAGACACTCAGTCCACTGTCTGCTGGTTGACAAGAACTCCAACAGGTGCAAGGCGGTGATTGATAGCCGAGGACAGCGAATTGGCTGTGGCCATTTTGTTGTGGAGGACGGCTATGTGGGGGCGGAGCGGACACGAACGGCAATGCCCACCAGGTTTATCTCTAGATGTGTTCTGATAACGGATGGTTCCGTCCTGCCCAGTGACTCAGGCCGCCAAGAGGTTTCCATTGTAACGGTTCCTCCAGTAGAGGCAGGGGGTCCGTCAGTCAGACTGGTGGAACTCTGTCCATCCACCATGACCTGCATGCCTGGGACATACCTGGTCCACCTCACCTGTCAGTCACTCGGCTCCGCTCACCACGACCTGTCACCTGTGGTTACCAGGATGTTCCGAATGCCAGAGTCACATGGCCAAGCGGGCCGTCCGTCTGTCCTGTGGTGTTTGTATTTCAACATGGCCGACGGCTCGGGGGTCGAGGTGGAAGGTCACAACCTTCCGTCCAATGTCTACGTGTGCTCCGGTCCGGATGGTGGCCTGGGATACCAGCACTCTGTCAGCCTGGCGGAGTCGATCTTCCAGAAGATTCTTCCTGAAGAAGAGTTTTGTCCTCCGGCTCCAAATCCTAAAGACATCATCTACAATGGAGAGACCATCACCTCTACACAGGAGTAGGAGAGAGAGACTAGCACCACCCACACAGGAGGAGGAGAGACCGTCACCTCCACACAGGATGAGGAGAGAGACCATCACCACTGCAATACTTAATTATTTGTTAAAAATAGATTACACACTGATGATAGTATTTATAAGGAATATTTTTGTTTGTTTTTGTATAATGTATCGCTGTTTAGACAGACATGGCTACTCTACCAGACATGCTATTCACCTTATGTTCAGACCTTACAGTGGGCCAAATTCTTCCGGGTCCTTTTAACACTTCCGGCGGTCACGGCGCAAAATAAGAGTTGTTTTTGGAGCGGACAGTGAAGGGGTAAAATAAAGAACGTAGCCTACTACTTTGAGCCGGTACACAGCAAGCAAGCGAGTATCCACTGTTAGCCAGGTCAGATAACGTTATGGTCGACAATGACGAGCACTTTCTTGTAAAACATACCTGGACTCCAACAAAGAAAGCTTCAGATAGTTGTTTCTCCTCCGAGGCAGCGCGAGCCACTAACGTCAATAAGACCCGCAGACGTTAACGTAATTCCCTGGAATGCGAGACTTAACGAGCCAGTTACATGGCGTTGCATTCTTAGACATTGCCGTTTGCTTTTATTTGGTATGTTACATACAATTGGCTAAATTATTAGTTAATTCAGAGTTAGATGATATTGGAGCAGCGCAGCCATTTTTTATTTTGTTTTATTATTATTTTTAGCCGGAAGTTTTGATATGGCCACACAACCGGGTCAAATGGGCGTGGCTACATAAGGTGAATAGCAGGACATTTTACAGTACCATTTCACAGTAAATTTGACTGTGTGTGTGTCTGTGTGTGTGTGTGTGTGTGTGTTCAAGTCTGCACGTTGGCTGGGGACAGACGTGTGTGTGTGTGTGTGGCTGGGGACGCCACGGTGTGTTCTGTTACAGCAGGCGGGTTGAGGCCATTGCGGTGTGCTCTTGTGTCCCGTTCCCCTCTATGCGCTGTGCGCTTAGAGGGAGGGATGATGCGGTTGCTTCAGCTGTCTCTACAGCGGGTGTTGTGCCGGGCTGTGACAAGTCCTTGTGTTGCTTCTCAAGTCTGGGCGGCTGGTCCTCCACAGGCCCAGGCTTGTCTTCTGCTAGCCCAGTCCTTTGCTAAGGCTGGCAGCTTACAGGCCTCTCTGCCTCGTGTTGGCAGATCGTCTAGTACAATTTGCATTAATTTCCAAATGTGTTAGCAATTTAACTGATGTTCTTATTCAGAGTGATTCACAGTGAGTAACATCTTGCTCATGCTCAGGGATCCTGATGCATGCAGGACAAGGCTGTTTATAATAATGGATACAAATTAAATGTTGTGGCCTTAGGTTTATGAAGAACAATCTCTCTAATGACTATGCCACTTTGAATTGCTTTCCTTAGGGCAAATGAGAACATTCATCATCTATTCAGGGGTGTCAAACTCAATTTAATCCCGGGCGACATCAGCATTATGGTTGCCCTCAAAGGGCCGGTTGTAAATGTAACACTAGCCTACTTGTTTTCACATAGCCTAATTGCCTCTGATTCTATTATTGGTTTTAGTAATAACTTAAGAATTAATAATAGCTCTGAAAGCAGAATTATAGGAACAAATAATAAGTTAGTACAACTCATTTATTACACAATTTATATAAAAAAAAAGTAATAAAGTCAACATAACAATATGCTTTGTTTCTGTAGCATTGATGCTCGACGACTGCTGTATTTGAAGTTATCTGTGAGTTAGGGAAAATGTTTGGCTCAGACGAAGAATGACAGGTTTCAGGGCTTTTAACTTTCATTGTAGCTCTGCTACATATGACAATAAAGTTCACTTGATCCTTGAGATTGTTGTTGAGTCTGAGCCTGAGTCTGGAGCAAATCAACACTAAATCACATAGGGCAGAAAACAAAGCAAATCAACACTAATCACATAGGGCAGAAAATTTTAAACTGATGGAGAACACCTGATGTGACATCACTGATTAAGGCGTGGCCAGAAGCACAACATGCTTGAAAGTTTCAATCCATAGCAGAGTAATGATCGATCAGCCCTATGTGATTTAGTGCTGCTTTACCATTAAAGGGCCATTATAGTTGGAATGGCAACAACATCAACCAAACTTGTCTCCTCCTACACAATTCCCTGGATTTGGAGTCTCTTGAAATTCCAATGTGCAGTTTGCCCCTCTCCCAGAGAGAGAGAGAGAGTATAGACCTGAAAGTGAGTTTTGATGATCACATGGCGAAGTAATCGTCAGGTCATTGGTATTGATCAACAACTCCATCAACTCCCCCCAGTTGTATTATAGATATTTTGTGCTACAGTATATGGGGTGGTGACAGTCTTACTAATGGCTCCTTATGGTTGGCAAGTGAGTCAGAGTTTGAGTGCAAGGCATCAGAGCTTGATCAAAGTCACACAGTGGGCCCTATTCTCCCACAGGCCTTAGGCGCAAAAACTGGCGTTAAACGCAAAAAAACGTGCCTTGCGCCTGCCTCGGGAAGATAGCAACATGGCTTTAGGCCCCGAAATGCGCTTTACGCCAAACAGGCGTGGCGCAGTGCCAGAATAGGCCAGAATGGGCGTTTCGGCCTTAAATACCGGCCTAACGATATCTTCCGCCCTGGCGTTAATTTAGCGCTTAGCGCTTTCCAAAACCAGGCCTATTCAGTGCGCCGGTTGCACGGAGCTGTCCTCTGCCATCTCACTCTCTGTCCCCTCTCTCTCTGTGTCACTCCCTCTCTCTTGCTCATCAGACAGGCACAATGACTGATGGAAAAAAAGTTTGCCGGTTCTATTATTGTGCGTAATTGCGCGGACTCTCCTCTGCCATCTCACTCTGTCCCTGCTCTCTCTCTCTCTCTCACTCCCTCGCGCATCAGACAGCAGACAGGTACAAAGCCACACATGTGAAATCTCCCAGCATGCATTGGGCTAATACATTTCGATAATAAATAGCATCCAAATTAGCCTAAATAGATAGAAAGGTAGATAGAAATAATGTGTAATGTTAACACAACATGCAATTGTAGAACATTTCAATATTGGACAAAATAAAATCGCGAAATCAAAACACAACCCTATGTGAAACATATATGTCATCCTGGGGCTATATATATCCCTTGCAGATTTAACGTGATTTAGATAAGTGACAGCGTAATGCGGTTCTACTGTCATGTCCTATACTGTGATGTCCGCTCCAATAAATTGGCCCTACTTCACATTTAGTTTTACAATAAAAACACATTTCTGCAATGACTTTACATAAGGTAGGCTATATTTATGTGCATCATCCTACCTGTGCAGCAGGGGAGAGAAAACAATATCATTCTGGACAAACTTTCACCAATCTAATCTCATCATGACATAGGGATAGGCTATTTTTTCTAGCCAATGTTGGTTCCAACATGAAACATCAGTACAACATACAATCAGTAAATAATAATTACCGTAAATTCCGCACTATAAGCCGCACCGGAGTATAAGCCGCACCTGCAAAGTTGACTGTTTTTTACATATATAAGCCGCACCGGACTATAAGCTGCGGGTGTTTTAATGGTATTTTTTTTTATTTTTTTTATTTAATGTTTAATTACCATATGTAAGGGTTCATGCACAGAGGGGATTGTCGGGAAAGAGATGGCTGTTTGAGGAAGCTCCCATTTATTAACATTTCAACAAAACAACATAACACCACCTGTGTTTCTTTTTTACAGTGCACACAGTGTCATACAGTGTCATACAGTGTGGTGAAAAGAGGGCAAGAGAGGAAATTAAAACAGAAGTGGATTTATAGTTAGAAAGAGTGCTAAAGAAGAGAGAATTCCGTTTTTTTTTTCTGAAAAAATCCATAGATAAGCCGCACCGTTATATAAGCCGCAGGGGCCAAAAAAGGCCAAAAAACGGGAAAAAAGCCGCGGCTTATAGTCCGGAATTTACGGTATATATCAATCAAGCAATCTGATTGGCTCACAGCTGTGAGCCAGAGGGGCTCAGGTCCAAACAGTGATTTAAGACATTTAAATATAATAATAATCATCATCATCATCATCATCATCATCATCATCATTTTCATATAGCCATACTTGGTAACCCTTTTATAAAAGCAATAGATCACTTCAGACCGTGATACAGTTGTCGGAGCTAATGGAATTTCACAGCAGAGTATGCTTATTATACCACACCTAACGGTGTTTTCAACCCTTACTGTAGGTGTGGTATAATAAGCATATACCATGGCCTGTAGTCATCTATTGCTTAAATATACAATACAGGACCCACAGCACAGCACAGTAAACATAACATACATTCCACAATGTTTCATGGTCTCAATAATAAATACATGAATATGAAACATCATAGACACAGCATAGACATAATGGAATTGTCAGAGGGAGTTCAGAGTTCATATGGCAGTTGGAAAGAAGCTGTTTTTAAAACGTGTTGTTTTGGTGTGCAGTGAACTGTAGCGCCTGCCAGAGGGCAACAGCAAAACATGGTGTGCTGGAGAGTGGGGTCAGAAAGTATTGCCTTGCCCTTTACAATGTCCATTTGTGATGAAGTGATTTGATTCATACAACTCAGAGATTCCAAGATGGTTACGTGAAAACAAACCGGGTGCCCGCCCGTAGCTGCTTAAGCTGATTGGTGCAAAACCACTGGTGTTTCGGATTCAAACCAATAGATTGGAGCATGGCAAGATGGATCTGTCGTGTGATCGTGATCTCATGATCTCGCGTGAATCCACCTTCCTCACAAGGTTAGTGATGGATATGATTTCGCCGGTTTTCGGGTGTGGCTTGCGTCTGAAGTCGATGAGTTCTTGAGTGCAAGGTTATTAAGTCTGTGCACCAGGTAAGTGCTTGCCTTGGTTTATCTATGTGCATATTGATGGGGCTGAAGTGGGATGTGAGATGGCTTGTGTAGACAGAGAATATAACCAAGGTGAGAAGACGCCTTGGGGTGCTGCTGTCCTGTGCTGAGGTACAAAGGGTAAGATGTAAGTCGTGTTTGGAATGGTTCACTCATTCACTCACTATTCCCTATGTTGTGTTTATCATATAGTGAACTCTAGGTATTTTATAGTGGGCTACTGTATATAGTGAATCAAAATAACAGTTGAGAATTCGGACACTAGTAAAAAAAAAAAATGCCGAACACACTATATAGGCCTATTATTATTATATAGTGTTACATAGTGTTATTTCTGTAATAGGGAACATTTTCTAACAGGGCTGTGGTGTTTATCTTTACCCTCTGTTGCCTGTTCCAGAGGAAGCTGTGGATCCAGTGACAGATGCAGGGATCAATGTTCATGTCCAGTAGTTTAATGAAGAGTTTGACCGGGTTAATTGTATTGAAGGCAGAACTGAAATCTATGTGGGCATAGATGTTGGGGGTCTCCAGGTGTTGCAGTAGTGTGATGGATAGCTGAATGGACTGTATCCTCCGACCTCCACAGACCTGCTCAGCTTTCTAAGCAAACTGATATGGATCCATGAGGATGGTATTTTTGCTATTAGTGATAATTATTCAATTGTCATTTTCCGGCAGCCCAAAAGAGACGCAGAAAGATCAGGCAGTAATTGCAATTTAGAATCCAACGCCAGATATTGATCTGTGTGGGACGTCACCTCTGTGACTCATCTTCGAGATCTCGGGGAGCTCCCCGCTTGCATCTTTGAACAGTTCACAGTTCACACTTATTAAGCGAGTGCCGAGCCAACGTGATTTGCCTCTGATATGGAGGGGTTTGTCACCGAGCTCCAAAGACAGCATGCCGAGGGCTCGGAGTGCCTAGTCTGAACCAGGCATTAGTCAATGGTATCGATCAAACAAACTGCAGATATTTCATGGTCATTATGTGCTTTGGAGCAGTAAAAATATTTAATATGCCAAAGAGAAGGGTTAGTCTCATTAGCATTATCACTTCAGTAACAAGTCTACAGTCACTAATTAAGATCTCACAGACCGGCTTCAAATTCAGCCCGTGGTCCTTTGCTGCATCCTCCTCTCGCTCTCTGTCCCTTGCTTTCCTGTCTCTCTCTCTGTCCAATAAAGCATAACAATGCAAAAAAGACAAAGAGAGAGATCTCACAGCCTCATTTCCCAACATCTGGAGCTGCCTTTAGGGAGCAAAGGGCAGGAATAAATGCAATTCCAAATGGGTTACATCATTTCATTTATTTAATTTCATGATAGGTGCAAAGTGCTTTCAGGCTGTTTGATCTAGAATATCTTGCTATATGAAAGAAATCCATTACCTTATACCATCTGTCTCTGCAACATTCAGTGACGAGAGCGCATTTCTGCATGAGAGACTGGTATGATGGCTGACAACCCAGAAAGCTTTCATCACAGTCAAAACAATGGAAGGGGTGTCTGTGTGTTGTACTGTATAACATTACCTCCACGTCGGGTTGAACATACTGTAGCAGTAGCTCAAAGCTTTGACTCCCTTTGAAGCCATGCTAACAATGCACTTCACTTCAATATGCCTTCAGTAAAAGCCACCACCTACCAAGATCAAAAAGCATGTCCTATTGTTTTTCATCATACCTACCTGTAAGCTATTGTACTAGTTCCTCATCTGTCCTGTAGCTACCGCACCAAAACATCCAGTTATTATTCGCTAATTAGCTGCTTCTGAGAAGTACAGTGTGACTGGGCAAGGTCAAGCATTCACAATATCTCCGTCTTCGTCTTGTGCCTTTGTGCCTCTTCACGAGATTGCTGCTGCCTGCGCCGTATCCTCACAGCAGTACAAAACACTGAGAGTGCTCTGCTCAAGGTTACCAACAGACTTTTAATGACTTGATGTTGGCATGTTCTCAGTCCTGGTACTCCTGGACCTTAGCGCATCCTTTGACACGATCGATCACAGCATCCTGTTAGAATGAGGCACTAGGTGGGGATAGCCTATCTGGTACAGCTTTAGAATGGATTTCCTCTTACCTGTCGAATAGGAGGTTCTGTGTGAACAACTGTCTCTCTCTCTCTCTCTCTCTCTCTCTCTCTCTATATATATATATATATATCTATCTATATCTATATCTATCTATATATATATCTATATATATATATATATCTATATCTATATATATATATATATATATATATATATATATATATATATATGTGTGTGTGTGTGTGTGTGTGTGTGTGTGTGTGTGTGTGTGTGTGTGTGTGTGTGTGTGTGTGTGTGTGTGTGTGTGTATATACATGTATGTGTATATATGTGTGTGTGTGTATCTTTGAGGACGGGTCTCAAGTCAAGTCTCAAGTCACTGTGTGTGTGACTTAAGTGCGACTCAAGTCCAAGTCCCCATCTCTTATTGGAGACCGTTAGTAAATATGAGCCCTGGGAACGTAGGGAGTATCTTCCCACACTTCTCTGTTGAATAAAACTCCCTAAAATGGCCTTATAAATAAAATGTACCAATGACTGAGTCTACACAATGTCAGTGAAGGCCACCCAACCCGGTCATAGAAGGAGCAGTGATGTATGAGGGCTTTACAATGTGTGATGAATATCAATGCCCCATGATTTAAAACAAGGCCAGGTCGAAACCTGGCAATAAACCGGTGCATGGTATCGTCACCCATTTTTTCCATAGGTGGGTTGTGTCATTTTAGATAGTTATTATCATGCTAATGCCTGTGCAAGTGGTCATTTTTCTGATCAGTTTGTTTTTAAGTAGTTATTTGACATATAAAAAGGGATGATTGACAGCTGTGGCAGCCAGTCTCAAGCCGTCATTGGCTGGACAGGCTCTTCACCTTATAGATCTATTTTACATAGAGAAGACACTGCTTGGTAAAACCATGGGTAAAACAAAAGGAAGACACTGCTTGATCTGTCTACCAGACTGTATATCGATGGACCGCAATAAAAAGGACATTGTTTTGAGAAAGGTGCGCAAAGTTGGTTGGGGACTGAAGTAAGTTCAGAAAATAATGTGTTTTATTAGTTACTCCAGATTTCACCAACATTTGTTACAAAATGAATTAAATCATAACGTTAACCAAATGCTACGGAAACATTAGCTAATCAACAGAGCTGCAAAGATCAGTTCATAGGATAATCATTTCCCCCTGTATGACGGTTTGTTACCGAGAGCACCTCAGACTGTGGCTGCTAGGAGCAATCTCCGACAACGAAATTCAGATTTCCGTACAGGCGTCATTTTGATAAACTGATCTCAAAGTGGGAATCTACATGGTTACTTTTGGCGAGACAAAAGATATTACAGTTTAAAATGCCATATTTACAGAGCTAGACTGTATATAAATACACAACGCACTGTGCGCAAATCTAGAAACAACAGCTCTACATAAGAAAGTTCAGAGCGGCGGGGACCTCACAGAGGTCTCTAACTCAACTCAGAATCTGGTTCACTGATCTCATCTGGCAGGATTTCGGCTTCACTCAACCCTGCTGGGCGGAGATAGCCACCCTCAGGAATCCCTTTGTTTTGAGAGTGAACAGCGCATGTGCACAGATCCTCTGGCTGCAGCACTGGGGCGGCGGCGCCCTCTAGTGGCCGGCCGCCATGTGTGGAGCATTGAGCATTGTCGTGCGTAAAGTAGTGCATAATGTGTCCTGGCGACATGCGGGAACATAGGGCCCCTGGTGCATTACCGCACCGGGGCCAAAAATCTAGTGCATGAAGACTGACCAGAAGAATGCATAATATACAACATCAACATAATTTGGTTGTGAGTGCTTCCGTAGCTACTGTAGGCCTGTTTGCTTACATTACATGTTGTGTTTCATGTTTTGCTTTTGTGTTTTAATGCTTCCTTATGTGCTGCTTGTGTGTTCCTGTCTTATTTTTGGCTTTTGATTCTGTGATTTACCACTGTATGCTTTGACCTATATGCTTTTAATATTTGATTGTGTGTCTGGTTGAAACTGTATTGCTGCTATCTTGGCCAGGGCTCCATCAAAAAAGAGATCTCAATGGGACTCACCTGGTTAAATAAAGGTTTAATAATAGTTTAATAATAATAATCCAGTACTGACATAAATGTTGCAGTAATATATGGGAGATTCAGTAGAGGATCTTTGTGTGTATAGTGTGTACTACGGGGCATACGTAGTACACACTGTAAATAACGTATTTTCTGCAACGTAGCGGAGCGGTTCATATCCTCATAATATCATCCATAAATTGCATATACAATTCAATTCTCCTCCGGGCTGCTTCGGGCAGCCTCGGTTTCCTCACCCGGGGTCTGTGAATCCAACTCTCGCCCCAAGTCCCGCTAAAGTTGTGAGTTTCCTGCTGACTCCTTTGTCTACCTCAAGATTCAAGATTCAAGATTCAAGATTCACCTGGCTATTGTCTACCAGGAATCACCACGCACCGGGGCCATTTCTCCCGTGACTCGACTTGTTTACAACAACTACTGAGTAGGCTATCTAATAGGCACCTGGAAGATTTTGTGAAAAATGGCAGAATATTTGAGTTTATCAAGCAGAATAACACTCACAGTAGCAGACATAATAGATCTGTCTCTAGGGCAATTGTGTCATTGCACATAGGACCAGCTCCTTTAGCCAGTCTGCATTCTCAGTGAAAGCAGCACACCTTTGGAATATTCTACCACATACCACATACATGCACATACCAGTACAACGTACAGCAAATTTTATGGCCAATCAGCTGTGTGAGCACGTATAATACTATAAGTCAATCTCTACTTTGCAAGCCCTCCTTGTGTGTTCTACGTAAACCGCTGTATATTATGTGTGTATGGATTGGATTGTATGTTCGTCAGCTTGCTTGAATGTAGTCTGACCTGCCTTTATGCCCTACATGCTTATTCTTGAAATGTTTAGCTCCCCCTTAGAGAATGACTAATTTAACTAATTGGTAGTCTATTGATATACTGTTGTTATTGCTGTACTAACTTGCTTCTACTGTATGCAATGTTTTGCTTTTGTGTATTTGTTTCCTATTAGTGAATGGCCTATGACATCTGGCTGCAGGGACGACAGTTGAAATTTAGCCCTTTGGCTAACACTGGCACATTTACCTTGTGGTTGATTAATGTGTACTGTCCCTGATCCCCAAAAAAAACAAAGAAATAAAATAAATAAATAAAATGTGTCTGATTTCGAGGATATGGATGATGACTTTGAATACGATAGCCGCCCTTATCGATTTGAGCCAGAGTATATGGATGAAGAGCTGATCGAAATTGAAGAGCGGACGAGGAGAGAGAGAGAGGAACAACAGGCCAGGGACGAAGAAGCCGCTGCACGGCCGAGAAGAAATGGTGACTGGTGGTGTTCCTGTGGAACCCTATGCACACAGAGGAGGAATGCCTCTGTTGCAGAGAGTGGGACCTGAGGCCAGATGATGGAGATCTGGATGTCTCTAGAAATGACGATAGTCGATACATCGGACCCCACACAATGCTGTGTCACCATGTCTGAGGATTTCCCCTCTCTGATAAACAGTGGCTGCGGTAGAGACTTTCTTTCGTGTGCCCAAAATAACTTGGGGTGAGAGTTGGATTCACAGACCCTGGATGAGGAAACCAAGGCTGGCCGAAGCTCCCCAAGACTGCCCGAAGCAGCCCGGAGCAGCGATTCACGTTCATTTATGGACGATATTATGAGCATATGAACCGCTACGTTGCAGAAAATACATTATTTGCAGTGTGTATGCCCCTTGGCCCTTTTTGGCCAGTTCCAGGACTCGACTCGGAGCAGAATATCTTCTATGATTGATTGATTGATTGATTGATTGAAACGATTTATTTCAAACAGTTAAAACAATACAAAAAATGAAAAAACCAGTAAACATAACAGTCCAATAGACTTCAGCAAAAGGAAAATACATAAACTCCAACATAAAGAAAAGGCGAACTGTTTGAAAAGGGGCCGGAAGAAGCCTAGGCTTATCGAGTCCTGCCCCCAAATCATTCATAAACAAATGTATACATGCATATACCAACTTCCACGCTCCTCCTCACACGCTCATGTATACACATACATACATACATACATACATACATACATATGTATACAAACTTACCCATACACACACAATATCATAAATCAACCCACATATCCCTATCAATACTTATTCCTAATAATACATTCCAATATTACCCCAATAACCCAATGCTTTGATATTAACTTGTGAGGTACCAATGCATATAAGAATATTTACAATGTACACAACAATTCTATACATAACGTATATTACAATATACATCATGCACACCATATATTATACATTATATACATAATGTATATTACAACATACACCACATACAACACTATAATTCATTACACATACAATAACTTTTATACATATATGTATATAAATGTACAGAATACACATCAAACCAGGCACACACACCCACCACTAACACAGTAATACTCTGCCAAGAAGAAAAAAGGACATTGCCAGAAAAACAACAAAAATCCGAATGAAATGGGGATCCGAATGAAACCAAAGTTATCTGGGTGAGTAAAACACCATATTTTAAGCTGGAAATAAGGTCCGAGGTGTAAAAAACAACGGAATTCAAGAATCATGACATTTCTCAACATGGTAACAGTCGATGGAGAGGAAGGAGAGAAAGAAAAGAAAAGGAGAAGAAAAATGGGGGGTCCTTTATTTAGAAATCAATCTTTGCTACAGTAGATGCGCTTTGTAGGGGTCCCAAATCTCAGAAAAGGTGATGGCTAGCTTTGCCCTTAAGTGAGAATCTGATCTTTTATACACCCAGATACATCAGCAGGTCTCTAACCCAGTGTCTGAACGGTGGAGTGTCAGATGATTTCCAATATAAAAGAATTACCCTTTTTGCAAGAAGCGTAGTTAGGGCAACCGCCCCCCCCGCTGAGGCCCAGACAGGGGCGAGTCTACTAAGACTCCAAATAACGCAATGAACGGAGAGGGTTCAATGTTTGTGCCATGAATTTCAGAAAGGCACTTAAATATCCTGTCCCAGAGCTTAGCCACTAATGGCCCATTTCCATCGCTGGTATTAGCGCGGCCCCACCCAGCTCGACTCACTTTTTCGTCTCATTCCACTGGTCAAAAACCTGGACAGCCCGGGTTGAGTTGGGGTTGAGTCGTGCTAGTTTTTAGTCCCTGCTTTCTCAGGGGTTCTAGGGCTGTGGGCCGGCACCATACGGTGATGTGAAGACACTGCAGACTACTAAAGAGGTTAATTTAGCCTACTTGTATATATTATTTAAAACATTTCCTATATCAAGGCCAGTTAGGCAATGTTTGTACCTGACATGTTTCGACTGCTGTTTCCCACCACTTCAGGTGGGATGAGAAAAAACTCAATATAACCACGCCATAGATGACGTCACACCAACATCACGTGACACCTCTGATGAAGACTGCAGAAACAACAGTCGAAACATGTCAGGTACAAACATTGCCTAACTGGCCTTGATATATGAAATGTTTTAAATAACTGCAGACTACTGATTGGTCAGGCAGAATTGTGTCTACTGTGCCTGGATACGCATACTGTCTGTCAATGCTGGATACCAGTTTAGTGGGACTTACCTTCTCTTCTGTTATTTGCATCAGTCTTTTGTGTTGCTGCCTTCGGCTCTGGTGAAATAAAAGCCCTAGGCCGGAGGCGGGGGTATAGCGAAGCCGTGGCCTTTCCTGGTGAGTGGACCCCGGGGTGGTGGCTAATTCCCTTCTCCCCGTAGCATAACCCCTGTCCCCCGCGCAGCGCATGCATGTAAATAACAACAAATTGATATCGATTCTCCTGGCCGATGGTCTCATTTGCCCATGTAGGTCATACAGTATAGAGGCACCAGTATTTCATAATCAGTATAAAGGTTTTGTGTATGGATTTAATTTTAACGTTAACTGTCTCACTGAAATAAAAAACCTGGGCCCAGTTGCACAAAGCACCTTAGGTTAAGATTTCCCTTAGGGTCAGAGTTAAGGTGTCCATAAAATAGAATCGGCTGCACAAAACACCCTTAAATCTTCTCCATGAGTTTAAACGTTTTAAGGAAAACATAAGCACAAGATTTAAGGGTGTTTCGTGCAGCCGATTCTATTATATGGACACCTTAACTCGGACCCTAAGGGACATCTTAACCTAAGGTGCTTTGTGCAACTGGGCCCTGGAACCTTGGATCCCACCCTCTCCTTCAAGTCACACATCAACAACATCACCAAAACATCCTTCTTTCACCTCCGAAACATTGCACGACTCCGCCCCACTCTCTCCCCCTCAGCCGCCAAAACACTCATCCACGCCTTCATCACCTCCAGACTAGATTACTGCAACAGCATCCTCTATGGCCTCCCTTCCACTGTTCTCCGTAAACTGCAATATATCCAAAACTCAGCTGCCCGATTACTCACCCACTCCCGCTCCAGAGAACACATCACACCCATCCTCCAACATCTCCACTGGCTCCCCATTCAGCACCGCATCCCCTTCAAAATCCTCCTCATCACCTACCAAGCCCTCAATAATCTGGCCCCCTCTTACCTAACAGATCTCTTCCAGCGCCACTCCCCCACCCGCCGTCTCCGCTCTGCTGATGCCAACCTCCTCACCCCCATCACCAAAACCAAGCACCGCACCACGGGGGAAAAGAGCCTTTGCCATCGCTGTCCCAACCCTCTGGAACTCTCTGCCCCTCAACATCAGAAACTCTGACTCACTCACCTCCTTCAAAACCCAACTCAAATCCCACCTCTTCAAAACAGCCTACAATATCTAACTTTTACCTCTAACCATTCCATCTCTGAATGGAATTGTGGTTAGAGGTAAAAGTTATCTATCTATATCAAATACAAATCTATTGATTTGTATTTGTTTTGTATTTGTATTTGTTCTTGTTATTTAGTTTGTTTACTGCATTATGTACTGTTTCTATGTATTGTAAAGCGTCTTTGAGTTCCCCAGAAAAGCGCTATATAAAACGTATGTATTATTATTATTATTATTATTATTATTATTATTATTTTATTATTATTATTATTATTATTATTATTATTATTATTATTATTATTATTATTATTATTATTATTATTATTATTATATGTTATAGCCTACTTCCTGGTATGGTCGCAGTGACTAGTACTGACAGCCCCAAAGTCACACAGGCTAAAGTCAGATCATTCAACATACAACCAAGGGATTTCATCCGCCATTCATTTTCCATCTACAGTGTGTTAAAATGTCCTTGCGTTCATTTAATGTTATATAAATGGAAGGCGGAGGGAAGATATATGGGCGGAGGGCGGATATGCGGTCGCTATGACGACCAGTTGTGGGTGGAGGAAAGTAAACTTGCGGTGGAATCAGACAGTCTATTCAGGTAGAGACGAGTAAGGCCAGTAAGAGTAGAGCCGTACTGTGCTGTTATGTGGTGGAAAAGAGCCATAAGAGGAAGACCCAACTGATGGTACAAAGAGGCAGGTTCAACCTTGCATCTAACACAGGTATGGTCGAAATCTGGTGCAATCTGACAAATTTTGATCCTGGACCAATGAACCTGATGGAGAACCTTAAATTGTATAAGATGGTGTCTGGCACTGAAGGATGATGAGAATACCAAATCCAGCGCACCATGCATTGTGGGTATTTTATAGTGGACTATAGTGAATCAGTTGAGAATTTGGACACTACAAAATGGACAACAGACTATATAGTTGAACATGGCTATTGTGTCTGTGTTTTGCACTGCATTTCCCAGTGGCCACTTCATGTACTTTGGCATCACTTGACTGACATTAGCTCATTTCACTGACTCGGAGACGGTTGCTTTCTTGTTAGCAGCTCACCTTCCCTGAGCGTCTAATCTGTTTCTTTTCCCTTGGGTCTTTGTTGAAGAAGTTTGAGTTCAGCCACAGTCTTCTTCTATTCATCCAAACTGCTGTTGTTGCTGCCAGAAATCTAGACGCATTACTTTCCCAGTAAACACCTACCTGACACCAGGTGTTTAGCACAGTAAATGGAAAAGCTTTTATGAACGGTGTATAGGTTGGAACACATATTGTGTTGTATGAATCGGTTATAAACAGTAGCGAAATGTACATTCATTTACAAGAAAATGTCACAGCTCACTATAAGGAACACTGCATCATGCCATTGGCCTTGTCAGTGCTAATCTTTCTACACGTCTGCACGAATGTGGATATACAACAAGAGAGAAGTGGTAGAAAAAGGGGGAAATAAGCAGTGATAGGAAGAAGGGATTTTTTTCATAACTCACGTTTAATTTGGTCACGTGTTGAGCGCCTGAGCTTCCCTTGCAACACAATGCCACTCTGATTGCATCCTGTGATAAGCAGCATGTGGGTTCGTAATAATCAGGGGCTTTGAAAGTCTTTAATGATTATTGATTTTTACATGCTGGGAGGCTGCGAAACAAATGCAGCAATTTACACAACCTTTCCCTGCAGGCTGAGCCACCTCAAGGACCCCTGGTGGTCCTGAGACCCCACATTGAGAACCACTGTTAAATGCACATGGTTAGTCGTATCCTATATCCTGACAGTCATGAAATGTGATCCACGATGGCCTGTGTCCTTGATTCCTGGAAGATATTCATATATACTGGCTAATTCTCACGGCCAGTGGTGTCTGTTTCACAGCTGGGAAGAGCCTAGCGAGTTATGACTGGACCCGCCAAAGGCCACATCATACATATGGGCAGAATGGCAGATGGAAGCTGAATAGATGAATTCATCTTCGTCTATTCTATGTCACCTTTTGTCCCTGTGCTGCCCAGGGGTCGTGTTATACAGTACAACTCTGGTGAAATGACAAAGCCATTGTCTTTATGTGAAGTAACCAATTATGTGTAGAGACTGATTAGCTGCAGCAACCTGCCACCAAGGTATTCTCACTTGCAGTCTGTGTCATCTGGTTGTTTCAAATTCAATTGAAAGGTCTCGCAGGGAGGCCAAACATGTGAGGCTGCCTGATGATGTGAATCACAGGTGCCCACTAACGAGGCTTTCCTTTCCCTGATTTTGACTTCAAGAATAGCCACAGGTAGCACTAGCCACTCAGTGCTGTAGATTAACAGTCTTCTTCTGGGGAATCTTGGCAGGAAACAGAAGTCCTCATTTACGCTCACATTATGACCGTGTAGTAGAATACCGGTCATTAATGATAGATGGAAAAGACTAGTTATAGACTACTGAAAACCTATTATTCACAAACATCAAATGCTTTTTAGTTGCATTTATTTGTTCTTTGGAACTAATGAGAGCGAGCGCATGGCCTACTTTGCTACATTTAATTTGAAAGCGATCAGAAATCACATCATATTTATAATCATATTTATTGAATGCAATCTGTGATTTGACTTTATTGCCACAACAACTCCTGTGGTAATCTCATAAAAACACATGTCCATAACACAAGACAACACCACAAAAGAGACTAAACGAGCCAGCAAACAAACAATGCCAAACATAAACAAAACCAGACACACTAACTAAAGCATGATGTATCATGAGTAGAGAGCAAAAATCTGATACAAATACAATGATTTAAAAAAAAAAAAGGACGACAGTTCATGGACTAAATTTACATTGAAATCCAATACAAGTCAGCCTGGAAAAAGCTATACCAATATCAATATTGAATATCAATTTTGAAACACATAGTGCATCATTCATATGTTTGGATATTAAACAGCACATATTGTCCCCGCATGAATATTGCAACTCACCAATATCACTGTGGGAGCCCTGGGCCTGTTTCCCTGCAGCAAGACGGTCTTGGGATGGGAGAGATATAGATGTTGGAAATAGAAGCAACATTTTCAGTGCTTTTGTGGATATCTCGGGATATCCAGAAATGCTGTTATAAAGTTATGTCACACATACCTTTCAGCTCATGCTAACCACTCATCGGATTTCATTGAAGGAAGCTTTTTTTCATTATTATTATTATTATTATTATTATTATTATTATTATTATTATTATTATTATTATTATTATTATTATTATTATTATTATTATTTTGCAGTCGCGGCTCTCTCTGATCGTTAAGTCTCCTTTTATCTCTCTCCTCCCTCTTCCGAAGAAACTCTCAATATGTTTTTTTTTACATTACTCACTAAACTGGATATCCAGAACTAACACAGTGACAGAATGTATGACTACTTTGGTCATGGGTTTCATACACTTTCTGTAATAAAACATCTAAAAGCACAAATCTTATCAGATGGGGGACCCTGCGACAAAGTCTTATCAAATCGGGGTCCGTGGTCTAATTTGTGTCAGTTTAGGGGCCCTTGATGTGAAAAGGTTTGAGAACCTATGCTGCTGTTGCATCTCCTCAGCACCTTCCACAGAGGAGAGCATGTTTTCACTTCAGGAATTTTGCTCCGTCGCCTGGTATTTGGAATTTGGATTGTGGAAAGACACTCTGGTGTTTTCCAGCAAGCCATAGTCTTGTTTTCTTTAGTTTTCTTTCTCCATAGTCTTGTGTAAACCTAGCACCACTGTAAATGAACCCCCTGACTTTGACCTGCTCAACTGACACCCTCTCCATTCTTTTATCGCTCTCCGCAGCGTGTAGGCAGGTCCAGGAAATTAAACCAATTGCTGATCTTGTGTGCAAAGCGCTGGACCTTGAAGAGATCCTGCCAAGATTACTTCCGAGCTCCCGCACGCCTCCGTTCGGCTGGCAAAACAAATGTGTTTACAGCAGTGGAGTGGGACACAATCAGGTGCAATGAACTATGGGGGCCAGTGCATTATGCACTTTAGCATTCATTATGATGGCCTTAGTCTAAACATTGACAGCTACATAATTACTCCTAGCTCACTAGTGAAAGAGCTTGGTGTGACTTTTGACTCTTTTCTTTTATTTGACGCTCATATTAAGGTGATTACTAAGACAGCATTTTTCCATCTCCGTAATATCTCAAGGATCTGTCCCTTTCTAGGTGCTTCAGATGCAGAAACCTTGGTAGATGCCTTTGTTTCATCTAGACTGGACTACTGCAATGTCTTATTCTCTGGTCTACCACATTGTAGTACTAAAAAATTACAACTTGTACAAAACGCAGCTGCTAGAATACTATCTAGAACTCGGAAGTTCGATCATATAACCCCGGTCTTAATCAGTCTCCATTGGCTCCCCATTCAGGCCAGATCGGACTTTAAGGTGCTTCTACTAATTTATAAAGCTCTACTCAAGCTTGCACCCCCATACTTACAGTATCTGAGCTAATCATCCCATATACTCCCACATACATCCCATATACTCCATTCACAGGATGGTAATTATCTTACCGTCCCAAAAATTAAGAAAAAATCTGCTGGAAGTAGAGCATTCTCCTATCGTGCCCCATATCTCTGGAACCAGCTCCCCCGATCAGTTAGGGAGGCTGGCTCCATCGATATTTTCAAAACCAGACTTAAAACTTACTTATTCTCACAAGCATATGATATTATTTGATAGTGCACTTTATTTTATTTTACTAGTATTTCTTTCATTGTGATTGATTTATTACCTGTGTTTTAACACCCTTTCCTTTAACTTTAACTTATTGTTTCTACTGTAGCTCTCATACTGTCTGCTTTTACTTGACTTCTTTCAACTTGATCATGCACTGTATCATGTATTGTACTGTTTTATGATGTCTTCTTTAACTTAAGCCAAGCTATACTAATATTAATATTGAATATCAATTTTGAAACACGGGTGTTCATACGTTTGGATATTAAACAGCACATATTGTTCTCGCATGAATATTGCAACTCACCAATATCACCGTGGGAGCCCTGGGCCTGTTTCCCTGCAGCAAGACGGTCCTGGGAAGCAACATTTTCAGTGCTTTTGTGGCTATCTCGGGATATTCAGGCTTGACTTTGATCTAGAAATGCTCTTATGATGTTGTGTCAAACATACTTTTCAGCCCATGCTAATGGCTCATCGGATTTCATTGAAGGAAGCTCTCTTTTCTTCTTCTTCCTCTTTTTTTGCAGTCGCGGCTCTCTCTGGTCGTTAGGTCTCCTTTTATCTCTCTCCTCCCAGAAACTTTCAAGTTTGTTTTTTAACATTACTCATTAAGCTCGATGCAGTGATAATGTGGGGACGAGGTGAGGTTTTAGCTGACCAACAGTAAAGTAAAGTCAAACATATCTTCACTGCTCCCATCTCACTCCAGCAAAATGGGACACAAGCCGGTGCTATGGACTATGGGGGCCAGTGCATTATGTACTTTAACATTCATCATGATATATACTATACCATGGAGGATAGGCTAAATGAAAAAGTTGAAAGTCTGCTCTGGTCCTTCGTGGTCTCTCTGGTTATCTATCCTATCACCGCATCATGATGAAATATTGTATGGGTTTGTCACTGTACTGTATGTTGATTTTTTTTAATGTACAATGGGTCTCATCATGTCTAGGCTATCATACTTTATGAACTGCTATCTCTGCGAAAGGAAATTGAAAGGGGGCTGAGGATAAATGGCATCCATATTCCCCCGGGGGAAAAAAACATCCAGTCCAGCAGGTTTTGGAAAGTGAAAGCTTATAAACAGCAATGCCCGCCGCCCATGGTGCTCTACAGCGTTGTCTTTTTGCTTTCCATCCATTTTAGGCTTATACCCACACTAAACACTCAGTGAAAATATGACCAGGTAAATATAAGATCATTGCCTTAGGACCTCTGTTCACAAAGGTTTTGTTTGAACTGGATGCTTCATTTAATATAAATGCTCTATTATAGACGTCATTTTCCAAATATTCCTGTTTAATTTGAGATAATACGCACATCTGCGTTATATTTCAACACCGATTATGCTGAAAACAATGCATTTTGCTGAAAAGGAAAATAAATGTGTATTGTGGACAATACATACTGTTCTGGTCAACTATGACTTGACATGTGTCAGAAAATGGGTTACTTGAGTAAAAGCCTTTGTGCATTCAGCACCAATGGCTCCTGCATTAAGATTACATTACTGCTGTGGATAATCCTTCGATGGGAGACTGATGCTGGAAGTGGTGTTGGAGGACCAGTAGGATGTGCTCTTCCGTCTGGTCTCATGAATAATCTATCCAATGCCTCAGGGCAGAGACAGGGACTCTGTCCTGTGAGTGAGCCCCGTTCTTCGGATGAGATGAGGTCTGAGGTCCTGACTCTCTGTGGTCATTAAAGATCCCATCGGCACTCCTCGCAAGATTGTGTAAGCCTGGTGGCTGGGGGGTGTAACTCCCGGTGCCCTGGTTAAATTCCCACAAAGGCCTTCCTTCAATCACGGACTAATCATCCCTCATTACTTAATTGGCACATTCAGTCCTCAACTCTCCACCGTGATAGCTGCATCGCCGCAGGTGGGTGCTTCACATTGGTGGTGGATGAGTTGAGTTCCCCTCCCCCCTCCACTGATATGTGAAGCGCTTTGGGTATCTAGAAAGGCGCTATAATATAGCGGCTATATAAATGCAAATTATTATTATTATTATTACTATTACTATTACCATTATTATTGTTGTCGTTGTTGTTGTTGTTATTGTTATTATATAAATGTAACTATTGTGTTGGGGGCAACAGCCTTGGTCACTTTATATGTTGTAATCTAAATTATCACCTGTATTTAATTTAGAAGTTCACTCAACATAAAGCTAGGAAAAGGATTTGTGTTTGTTGAATTTCCAATGCCAATCATCGATCAGAGAGCTAATTATCCTCCTCTGTCTGGACAATGTTCTGCATTCAGCAAGAAAGGGAAAGCAGTATGTTGTGCTGAATGGTTCATGAACTGAAGAGGATTATCGACTGGAAAGAGGTGATGATCTTTAATTTCCGGTGGCTGCAGGTCTTCTGTGAGCTTTATCTTAACTTCCTTCACTGCCTCAGTACCGACACACCAAGAGAGCAATTAGAGTCAGCATTCACGCCAGCCCGTCCTCACCAGGAAAATGACAACATGGGTCAATTTGCAAGGTGGTTAAAACGGCCGATGTTTATAAATGCCATGCCACGGCAGGGCGGGGCTTCGCCCAGCCTGGTCTGAACACCAAGGCCCCGTTCCAATACCCATACTTCCATACTATTTAGTAGGCAAAAAAAGATTTAGTATGTCCCAATACATAGTATGTCAGATGCAGTATGCCAAGAGTACCAGGATGTTGTACTACATCAGCTCCTATTTCGGAGTATGCATCGATGCATGCTGCTTCAGCCAAACTTCCCCACAATCCTTTGCGCAGCAGGAAGTTATGTCTTCTTCTTCTTCTTCTAATGTTTTATGGCGGTTGGCAAACAACTTTTTGTGCATTACCGCCACCTACTGGAGTTACGTTGCACTGACTGAGCTGCGTGTTCATGAATGAGATAATTAACTTTAAGAAAGCCTTGAGATATGTTAAAACCAAACAAGCATGGTGTGTACCAAAACATGCATATCTTGATTCCTGTTTAGATCTCTGACTTAATGTTTTTGCTTTATTTATTTTATTTTGTTTATTTGATTGTCTGTTCCAATTTTGTAAATGTTTAGTCTGAATTTTTTGTATAATGTACTGTTTGTTACTGCCAGACTTTGTTTATTGAAAAAAAAAAAAAAAATCAAATGTGGCACTGCGGACATCGGCGGAAGTGAGCAAGAGGTCGGAGTTCAGGAAGCTCACGTGACGAC
Organism: Poromitra crassiceps; assembly: GCF_964638095.1. Taxonomy (NCBI): domain Eukaryota; kingdom Metazoa; phylum Chordata; class Actinopteri; order Beryciformes; family Melamphaidae; genus Poromitra; species Poromitra crassiceps. The sequence goes on from NC_139632.1 coordinate 28,665,010, forward strand.
AGATGTAGTGTGTCCCAATAGTATGCATTTTGCATGCATGCTGCACACTACAATCCATACTTTGTGAGGGCAGCGGCAGTACATACTACAAGAAAGAAGTACAAGTATGGGTATTGGAACGGGGCCCAAGCCTCTCACGACGCTCGACTTATTCTGTTGTCTCGGTATGAGGATGTGTTGAGAAGAATCTCACTCAAATGCTATTTTACACCTTGAATACTCTTTTCAAATATGTGCTATATCTTTTTTTCACAGTCCCTGAATGCACAGTTTTATTCAATAGGACATCCATTAAAGCAAGTAACCATAGTGACAGTTATATCTCAGCTAACTCATCTTTGACTGCACGTGTGTAGAGGCATATTTGTATTTGTGCCTGGTGACAGTTTAGTAGCCAAATAGCCATAGCCATATAAAGAGGTGTTGCATAACATCACCCTTTCTTTGTTTCTGGAGAAATACAACATATGATAGTATCTCAATTACTGCATTAATCGATGATCAGTTACAGGCTATCTGCATTCTTTCTGCTCAATCCCCCCTTAAAATGCTCTTGAGAAATAAAATGCTCATAAGATCTGTATTCATTGTAAGAAATGCTCGAGACAAATAAGAAAGGCATATATCTCTACACTCAAATTGCAGATAGATTTCTTACTGAGTCACTGACCCAATATAGACTTAGAAGAGAGTGTGTGCATATTAACACATGAGACACAAAATGAAAGACCTAAGTGAGAGGCATGATAGTGAAACAATCCTAACTATTAGTGAAACAACCCTGTTTCTCAGGAGCAAAATGTCAGAAGTATGAGATGAGGAAATGGTCAAAAAGAATTTCACACTGATTTTAAATCGATATGTCTAAGGAGAAATAAACACGAGGAAGAGGAGATCTTATTTAGGATCTGTTGGCTTTCCTTTAGCTACAACTATACTTTTTGCATCCTCACACACCTTTGTTTAGGTATAGGTAATTATGTGTTTGTGATTACCCTGTCCTGCAAGAGTTTGCACCCTCTGAAATGTAGATCAGTGTTGTGGATATGAATAATGTGAAGATTATATTCTGGATTATTTGAGCATGAATTGGACATGTGTTCAAAGAAATCAGCACATGAACAGCTGGTGACATCACCTGGCACCAAAGATCATCCAAATAGCAGATGCCCACTTCAGTCTGCTTGATATAAATGAGTTTGGCCTATCGTTACTGGTTCATTTCCAAACCAAACCACATTTATTGTCATTTTAGAATCAAACTACACTCAACACATTTTTACAAAACTGCCAATTTCCTCCTTCCCTCGCTAATCAGTTTCAATACACAGGTGACTTGTCAATCGGTGTACAGTAGAAGTATTTTTTGAGAAGGAGTGCAATAACCATGAAGTCCATTGTGTGCACAGTAAAATACACAATGATAGGCGGCCACGCCATCCACAATATTCATATTAAGTGCTTCTCTTTCATTATTATTTCAGCACTCACCTACTGCCATCACACACACACACACACACACACACGCAGACACACGTGTGCGCCCCCCCCCCCCCCCCACACACACACACAAACACACACACACTGCACCTATCGTTAATAATGGTGGAAAAACGGCTTTGGCTGAGTGCCCTATTTCCACGGTAAACCACAATGAATCATACATTGATCTCGCTGGCCTGGTTTGGTTTAGTCCATTAGAGGGGAATGCCTTGGCCTTAGCTGGCAGTCTGTCACCAGTTGATTTAGTGTGTTTTCAGCAGCTGAGGCTCCAGCCATGAGCTTTAGGTGGGTCAGTGTGTCATCACTCATTGTTCTGAGATAGTTTTTCACATTTTAACACGGTTCCCATTTGCCTATTCTCTCAACAGGTTACAGCACAGAGCAAGTAGTACGTAAGCCTCCATAAGGTATTGGCCTGCACAGAAAGTAACTGAGGAAGTACATTATTGCAGGGAAATTGCACATTAATTGCACGGTAATTCATTTTCGGCTGGTCTGTTTTTGATTGAGAGAAAATACAAAGTTCTGAATTATTCGTTTCTGAATCTATCCATCCATCCATCTTCAACCACTTATCCGAGATCAGGTCGCGGAGGTAGCAGTTGTAGCAGGGGACCTGAAACGTCCCTTTCTCCGGCCACATTAGCCAGCTCTGACTGGGGGATCCCGAGGCGTTCCCAGGCCAATGTTGATCTCTCCACCTAGAGATCTCCTCCCAGCTGGAACACCTCCCTAGGGAGCCGACCTGGTGGCATCCTTACCAGAAGCCCGAACGAGCAGGGGCTCTACTCCGAGTCCCTCACGGATGACTGAGCTTCTCACCTTATCCCTAATGGAGATGCCAGCCCCTTCATGAGAAAACCCATTTCAGCCACTTGTATCTGTGATCTTGTTCTTTCAGTCATGACCCATCCTTCGTGATCATAGGTGAGGGTAGGAATATAGATCGACCAGTAGATCAAGAGCTTTGCCTTCTGGCTCAGCTCTCTTTTTGTTGGTGCAGTAAAGCGAATGCAATACCACTCCCGCTGCTCTAATTCTCCCGGCCATCTCCTGCTCCATTGTCCCCTCACTCGAGAACAAGACCCCGAGATACTTGAATTCCTTCACTTGGGGTAAGGACTCATTCCCTACCCGGAGTTGACAATCCCTCGGTTTCCTGCTGAGAACCATTGGCCTCAGATTAAAAGGTGAAGAGGTTTAGAGGTTTCTGAATCTACAGCATCTGAATTACTCCATGAAATGAATAAGGTATGGCAACGGTGACATAGCCATACCCAATCTACTGTACGTACGCCCTCACACCAGATACTGTAGGTGTGACATGAAATAGTGATGGGTCCCAGTGACACACACACACACACACACACACACACATACACACACACACAGTCTCTCTCTCTCTCTCTCTCTCTCTCACATACATACACACACACACACACACACACACACACACACAGACACACGCTATTACTACTACTACTACTACGAGTACACTGCCACCATCTGCATCATGTACAGATTAGCAGGCATATCAATCACAGAGCAGTAATTAAAAATACACAGACAGTAACCTTGTCAGCAGCCCTCTGATCTATACATCAAACAAACTTCCCTCATTCCCTCCAGCTTTAACACTGCAACCATGCAACACAACATACACAGCAACCGAGGCCCTGTATATGACCAGCTCGTTAGGCAGTAGTCGATGTGGGAAAAGATCATAGAATGTAAGAACATCAGGGCAGCATCGTCAGTCAGGAATTTTCTGATTTGTCTGAAGTTCGCCAGATTGAATTTAACTGAGTTGGCCACTTTCTTAATGTGTTTCCGAAAGGTGAGGGTTGAGTGAGTCCAGGGTGACTCCGAGATATTTGAACTCGTTTACTAGGGCGAGTTCCTCACCGTTCAGGAACACTGTCACTGTCACTGTGAGTGACAGTTTTGTTATTTCTTTTTGTGAACATCATACAAACCGTTTTTTTCTCAAAACACATTTCCATTCAGTCCGTCTTGTGCTCTTCTCTCGCTCTTCCATTGCAGACAGTTACTACAGGAATGATTGAATGATCATATAGAAACGTCTCCTTGCATGGACTGTGCGAAGTGTGTAGCCTACCTTCCTGCATTTTTGAATCGATTATTTTTTATGACTGTTCTTGACCCAACATGCTTCTAAAATGAAATTCCTTGTGTGTCAATACCATTATGCATAGGTCACGTGAAAAAAACGAAGAATGTAACAAATGATAGATCAGGTTGTGGCTCTCACCAGTTGCCCATGGCTAAGCAGCCCAATAATGACAATAATCACAAAACAAACGACCATCTAAAGAACATTACTCACATGGTGCTGTGGGTACAAGTGCAACACGCTATGAAATATTACAGCACCTGTTCACAATCATTTTCATTTACTTGATCATCATTGATCAAACAAGCACAGTGGCCTATATCATAGGGGCACGGCAGCCTATATTGATTATTTGTCACTGATATGACATAGTGATCACTATTGTTGGACATGCAAGTCTCCAATCCCTTCCCAAAACAAGCTGAAAATTGGTCTCACTCATCAGAAGTCGACTTGTCAGAGCGCCTTGCTGGGCAAAGGTTCATCAAACAGCGTCAGTACACAGTATGACACAATATCGATCCACTGAACTGTTTTGTAATAAACAAGCAAGTGCGGGTATTGTATCGAACCATTCATAACTAATGCTGACAGGCAACATTTGCTTTCCAGAAAGAGTGTATTGATCAGTTGGACCAGTGGCGTAGCTACGGGTGTGCCTGGGTGTGCCAGTGCCACCCACACAGGCAGCTGGCACACCCCAAAAAGAGGGGGGGAAATAAAGTTTTTTCTTTGTTTGCCTGCAAAACACATCAGCTGTCATGCACAGCCTGTCATGCGTAAGTGTCCGACTGTCCGCTATGTCTCTGTGCCCCAGAGCATCATGGGAAACTAGCTACGCTGTCTAGTAAAGTAAACAAATGCAGCCGCAGCGCCAAATCAAGAAGACATGAAACAGAGCTCGTTTTTAAGCTTTTTCGACAAAGGCAAGAAACGTCGCATTGGCGAGGAAGAAGATGACTCGTCGCCCTCCCCCTCAACAAGTGCGGCTTGTAGTGCACCTGTATTGGTGGTGGACAGTGGAGAGACAGACGATGATGAAGATGATGCAGCCGAAACAATTACAGTACGTTAATAACAGCGGGGGACGCAGCCAAAAACACACCGGTGGCTTGTGCAGCAGCAGGACACTAACGCTACAGATCTCTCTGCAGTAGACAAACCTGCATGCCAACCAAACGTGTTCTTTCCCGACTAGAACACTCTTTTGAAAAAGTAGGTGAGACTTTTGTGAGATACCAAAGTGGTTTTACATGTTGCCAAAAAATACAATTTAATGTATTGCTTCTACAGTATCTGCTAATAATGAGTGCGAAAAGGAGCAAACATTGATGGTTATGGTCATATGGTCCGATCTTAATATTCCTCTAAATCTGGCTTGAAAAGGCCCAGTGTTGCCAGTGGGTTGCACACAGGGACAGAGAAGTGGCTGAGCTTGCATGGAGACTGATTTGATTTCCGTCAGGATTTGTTAAGTAGATGTTCCTCAGGATTCTGTTGTTTTCACACCTCCTATGTTTGTTCTTGTTTTGTTCTTCAATTTTGACTTGTTTGCCGTTTGTGGATATCTTCCCCTCACTATCCTGTTTAAACAAATATATCAATTTGTGATGTTGCCATGTTGGTGCATTCCGGGAGTTATTTTGTGATGAAGCTTTTCTTTTTTTTTTTCTTCTTTTTTTTTTGTGAACCCACATTCCCTCACCCTTCCTCGTCAGTTACTAATTCCATACTCTTCCCTACTTTTTCCAATTGAGAAAAAGTGAGAGTTCCGCCAACTGGAGTCTGTCTTGTGGCTGCATCGTATACTGTCAGTGGAGAAATTGGTTGCTGTATGATTGTTGAACGTTGTTGCAGAATGATTTGGTTGTAATAAGGGACTGCAAATTGTTTATTGTTTGTGGATCCCCATTAGTTGTTACCAAGGCAACAGCTACTCTTCCTGGGGTCCAAATTAATGGTTTTGATAGCTGTTTTGATGCAGATTTGTTTTTTCAAATTCCCTGAGGGGCAATAAAGGTTTCATTCATTCATTCATTCATTCATTCATTCATTCATTCATTCATTCATTCATATATAGCAGTGCTGAAAATATCTCAACATGTGACATCTGACAAATGGGCCTCCAAATGTGAGGTACATTGCCATTAACCGTGTTAAAGTGTTTCAGGGTGTATTTTTCCTTTAGTTAAAATAAAAAAAAACCTGAATGTTTATATTGGGTGAAATATAGGGGCTACTATCTAGAAGCTAGCTCCCCACCCTGCCTTGGTTCCCACAGTGAGAGACCTGGCCATTTCCACCACTGCATACCTACCATAACCACAATGTCGTAAGCTGTATGGCAGAGCTTTCAGCTGGTACTGTAAGGAATCATCTGTCTTAATGACATTGAGAAATACTCCCTTACTCGCTTGATGTATTATGTGCACAGAGGGGAGTCCCAGGATGAATGGGGCCCCCCAGCAGAGTTTATTTTGTGTGTGGTGTGGGACCTGTGCCACTTTTTCTGCTGTTCTGTTCTTTTATTTATGCTTCTTGTATATTTCTGCAAGAGCCGGTTGCATCTGTGAAGCACTGAATTACCTTGACTTGTGGGTGTCTACACAAAGAAAGAAATAGAAAATCAATGTGTTTCCCAATGGAACTAATGATGATGATACCCACACACTGTATACAGTACCTGTGGTTTCATAGACCAATAAGTCCCTATAGTGAAACCATAGGAATATTAGAGTGATTCTTCACTTGGTGTTTTAAGGCTGTATTTTATCCTTTTTTCTCTCTGGGTTTGATTGCTTTGAAGCCCGGTTTATCTGCCTAGTCAGCTCGGAGCCTACAGTTTAAATGAACAGCTAGCTAAAGTATCCTTGTTTAAGCCACAGACCGAAATGACAAGATGTGACGTGACCACTACGGTATGCCTTCTCAAAGTGCCAAGCTGGTCGCTCATCATGAATTACATGCTTTTTTCCCTCTCTCTCCCCTCAGCAATCGACTATCTGCCTTCTAATAAGCAGTGTGTGTTCTCTGTGATTCCCATTATACAATACAGTTATCCTTAAATATTTGATTATTGAAAAATTTCAGCCAGCATGGATTAATTTTGCATTGCCTGAGGAGCTTAGGCAGGCAAATTCATACACATTTATAGATAAGCTTGTATCAGGGTGTGTATAATTTTGTTTTCACTGCTTTTACTCTCACTGTACTGTGTATTGTAATGAAAGAACACATAATGTTTGCTGTATGTTCATAGCTACCTACTTATACCTACGTAACCTACCTGCCTACTGCACCTTGTCTGTAACGGAGCCTACAGCATAAGAATTTCACACGTGCATATACTTGTACTACGGAGTGACAATAAAAATCTTGAATCTTGAATCTTCAATAGCCTGCCTTTGCCTTGTATAGAAGCCACCACGATTACGGCTGGAGAATAAATGAAAAAAAGTATTTCATGTGTTGAACCAGAACAAAAAGCAAGATCACACTGAGACATTCATCTCCAATTCAGTTTTGTGCTGCAGCCTGCACCAATGGAATATTTGGACTGAATTAATAAATAGGTTATTAAATTGTCTTATTTCTTCTTTATATTGTATTGTATTGTATTGTATTGTATTGTATTGTATTGTATTGTATTGTATTGTATTGTATTGTATTGCTTTTAAACTTTTCTGTAAAGTATACCTTGAATCTAGACCTGTGTATGAAACGTGCTTTATAAATAAAATGACCTTGCCTTGCCTGGGTTAATTACCTGGGGTCAAAGTTATAATCATGTCAGAGCGCTGACACCAACTGTATAATGTTTGAACCTCTTCCCAGCCATCATGGCCAACATGTGGCCCTCCTCAGTATGATTGGTTATTCAAACAAGTTCACTTTGCGTTTTTTTCCGTTCACCTAATGATAACAGCACTATCATATTGTAGACAAGCACCAAGTATGCTGTGGCAGACCACGATTTTTTTTTTATTTAATCATTATTTTTATGCAAAATAATCTTTTCGCTTTTATTCTGAAAACTCAGACCGGAAATAAGGTCCTCTTTCTGGCTAGCGCAGCCGCTGACTTGATCCTGCTCATATGTGTGTGCTGTGAAAAAGGTTACAAAAATACAAATTATATTTATTAACAGATTCATCCTTATATATAACCTTTATTTTCACTTCTGTCCACTTCTTTGTTTTATGTGTAGATCATTTCGCAATATCAATCATCAATTAGGATTTTAAGTTGAAATGTGTAGTTATGTGTAGTTCTGCTGACTTGACAGGTCATATCGCCTGCTCTGATTGTTATAGCCCACAGCCATACATCCATGCATACATCGATATGATACGAACATTAGTATTTCTCTTCACTTTTGCTACTTTGTAGGTATTCTTCCAAAAACTTGTATTAGTAAGAGTTTTATTCTAAAAGATCCGACCGGACGTCATATTATTTTGCTTCCTCCTCCGACTGGAGTCGTTTCAAAGGGTCGTTTTGGGACGAGCGTCAAATGAGCAGGAATTTCACTTCCGGCCAGCAGGAATTTCACTCGGGTTTAATGATTTTGCCTTCAAAGTAAAAGCATGATAAAGTTCGTTTTTTTTAACCATAAAAATTGAAGTAGAAATGTAACTATGTCCAATATAATGAACATACGAACACTAAGATAAACCTCTAGTTTAATGTTTGAATGAAAATAGACATACTGTACAAAGGAGACCGTGTGTTATTTCTTGAAAGGCTTAACAGGGTGTGTCGCTAGCTCACACTGGTCAATAGGCCTACCTCTCACCTGATTATGGCCTCTATAGGGAAGACATCAAGTGAAAAGATTATCAAGCTATAGCCTAGGCTAGGTGACCCATTATGCAAAGCATGAACAATGTGGTCTTGTGAGAAGTAGGTAGCCTATTAAATGTTCTTTGTATCCTTCTTGGGACCACAGTGGAAATCAGTTGAACAACTGTCTGTGTTCTTTATCCTTGTATTACTTTTTGTCACATACTTTATGTAATACTATTGTACTAAATATAAATCAATCAATCAATCAATCAATCTATCATAAGGAAGTCATCTTGAGGCTGGATGGGTGTCAATGTTTGTGTTTTGGACAGTGTTGTCCATGGGCAACCAGTAGACTTGGTGACCAATTATAAATATCTTGGCACTATTTTTGACAGCAAGTTGAAGTTCGATCTAAACTGTGAAATGCTGTGCAAAAAAGGTCAACAACGTCTCTTTTGCCTAAGGAAGCTTGCCAGATTCCAGGTTTATAGCTGTCCGCTCCCATTCAGAACACAATGAAAACGCTCCGATTTTGAATAAAGATTAAAAATCTAAAGTCAATTGTTCCAGGGCAAACTCACTTGATCCATGTAGAGACATAGCCCAGCTATCATAAGGAAGTCATCTTGAGGCTGGATGGGTGTCGAATTTTTCTGTTTTGGACATGTATGTACAGTGTAATGTGTTTTGAATGGGAGCGGACAGCTATAAAATTCCTGCTCACTTGACACTGTACATACATGTCCAAAACAGAAAAATTGACACCCATCCAGCCTCAAGATGACTTCGCTATGATAGCTGGGCTATGTCTCTACATGGATCAAGTGAGTTTGCCCTGGAACAATTGACTTTAGATTTTTAATCTTTATTCAAAATCGGAGCGTTTTCATTGTGTTCTGAATGGGAGCGGACAGCTATAAAATTCCTGCTCACTTGACACTGTACATACATGTCCAAAACAGAAAAATTGACACCCATCCAGCCTCAAGATGACTTCCTTATGATAGCTGGGCTATGTCTCTACATGGATCAAGTGAGTTTGCCCTGGAACAATTGACTTTAGATTTTTAATCTTTATTCAAAATCGGAGCGTTTTCATTGTGTTCTGAATGGGAGCGGACAGCTATAAAATTCCTGCTCACTTGACACTGTACATACATGTCCAAAACAGAAAAATTGACACCCATCCAGCCTCAAGATGACTTCGCTATGATAGCTGGGCTATGTCTCTACATGGATCAAGTGAGTTTGCCCTGGAACAATTGACTTTAGATTTTTAATCTTTATTCAAAATCGGAGCGTTTTCATTGTGTTCTGAATGGGAGCGGACAGCTATAAAATTCCTGCTCACTTGACACTGTACATACATGTCCAAAACAGAAAAATTGACACCCATCCAGCCTCAAGATGACTTCCTTATGATAGCTGGGCTATGTCTCTACATGGATCAAGTGAGTTTGCCCTGGAACAATTGACTTTAGATTTTTAATCTTTATTCAAAATCGGAGCGTTTTCATTGTGTTCTGAATGGGAGCGGACAGCTATAAAATTCCTGCTCACTTGACACTGTACATACATGTCCAAAACAGAAAAATTGACACCCATCCAGCCTCAAGATGACTTCGCTATGATAGCTGGGCTATGTCTCTACATGGATCAAGTGAGTTTGCCCTGGAACAATTGACTTTAGATTTTTAATCTTTATTCAAAATCGGAGCGTTTTCATTGTGTTCTGAATGGGAGCGGACAGCTATAAAATTCCTGCTCACTTGACACTGTACATACATGTCCAAAACAGAAAAATTGACACCCATCCAGCCTCAAGATGACTTCGCTATGATAGCTGGGCTATGTCTCTACATGGATCAAGTGAGTTTGCCCTGGAACAATTGACTTTAGATTTTTAATCTTTATTCGAAATCGGAGCGTTTTCATTGTGTTCTGAATGGGAGCGGACAGCTATAAAATTCCTGCTCACTTGACACTGTACATACATGTCCAAAACAGAAAAATTGACACCCATCCAGCCTCAAGATGACTTCCTTATGATAGCTGGGCTATGTCTCTACATGGATCAAGTGAGTTTGCCCTGGAACAATTGACTTTAGATTTTTAATCTTTATTCAAAATCGGAGCGTTTTCATTGTGTTCTGAATGGGAGCGGACAGCTATAAAATTCCTGCTCACTTGACACTGTACATACATGTCCAAAACAGAAAAATTGACACCCATCCAGCCTCAAGATGACTTCGCTATGATAGCTGGGCTATGTCTCTACATGGATCAAGTGAGTTTGCCCTGGAACAATTGACTTTAGATTTTTAATCTTTATTCAAAATCGGAGCGTTTTCATTGTGTTCTGAATGGGAGCGGACAGCTATAAAATTCCTGCTCACTTGACACTGTACATACATGTCCAAAACAGAAAAATTGACACCCATCCAGCCTCAAGATGACTTCGCTATGATAGCTGGGCTATGTCTCTACATGGATCAAGTGAGTTTGCCCTGGAACAATTGACTTTAGATTTTTAATCTTTATTCAAAATCGGAGCGTTTTCATTGTGTTCTGAATGGGAGCGGACAGCTATAAAATTCCTGCTCACTTGACACTGTACATACATGTCCAAAACAGAAAAATTGACACCCATCCAGCCTCAAGATGACTTCGCTATGATAGCTGGGCTATGTCTCTACATGGATCAAGTGAGTTTGCCCTGGAACAATTGACTTTAGATTTTTAATCTTTATTCGAAATCGGAGCGTTTTCATTGTGTTCTGAATGGGAGCGGACAGCTATAAAATTCCTGCTCACTTGACACTGTACATACATGTCCAAAACAGAAAAATTGACACCCATCCAGCCTCAAGATGACTTCCTTATGATAGCTGGGCTATGTCTCTACATGGATCAAGTGAGTTTGCCCTGGAACAATTGACTTTAGATTTTTAATCTTTATTCAAAATCGGAGCGTTTTCATTGTGTTCTGAATGGGAGCGGACAGCTATAAAATTCCTGCTCACTTGACACTGTACATACATGTCCAAAACAGAAAAATTGACACCCATCCAGCCTCAAGATGACTTCGCTATGATAGCTGGGCTATGTCTCTACATGGATCAAGTGAGTTTGCCCTGGAACAATTGACTTTAGATTTTTAATCTTTATTTGAAATCGGAGCGTTTTCATTGTGTTCTGACTGATTGGAGCAAGCTTAATATAATAATATAGAAGTAGTTAGTACTACAATACCAAAGGATATATAGATCTAAATGGAATATAACCTTTTCCATGTGTATTGTTATTCAATTTGTGTGATATCACTTAAATTTGTGTATTTTATCGAGTTTGAATGATCGCTTTTATTCTGAAAAATCCTGACCGGAAGTAAGAAATTCCTGCTCAGAAATTCCTGCTCATTTGACACTGGCGTTTTGGGAAAGTCGCAGAGCGTGCACATGTCACATTGTATCAAACGGCCTCAGGTAAGCACACTACTGAGACTTTATTGATTGTATTTTCTGCACGTGTGTGCAGCTGGAGGTGACTGGAGGCGGATAGGCTTGCTTGCTATTATATGCACACACGATCCACTTTGTATTGATCAATACAGCTTGAGCTTACCCTGAGGCGAACATAAAAGAGCCTGAGGGAGGACATACTTTAGCCTCCCTGAAGGCTTCGAGGGGTAAAACAGGAATTCTCTATTATTATGATTGATTATTTTGATCTTTAAAAACATGGGTTCAAATAACTTAAACCTACGAAGGACATGCTTCATTATTTATTACTCTAATACATATTAAGTCTCAAACAATGTTCACTTTATGGCTATATGACAGGGCCTCACATTTGATTCCACCGTTGAAGACAATTATTCTGACAATTGATGGATTTACCTTAGGACAGATTTGGAGGTGGTGTTGCTAAAAAGCACATTCCAACAGTATTGCACAGTAATTATAGTTTGAGTGATGATGTGCAGTTTTAGTTTACTGTTGCTATAGATCTCCTTGAGGTGACACAAAGTATTAAAATGGTATGTGAGATGATATGCAAATCAATTAGGATTGGTGAGTGACAGAAAAACATGCCGTAACTTAAGAAATCAAGTAGCAAAATAAGCCATAATGAAAACATTTCTGAGCTACAGGTCTTTCTAGCAGTGCTGTTTGTATTGTGCACACTTGCTCCACAATTGCTCTTCGTGCATGCGCAGTTGAGCGTGGAGATTACGATACGCATTGTCATTGATATATTGCATTTCATTAAATCGTCCTATCCCTAATCTCACAGTCACAACATCCTCTCTTTCTGTTGCCACGCTCTTTTCATGCAGTGTAAATGTCAGCAAATACCTCCAAGCCCAACCTCAGCCCTCCTCAGGCATCTGAGCTGGTGGAGAGGTTGTTCGGGCTGAAGCCAGCTCAGATCCGCCCGCTGCCCAGCTACGATGACCAGAACTTCTACGTGGCATCGGCCCAGGGCGACCAGTACGTCCTGAAGGTCATGAACTCAGAGGACAGTAAGAACCCTGTCCTGCTGGAGGTGCAGACCCATGCCATGGCCTTCCTCCACCAGCGGGGGCTCCCTGCTCAGACCGCCCTGCCCACTGCAGATGGACAGCTGATGAGTCTGGAAGAGATAGGTATGGAGTCCAGTCACACTGTTGATTGGGGAATTGAACCGGTGGCGGCTTGTGCCTTAACAGTCACTCCGGCCCTGTGGTCGCATTAACCCAATATTTTCTGTCATATTACAGTTTTTAAGCGGTGCAGCTGCTTCTATAAGTTACTTTGTGCGTGTATGGCGAGATTTGGGGGAGTTCACGGTGATTTGGAGGTAGTGCACCGAGATTTGGAGGTAGTGCACCGAGATTTGGAGGTAGTGCACCGAGATTTTGGGGGTGTGGCCCGACCCCAGCTCTCCGGTCTGCACAGACAGACAGAGGCACAGGGCAGGCATAAAGAGAGAAAGGAGTAATGTCTCGAGGAGTGGAGGAGGATGATAGCGTTTCGTCAGTAATACACACATGCACACACGGTCACACGCACATACACATTCACGCACACATGCGCACGCACGCTTTAAGATACGTTTGGAAAGTAATGGCGAATTTCCTCATTGGCGAGACTTTGGCACACTATCGAGGGAGTGGCTCGAAACACACAAGCCAGTAATCCATGCACACACACGCATGCACACACGCATGCATGCAGTGCACACACACCACGGATGGGTCGGATTATGCACAAAACTGTAGCGCTTAGTTCAACACCTGGGTGTGATTTTTTGTTTGTTTGTTTGTTTTTCTCAACGACAGAAACATCTGAAGGTTGTCTGTCATGTTAACACAGGTAGTAATAGATTATACCATAATTTTCACCGCCCTGTCAAAACGACAGACAATGAAAAAGTCTAACGCAATGGTGTCAACCTCAAACAATTTTAGTCCACGGGCCACATGGGACCCAATTTGGTCTCAAGTGGGCCAGACAAAGAAAATCAATGCATAATAACCTATAAATAACAACACCTCCACATTTTCCTTAGTCTTTTATGCCTACCCCACACTACAGGATTTTCAAATCCTTGAAGATTATAAAAATCTTGAGAGCCCACACACTACAGGACAGAGAGAGCCGATTTTTTAACATTTCAATCTTGGGACACACACACAATCGCGTCTGTTCAAACGCAACCCCACACACTAGAAGATTATGCCGACGATTCACCTTGGAAGCAGGGCTCGACGTTAACTTTTAAAATGAATCTTGACGAGGAAACGTGTGGAGCTTTTATACACTGTGTGGTTTTCTGCTCGCGGAAGTCTTGAAAACTCCACTTTGTCCGCCCAGCCGCGTCCATTCGGGGTGTAGGCCTACTGTGCACGGCTAGGCGAAAACCGTCTGCACAGGTGCCTTGTGGAGGGGCGTGTCTGCTGATTTGACTCACTTTTCCGTGCGGACACTCGCCGATCTAAGTGCTTGTTGTAGGCTACATGCTTTGCAGTAGGCCTATAGCATTAGTTTTCCGTCCCGTTCAAAGACGCACGGGTATTTCACCTCGATGACAATTTCCTCGTTCTTTGTTTCTGTGCGGGGCTGCGGGCGGACGCGGACCAGATTATTTTGCGAAAAACTGTATGGAAACGCAGCTACTACTGGCTCTCTGCTCAAGATGCAATCGCCTGTCGGGTTGTAAATATCTAACATGTTAGATATGCCCGATTCACAATCGGGAAGAGGCAGTCTTCCCGATTGTGAATCTTTGAACCCCACACACTACAGGATAATTTGGGAAGATTATCTGCCCGACGCGCATCAAATCGGGAGCACCCCCGAGAAAATCGGGAGGGGGGAATCTTGGCCATAATCTTGCAAATTATCCTGTAGTGTGGGGTAGGCATAAGTTGAAAGATTAGGCCTACACCTACAGGTACATTTTAAGAACACATTTTCAGGAGCCGGGTAACGGCTGTACTACTAACCCTCTCTTTGCTCTTGGCAGATTGTGGGTTCGGCTGTCAGAAGTACCTGGTGCGGCTGCTGACTTATCTGCCTGGAACAACCATCTCCAAGGTCATCGTCTCACCGCAGTTACTCTATGATGTCGGCAAGATGGCAGCCAAGATGGACACAATCCTACAAGAGGTAGCGCTCAGGTCATTCACAGTGTTTTAGAATCAGAATCAGAATCAGAATCAGAATCACTTTTATTGCCACAGTATGCAAGTTACATACGAGGAATTTGTCTTAGTGTCTGTATGCAGCGTAGCGATCACATCAATATACAGAGATAGGAAGTAGGAAGATAACTAAAGACAATCGCAAGTTGCAAGTGCAATCAAATCAAATCAAATCGAGTAAATATATACAATATGTACATGAGTGGTGAAGTGTTCTGTGGATGATAAATATGAATTTACGTTGGATTTACATGAGATTTACAGACTGAGTTAAATAGACGTTAAATAGGCAGGGGATTTACATGAATTTACAGTCGGAGTTAAATAAGAGTTTACATTGAATGTACCGTAAATTTCGGACTATAAGCCGCGGCTTTTTCCCCGTTTTTTGGCCCTGCGGCTTATATAACGGTGCGGCTTATCTATGGATTTTTTCAAAAAAAAAAAAAAAAACTCTTTTTTAGCACTCTTTCTAACTATAAATCCACTTCTGTTTTAATTTCCTCTCTTGCCCTCTTTTAACAACATAACATAACATAACACAACACAGGTGGTGTTGTGTTATGTTGTTTTGTTGAAATGTTAATAAATGGGAGCTTCCTCAAACAGCCATCTCTTTCCCGACAATCCCCTCTGTGCATGAACCCTTACATATGGTAATTAAACATTAAAACACAATAAAAAAACAAAACAAAAAAAACATTAAAACACCTGCGGCTTATAGTCCGGTGCGGCTTATATATGTAACAAACAGGCAATTTTGCTGCTGCGGCTTATACTCCGGTGCGGCTTATAGTGCGGAATTTACGGTACATGAAATTTACAGGCTAAGTTAATAGGCATTAATGTGCAGGGAATTTACATTAATTTACAGTCCCAGTTAGACATGCATTAAATTAGATATGAGTTCCAGTTTTATGGGGGGGGGGAGTTCAGTTGAGTTTAGGAGGAGGTAGTGAGTTTGTGTGTGTGTGTGTGGGGGGGGGGGGGGTTGTTGGTGAGGCCCTTGGCGGAAGGGGTTTCCGGGCCTTGTTGGTGAGGCTGATGGCGGTTGGGAAGAAGCTGGTCTTGTGGTGGGTGGTTCTGGTCTTGACCTCAGTCTCTTGCCGTGGGGGAGTGTCTTAAAGAGTTTGTGGCCAGGGTGGGAGGGGTCAGCCATGATCTTGCGAGACCACTTCAGTGTCCTGGCTGCATGCAGGTCCTGGACGGATGGCAGGTTGCATCCGATTATCCTCTCAGCGCAGCGGATGATGCGCTGAAGTCTGTTGATGTCTTTGAGAGTGGCAGCAGCATACCAGACGGTGATGGAGGAGGTGAGGATGGACTCAACGATGGAGGTGTAGAAGTGCACCATCGTGGCCTTTGGCCTTTTGAATACCAACAGATATGATTTTAAAATGCCTTTGGGATGTTGAAAACATCAAAGTGCTGCATTATGTGAACCTTTAAAGTTTCTAATCATAAACTGTAAGATTATCATACTTTTATGGTCATTGGTGTTAGTTAAAGTGATAATTCACCATGTTTATTTCATCTCGTGGTAATTATTAAAGTCAAGGCTTTATTGTCCCATAAGGGGAAATTTGGCCTTGGTTTGCAGGGGTGGGACAATAATATGAAGCCTGCGTTAGTTCATTCAAGACATGATGTCATAGGCTATGCCCCAGCTGTACCAGCTGACAGCTTCTGTTTGGTTCACCGTTTAACCAATTCTCCAATCACAGTCATTCTCACAACAAGGCGGTCCGTTTAAATATGGCAGCCTCTCACTCACTAATCTGTTCCCCACCTTGCTGATCGTTGCGGCTGCTGGCAACGCTTTGCCCCCTCCACCCCAGCCTCCACCTTTTAGATCAAATACTATCATGTATTGTAGCTCTGGAGTCTGCATGGCTCAAAAAATGAACATGTTTCCATGTCTTGCTTTTAGGCTCCCTCTTTTACTTTCCATGGTTTAAATGTATCTGGAATATTTTATTCCCATGGGGGATTCTGCTTGCTCTCCCTGCTCGGCGTAGCATGCTTGCTGAGCCGAGTTCAGGGAGAATTAAATTAATTAAATATTAAATTAAATATTAAATTAATTCTAAGAGCGGAGCCTTCAACACCAAACATAATTGTATGCATTGTATTTCATAATACAATAAATGGTTAATTCTATGACTTGAGTGTTCTTGAATGAAATGATATTAGCGTCTATCGTGATAATAAACACTCAAGATTATTGTATCGTGGTGAATTTCCATTAAAGGTGAATATCCACACATGAGAATGAATATCGTCCGGAGGCACAAGTGACCAAAAAAAAAGAAGTGGTCTAACGTAGCTCACTAACAAGTCACAGTCCTATTGATTTCCAGTTTTATTTTGAATTGCCATTTGCGACAAGGGGAAGCGAGTGTCTTTCCAGTCAATCCAGTGGTGGTTCTCTTCCAGTTGCAGCACCCTCACCTGAGCATGCTGCAGAGAGAGAACTTCATGTGGAGTCTGTCCAGCATTCCCCTCCTGGAGCCGTTTGTCCGTCTAATGGACGGAGAGCCTGTCCAGGAGGCTGTGAAGTACGTCATACATCAATACAAGACCTCTGTGGCCCCCAAATGCTCCAGTTTTCGCAAGTGTGAGTGTAATATTTACTCATCAGATTCTCTCCTGGATACTTTTAAGTTGTCTTTGAGTTTTGGTAAACTGACATTAATTTTATTTTATTTTTGGGATGTCCAGGAAAGAAAGAAAAATAAATCTACATTAAAAGCTACATTCAATTCAGGACAATGATGATATACCAGAAGCAGAAATTATTTTATTTTATTTATTGGAAGAATACAATATGAAGGAAGTTGTCTTTGTAGCTTTGGTGCAGAAAATAATTTTAATATCATCTGATGATGCATTGACATTATTACCTAAAAGGGTTTTTCAAACTAAACTCAATATGGTATTCAGATTTGTCAACAGTGAGGCCCCCAAGGCACAGTACTTTGTTTTTATCAGAGATGTCCATAACTATAATACAATAGCAACATCTAACTTGGAGGTTTTGGAGTAATTCTGGTAAAGATACACTTTTATATACAGGTGCTATGGAGTGGAATAAACTGCCTCAATAAATCAAAGCAGTTCAGTTCTTTAAGACCAAAGTCAGGGAGTAAATGAGGGTCTCTTCAAATTAATATACATATAAAAAGTAGAGTGCGCACATCCACTCAAAATGCAGGTGCAGGACAAAAGCAATGAAACATATAAAAAGAAATAGAGTCCGCACACTGCTCGACTTGCTCCCAGTTGATTTATTTTTAACGTTTCGGTCAACAAGGACCTTCTTCAGAAAAGAAGAAGAAGGTCCTTGTTGACCGAAACGTTAAGGTCAACAAGGACCTTCTTCAGAAAAGAAGAAGAAGGTCCTTGTTGACCGAAACGTTAAAAATAAATCAACTGGGAGCAAGTCGAGCAGTGTGCGGACTCTATTTCTTTTTATCTCTTCAAATTAATAGCTTTGACTGTACATGAGAACAGCTTGTCAGGGAAGAGTGAACTCTTGTTGAGTTCTTCTTATTTTTAATTAAAGTGTTTTTGTGTTTGCCTATTCTGCGCATCTGCTCAATGTTTTTTGAAGTAACGTCTTTACCATATAACAGCTTATAACAGTTTTTAATGTTCTATCATTTCCACACCGCCCTCCGAAAGCCTGTTCCATTGCATTCCAAATGCATTATGCATTTTTGATGTCCGCGTCCCGGCATCTTAACAATGTAAAGTTGTCTGGAACTTTTTAAGTCCATTTCCTGCAGAGCGCCTTCAAATTAAACGTTTTCTGCTGACAAACTAACGGGATGCTTTTATTGAAGTGAAGTACGTTTAGGAAGTGAAACATGTTTCGCTTGCTAGCTCGATTAGCGGCGCAATTAGCTACTTCTCTCACAAGTTGAGACAACAAAATTTGGGGATATTTGGAGCACTTTTTCTCTCTCCAGTGAAGCAGTTAGAAATACTGCAGAAAGGTAAGCAAAGTAGAGAGTACAAGAAACAGTAAAATAAAGCTGATATCTGAATGTACAAACAAGAAAGTCTAGCATTTAGGTAGTTTACCCAAATAGTAAAACTACAGAATGGGGCTCTAATGTAAATAATTTAGTATTTAGATTTATTTAAATTTATTTATTGCGCTGGCCATACTGCTTCCTGCCTTCTAATTTGTATTTTGTGTGTGTGTTTTTATGTTCATGTATGCTCTCTTTTTCAGCACTACTCTGATTAAAATGTACACATTTGCACATTTACAGTACACTCAATGTCGGTTGTTTAAGGAGCGGGAAGAATTACCCATTTCCCTGCCATGATTCTCATTGTATACTATCACTGAAACTGCATGTATAATTTAATGTATGCATGTATGTAGCATATAATATGTATCTCCTGCCTTAGGTATTAATCATGGAGACTTCAATGACCTCAATGTGCTGGTGCAACCTGACAAGACCAATGGCCACAGCATCTCTGGCATCCTTGACTTTGGGGATATGAGCAGCGGCTATTACATCCACGAGCTCGCCATCACCATCATGTACATGATGATCGAGCACCCCGAGCCCATGGCGGTGGGCGGGCCCATCCTGGCGGGCTGGGAGAGTGTCATCCCCCTCAACCAGGCGGAGAGGGACGCCCTCTACCTGTTGGTGCTGTCCCGCTTCTCCCAGTCTCTGACTATGGCTCGACACGCCATATTCCTGCAGCCCGAGAACGAGGAGTATCTGATGATCACGGCCAAGACGGGCATCCACCTCCTTCTCCAGCTGTGGAAACTGGGAAAGGAGGAAGTGGAGAGGATTTGGTTCCAGAGTGCTGCTCAGTACGCGGAGACGAAATGAGGAATGTGTAAGGAATGCTCTGCACAGATGGTTGCGATACATGATACATATACTGTAATATAATATAATTTATAAAACGGCTCTCTCAAATCAAGCAATCTGATTGGTTCACAGCCATTGTATAATTCCAATAACCCACTCCAATAACCCATGGCCATGGGTTATTGGTTGCCATGGCAACTCTCTTACTAAAAGCCTTTGGTTACCTCAAAAAAAACAAATGGCGGAGACAGCTGTCAGATCCTTGTGAATCGATCTTCGCTTATAACTTTACTAATACTTCGCAGAAAATTATGTTTTGTACAAGAATAGATGCGGGCTAATGTCTTCTTTGCAAAAAAAAGGCTGTTAACCCCGCATTTAACCCCGCATTTAACCCCGTAACGTTAGTTGGTGTCGGGCTTTGCAGAAAAGCTCTCAGCTTCTCAGCAAGTGCTGAGGATGCAGCGCTGCGCTCGAGCTGCCTGTCGGCTTTCCAGAAAGCTCTCAGCTTCTCAGCAAGCGCCAGGATTGGCCAATGTCAACTTCAGTCTCCAGAACGATCCAATCAAATCACCCGCACGTTCTTGCGGTCCCGCCTTACAGTAGTGTTTCAACTGACTCTATCAGAATACCATGCCAGTCGGACTTATAGTATTATTATTATTATTATATTATTATACTTGGAAACCGTTTTATAAAAGCAATATAGCACTCGAGCTGCCGTTAAACTGCGGCCTCGTGGGATAACAGCTTATCAGCGGGATATATTCGCCACAACACACTTGCTCTCATGCTATATTGCTTAAATATAAAAATCAGTGTTGGGCAAGTTACATTCAAAATGTAATATACTACATATTACTAGTTACTTTAATTTGAAAGTATTAAGTTACTTTACAGTATTACTGTCTGTGTAGTAGAGTAACTTGTTACTTATTACACTACTTTTGCATTACTTTCACCAAAATAACAGCAGCAGCAGAATGACATCACCGCCCCGGAACCATCGCCCTGAAGTCAGTGTAAACAAATAAATATACTGTAATATAATATAATACAAAATGTATATACGAGTGTCATTTGCTTCTGTGCGTTGACGTATTTCTGAATGAAACATGAAATAAAAAATGAGGGCAGCAACCATCAGTGGGATGGGGCTTATTTTAATATATTGAGGAAGTGGCCATGTCGACATCAAACCTGCCCAGATGGAACATGGACAGCAGCGTGCTCTCTCGGTTGTGGAGGAATTTTCTGCGGCTGTGTCGCTCCATCTGGGAAAAGGGTTTTAGGTGAAGCAGCCAAAAACACTCCTTCATCCGTGCTAGAACTAAATGGGGGTGGGGGGGAGTATTTCAATGGCTATCAGAATTTCATTACTTGAAATGTTTGTATCTGCCCCCAAGTGCAGCATGAGTCATCAACAGAAATGTGCTCTTAACTAGAAAGAGAACTTAAATGGTGAAAAGATAAACACAAGTCAAGAAACATCGGCAAAAAGTGGGTCTTTAATCTAGCACTGCAACATCATCTTTGTACTGTTTTTAATTCACTTGAATCTAAAAAGAGATGTTTAACCTCGTACTGCGCGTACATGCTCTTTATATCTGTAATGTATCAAATACAGTTGCACACATTTTCACCTGGCAGCTCTGCTGTTGGCTGCTGGGGTTAAAGTGCCTCGAATAACGGCATTTTAATAGTAGT
The DNA here is from genome assembly GCF_964638095.1 of Poromitra crassiceps. Lineage (NCBI taxonomy): Eukaryota > Metazoa > Chordata > Actinopteri > Beryciformes > Melamphaidae > Poromitra > Poromitra crassiceps. The sequence goes on from NC_139632.1 coordinate 28,686,677, forward strand.
TGTTGAGGGATGTTAGTGATTTTTCCATTCACTTGGCCCACCAACTAATGCAGTAAATGGAGGAACTGTGTGTTGGTGGTGGCCGCACTGATAATCAGATGCAGCAATCTCCAATTGGCGCAGGGTCCTTGACAGAATAAACAAAGTTAAACAGAAATTCAAGTTGTTTGTAAGTTATGCAATATCACACGCCACTGCTGTCACAAGCTCTTAACCTCTGAAGTCGTGCATTAGGATGATAAGAGTGCATGTGGTGTTGTTACATAAGTGCCTCAAGTTGTCCATCTCTTGACACTTCGACAAAAATTACCTTCAATTCATGCCAGGGATGGAATGCTAGAAGAAGCAGATTTTTTTCTTCTTCGTTGGATTAATACATGTCCTGGAATTTGTTTTGGTAGCTTCTGTGCAGGAAAACCATGATGAGGGTTGCCTCTGGACCTACATCTGTCCTTTGATGTTTGTATCAATCCTGACCGTCAATATCCTCATTTCCTATTTGGCCTCTGTCTGTACTCTGTCTTCCTTATGGGTGGAAAAACACTCAACTATTTCTTGCAACAGTTTGTAACTAATCTCAGAGGAGCGTCATCATACCATGGAGTCATTCGCCAAATCTAAGTGTTGTTTTATCATTAAAGTTTATCGTACTTTCCTTCAAGTCTCTCATTATTGAAATACAATTTTAGATGAGCAGGATAGCCTAGTTGGAGATTATTCTGTCCTGGAAAGGTTCTGGAAGGTTTGATCCTTCATCATGCAAGGTATCCATCCATCCATCAGTTCAGATGGACAAAATTACGTTATTAACATGGTTATTGACAAATGTCATGCTCAGGGATCAGTAGAGAATCACAAAATCTCAGGCTACAGGTCACTGCGATTCAGGGTGAACTAGACTCAGATTAGCACATCTATATGATTATTCTTGCATATAGGTTACCGGGTGCTGCATGAAATTGTCACAACAGCTGTTGGTGGAAGCGATTTTACCTCAACTTTCAAAAAGAGTATGTGGGATGGTTTAAACATTATCTCATTCATGTTGTCAATAAACAAAAGCATGCATTTAAAATAGTCTGGTGCTCTTCTTTAAAAAATGGTGTGTGTGTGTGTATATACAGTCCATGGTGTAACCTAAAACTATACTCTTATATGTTGTGTTTATATGTATTATTTTTTAAATCCAGTCATACTGGATTTTTTAAATCCAGTCATGCTCATGGCTCTGTTCCAAACTGATTAAAGAAGAAAGAAACAGTAGTCTCTCCTGTAATGTACACACATGACTCTTGCCAACATCAGTGTTGGGCAAGTTACTTTCAAAATGTAATGTAAGTAAAACGTTACTTTACAATATTACTGTCTGTGTAAAGTAACTCCTCATTACTTATTACACTACTTTTGCGTTACTCTCACCAAAATAACCGCAGAATGATTGCCGTCCTGGAACCATCCTGAAAAAGAATTTCAACCATCCTCAAGTCAGTGTAATCTGTCCAAAATTTGAAATGTTATCCTTTTCCTTTGTTACTGTCGTCTATAGTGGTTATTTGCATAAAGGCACACAATTTGATTATGAAATGATAGTATCTTTATTTAAATATGTGCTTTGATTAAAAAAAAAAAAAAAGTCTTGGCATGAGTAGTTTTAATTATTATAAGCTGCTTGCGTAGGATGTTAAACGGCATAATTCCCTCTCTAATACAAATTTATTTCTGTGAAATTTCACACTAAAAAATAGCTACATTTTACTAGATTACATTTGAACACATCATAACGTTATAATTTACCTTTGCCCAATACTAATTTTTACTTAGTAGATGAATGCATCCTAATGTAACTCAATGCAACCTAACGAGGAGCTGACAGCAGCTCAGTTTGAAGTTGTAACTTGCCTTTCTTGACATAGTAACTGGTATAATATCACTGAAATCCTATTTGTAATAAGTTATATTACTGCGTTACTGCTAAAAGTAATATAAATTACCTGTAATATAGTACTTTTGTAATGCATTACCCCCAAAACTCCTTGGCAATCAAAACATGAGCCCATGACTTGAATTGTTGTATTATTTATATTATGGAACTGTTTTGTTTCCGATTTAATTTAGTGATCAAGATAAATAAGATAAATTATTTGTTCAAACAACAGTAGCAAAAGCATGATTGCAAGAGTACAGACAGTCCTCCGCTGTCTGTTAACTTGTTTATGAATAGAATTTCTCTGAGGAGGCAAAAATCCAATTTGCTGTTCAAGGTGTATCCATGCATTTCAATCATGAGAGACCAGTGGGTAAAATTTGACAAGCAAGCTTTATTCACAAATAGCATGCCAACTAATTTTTGGTGTAATGACCATGCATAAAACATGCTGCTGTTGAAATCGAACTTTACATGCTCAAAAGACTTGAGCATGTAAACTTTTCAGGAGTTGAGATAAACATACTATTAATATTTGAACACCTCATGATTGTGGTGATTTTTGAATGGGATTCATACGCCATACAGGGTCACAAAACTTTCTCTAAAGTCAACCTTCAAGTAAAACCTTGAATAACACCAACACTGGAGTTATGATGTAGTTCTGTGCAATGTATTGTTAAGATTACAAGAATGATGGATGTGTTTCATCTTAAAGTTTCCCTATGAAGAATGATAAACAGTTACAAAAAAAAGTGTGTTTCAGAATAATCAACAAATCAAAGATGCAATCCTACAGCAGGACTCCAGAACATAAATAATACAGAGGAGAGGAAAGCATGAACAAAACAACACAGATACTGAATGTTTTTGTCCTTGGCTGAAAACATTAACTTCCAAAAGGAGACATACACGTTTTTTCTTCCGAGATTATGGTGGTACTTTTGATGGTAGGCTACTTTTTAAAAGAGAGCACTAAACTTGAGTAACTTGAGTCATAAGTTTCCCAACCCACAGTCTGGATCCTCAGAATATCAGTATGATCTTTGGCCTGCATTGTAAAAATGTGCCCGTTGGACACTTGCAAGATAACCGGTAGCTAGACTGAACCTACAGTGGATCTGAATGTTCAGCTTCTACATGGCTCGTGTTTTTCTTGCTTTAATTATTCTGTGCATTGGTCCTTTTTTCTTCTATATTTGTTGTTTACATTGCATTTATTACAAAAAGGGTCTGAGTGAATATATGTTCTTGATTTTTCTGCCCATAAAACAATAAAGAGATGCTTAAAAATAAATGACCCGTGTCAGTTCTAATGTGATAAAATTTATTCTGCCCTGCTTTTGCATTTGAGGCCTAATGCTTTGTTCCATTTCCATTTGTTTGGTCAATTTAGTAGAAATAATGAGGTGAAGCCAGATGTTTACTAGGCAGTGGAAGGTTGCCTTTGTGGCAAAAAATAACATCTGTGCTAGACAGAGGCTCACCGCTTATTTTGTTCCATTAAATAAAAAGCTGACTCGCTTTGTGTGGAAGACAATTCAACATAACAACTGAACTGGGGTGACCTCAGGGAATGTACGCTTTCTTGATGTATGTATGCTCACCTCACTGTAACCCTTGTGCCATAAACCAATATGCCAGAGGTGTTGCTCTCAGAATGGCTTCTGGATGTCTCCAAGATGTCCGTGGATGGTCTTGCTTATAGGCCGACTCTACTTTGCTGACCTGTTTTAATGTCAGCACATTCTGTACGTAACTTGGAAGATACGTATAGAACTGGTTCAATCTCTTTCTCTTTGAAGATGTGGACACAGCCTCCTGTTGTGCGCTCACAGTAGGAGGTTCTGAACCAGTACATCATGAAGAGATGAGCACAGTAGGAGTCTTACGTACACTTTTCATCATCTAGTAGAAGGATTATTTCCATTATCACTAGAAATTTTGCAATTTTGCAAAACACCTCTAGAGGCCTATTTAACGTAATCACTTTTTTCTTTTTATTTTATTTTTCATTTTAGCTGTTTAGCTGTCAGGGTGGCATGGTGGCTCAGTGGTTAGCGCACTGTCGCTTCACAGCAAGAAGGCCGTCAGTTCGAACCCCCCAGTCCTTTCTGTGTGGAGTTTGCATGTTCTCCCCGTTTTTGCACGAGTTTCCTCCAGGTGCTCCGGTCCCACAGTCTAAAGTTATGCTGTGTTTATGTAGTAATCTAATCTAGTAAAATGTGTAGTATTTATTTGATGTATGCACCTATGTTGTGTGTAGATACTGTATAGGATACTGCAGGGTGCCTCTAATAGAGACTAGTATGACTTATTTTAAGTATTGTCACCCCAGGATCTTCTCTTCCACCCCCCCCTCAGTCCTTCTCCCCCCCAATGCACTTTTTCTTTTCCCCTCATTTACTTGGGTTCTTTTAGTTTTAGTTTTTTTTTTTTTTTTTCTTTCTTGTTTAGTCTTTGCTTTGGGGTGTACGGTATGTATAAAAAAACAAAAAAAAACAAGCATCATGACACTCAATCCTTTATGCGCAAGAATGTATGTGTGGCTAACATGTCAAATTATCTCCAGATACATAAGCAATTTGTTTTTGTTTCAGAAAATATCGCTTTGCTAGTTTTCAATGTCAATGGGGTTTTTTTTTTAACTATTGATTGGTATCTGTAAAATAGAAACAGCAATCACATGCTGGGTTGACACATGGTGAAAAAATAATGTAATGTGTGTACATGTGCTTGAATAAATATAAATACAAAAAAAAAAAGATACTGTATAGTATATGAATATATGTCTATGTAGTATATGAATGACTGTGATGATGCTATAAAGCCTTTTGAGACATGCTTGTGATGAGGGGCTATAAACATACTGAACTGAACAGCTGATTGTGATGAGGGGCTATACACATACTGAACTGAACAGCTGATTGTGATGAGGGGCTATAAACATACTGAACTGAACGGCTGATTGTGATGAGGGGCTATACACATACTGAACTGAACAGCTGATTGTGATGAGGGGCTATACACATACTGAACTGAACAGCTGATTGTGATGAGGGGCTATAAACATACTGAACTGAACAGCTGATTGTGATGAGGAGCTATAAACATACTGAACTGAACAACTGATTGTGATGAGGGGCTATACACATACTGAACTGAACAGCTGATTGTGATGAGGAGCTATAAACATACTGAACTGAACAGCTGATTGTGATGAGGGGCTATAAACATACTGAACTGAACAGCTGATTGTGATGAGGAGCTATAAACATACTGAACTGAACAGCTGATTGTGATGAGGAGCTATAAACATACTGAACTGAACAGCTGATTGTGATGAGGGGCTATACACATACTGAACTGAACAGCTGAGATAGCGTTTTTCCCAAACTGCCAGCACTCCTTTCCTCATTAAAAGTAATGGGAAGTGGCGGCAAGGCGCACAAAAGGCGGCTTCTCCCGAAAACGTCTTTTTCCAGCCGACCAATCGTGATGACAGAGATGCTGGCCGTTTCCCATAGCAACAACAATATGGAGAAGTGCCTGTGGAGAAATAGGGCATTGTAATCAGTGAATATTGCAAATATACAGTCCAGCTTTTGGGATTTTGAATGGGGGGTATCGCTCTATAGCAAATGTTTACATCTTATTTGTTCAGTGGAAGTCAAAATGTCCCAGCAGATCCAAAGGACAAAGCTGATGTCTGAGATTGCACACAAATCCGCCTGATGAAGAGCGTCTAGCTCGAAACCTCACTGAATTTGTTGGTGCAATAAATACCACAAAAGGAGCCCTGCAGTGTGCGAGCAGTTTTTATTCTTTTGTTTCACTGGACACAAATCCAACATGATCCCAAGAAGATTGACACTCATCTGAGTTGAAGTGGCCCAGAAAATTCAATATAAACTTCAGAATGTGAAGATGCAGAAAATTGATCACTGCAAAAATGTTTTCCTGGAAAGTATATGGAACAAGGTAGAAATGGTGTCTTATCCCATGTTTGACTGCTGCTGGTGTCCTCAAGTAAATCAAAGCCAAGGAGTTCATCACACCGACTCTCCTCCTCTGTCAATGCTAAGCAATCATTTGTTCCAAGTCCGTACAAATAACCTTGTTTGTCTGGCTCAGCTCTATCTATCTGTCTGTCTGTCTGTCTGTCTGTCTGTCTGTCTGTCTGACTGACTGACTGACTGACTGACTGCCTGATTGGCCACTCACTCTCCTCCACTGCTCTCTCACACACTCATCATTAGATCCAGACCTAAAACTCTCTCAAGCTTTGCTCTGCTGGACTTTGCGCACAACTCCACCTTCAACACAGGAGCATTTTTGGACACGAGGGTCGTCCTGCTTCCCAGTATTGGACTTTGCTTGTAGTATATCTGGACAATTATTTGCGCTCCATAAGCCAGAGCTCGCTCGCTCGCTGTATGTTAGGAAGAGGTGTCAGGGATCATTTCGTCCCAGGCCCGGGCAAGATACACGGTGGCCCTGTGAAGAGGCTCTGGGTTATGGGCCACAGGGCCACCTGAGCTCTTGGGCCCCTGGGCCTAGCCTGGGTAAATCCCATCCTTCAATGTGACATCACAGACTATGCCTGTAGCGTACGTTTCGTGACTGATAGTACATAGAGGTCACGTGGAGGCTGGGTTTACCCAGGCTATACCCTGGGCCTGGGCCCGGGGTTTTCGCTAACAATAAAAATGGATAGAAACTTCAGAGACTTGCTTTGTTTTTGTCCGAAATTTCTCTTGACATGAAATTGAAACCATTACAGCTTCTTAGCTTAAAGACTGCTCCAAAACAGCAGTCTGTCCACTCACACTAATAGTGGAACAGATAGTCATTCTAAAACCTAAACTAAATGGATTGATGCTGCATCTGAAGACACAAATATAACAAGTTGGGAATGTTCTTGTTGTTTTGACCCAGACTGGCCCATATGGCCTGTAGATAATAATGGACACATGTAGAACAAAGTAGCCTGGTATTTTATCATCTTTAGGACGAAATTCTCATGATGGAGGAGGATCAAAGACTGTTGAATATCTGACTTGAATATCTGTATGTATTTATGTATTTATTCTGAATTCTGAATGAGATATTGCATAATACAACATTTAAATTCTTTGTAATACTATTCAATCTTTTCAGTATGCTTGATCACTTTGTTTTACAGTGAATTCCATGTCATTTCATCCAACAAATGAATGTTGTCTGTCCATCGGCGTGCAAGCCTGGGGTAAAGATGGTGTAATGCTGCCCCCATGTGGTCCTCATAAGCTCCTGCATCTAAGTACTACTGTGATGAAGTTGTAAACATGAATCAAACACCTTTGTTGTCAAATAATAACAATATGGACTCTGCAGCAGAAGTTGTTTTGGTTGGTTGTTGTTGTGAATCAAGTGAAGCAGGGATGCTTTGGGTGAAGATGGGAAAATGTGCATTAGGCATGTATTCTGCAGTGTTTAAATAAAATGTATTTAAAAATTAGTAAGAAACTAAATAATAATAAGAAAATGATACAAATAATTTACATTTTCCACAAAGATGCCCGCCCCTAAACTCAGAAAAAAAAACTCGACTTTTTCAACTGTGTTCAAGCTGTAGTACTATCAAAACCACTAGTTGCCTATGACCATCACATTATGGTCCATATCACTGCAAAAAAGAAAGAAAGAAAAAGACAAGCTGTCCAGTGATTTGATCTATCAAGCTTATTGTGTGATATTTTCACTGCACTGGCAGATGCTGTTTCAATAAATGTCACTTGATTCATGCAAATATGACCTCTTTCGAGAAATCAACAAAAACAATGCTGAAAATCTTGAAACAATAAACTTTATTCAAGATATGTTAACTTTGACCAATAAACAAGTCATTATCTTGTATAAATAAATAATAAATAAATAAATAATCAAGTTATCTGCCAGTTAATTGAGATGCCTCTGCACATCACTGTTGTACTGAGCTGTTATTTGCATACTTATGGCACATCCATTAGCTTGAATGAGTCATCTGCGAGGCATTTTTAGACTGCTGCTGACTGGATAGTTTTTGTTTGTCGCACCATTCTCGGTAAATTCAGCAGTGCACAAATATCCCATGAGCTTGGCTGTTTATGAGATGCTGGAACCCGCCCATCTGGCGCCGATGATGACATCGCGTTCAAAGTCACTTAGATCGCACACCTTGCCCATTTGAATGTTCAGTCAAACACTAAATGACCCTCTTGAACCTGTCTGTGTTCTTTACACTTATACGTTTATTTATGTGACACTGTGTCTGGAGGAGAGAGCTCTTTGCATACATCTGGAGGAGAACCTGACACAGTGGATGCTGTGTATATAGAGAAATGTGTCCAGAAATACAAATGCACAATTTAATAACTCATAGTTATGAGTTATCTACAAGTATCTACAGGTCATTTGCATGAACACTTTTTTATACATACAGATATTGTACTGTATGTAATGTGTTTAGCATCATTCATTTGTTGATCTTTTATGATATTGCAACAAAAAATACGAAGGCCAAATAAAATAATAAATGCTCACAGTACCTTTTTATGTTGTCTCTTTACTACATCCTACACCCTTTTAAGAAGTACGAGTGACGCTTGATGTAAAATAGTTGGGGGGGGGGGGGGGGGGATCTGCCTTGAGGCAATTTATTCCAAACCTAACAAGGTGAATTCTTTAAATTTGATTTATTTCTGAGTTATTTGAATTTCACTGCTTCGTATTTATGTTAATGTAGTATTTCAAGGCATTCAGTCAATCCATAACTGTAAAAATCCACTTAGTAAGCCAAAAGCAGGAGCAATATTTAGGTTAGCAGTGAGGCACAATAATAATAATAAAACCCCTCTTTGCTGTACAAATCTTCATGCTCGTATACACTTCAAATGACCTGTGATGTCCAATGCTGATTTTGAGTGATTCCAGCTGGTAGCTTTTCAAATCATTTTTTACCCTTTGCACGGTCCTGTGCAGCTCAGCGGCCCGGGCACACTGCTAATTCTGACAGAGCGAGGGATTTGTTTCCTCTTCTGGGCCCTCCCATGAAGAAAACATTATGCACTGGACTGTAAGGTGCTGTGGAGAAATAGCAGTATGTTAGGAAACACAAGGAAATGTGAGTTTTATGTTTTAAGTCATTTGACTGGCACTGCTGTAAAAAACATCTGTACCATCACTCAAACCTGTCTGTCGTTTTGTGGCTTTGTTAATGAATAATATTCACAAAGCACAAGGAGACACATCTATCTATCTGTATAAGTGTTGGGAGCCCTTGACGGGGGAAATGTTCAAGGTGTCAGTGTCACTATGCATAATTCACACAGGGCCAAATGGAGTGCCTTAAGAGCCTTCTGCGCCTGCCTCTTCACCTGCTATTTAACAAAACTTTTCACTGTGACAGCTGTTACCACATGGAGAGGCCGGTGAGAGGCTCAGTCCAAAAGCAAGCTTTCAGTTCCACTATAAAGACTGCCAAATGTTGCTCTGGAGCAGTGCAGTGTCCAACTTACCGCTCTGTACTTTTAAGAGAGGGGGCCACATTTTTACTGCATTTTTAAGAGAAAGGTCGGCCATCTTGTATTATCTTTCGGGTGGTTATCTGTTCAGCAGTTTTGACAGAATCCACTTTGTTTTTGTTACCTACCCAAAAGCTAACACAAGCTATCTGCCGGCTCACATTCCTTTGTATAGCTGTACTGTAGGTCCAAAACTAACAAAGATTTAGCCAAGAAGCAGTAAAAGTAGGGAAGGCAATTGGGAAGGAGTTGGCACGGGGTCGGCATCATGTGGGGTCCTTCGCGGGCCATGCCCCCCAAGTGAGATTTGTGCCTGCCCACGTGTGAGCCAGCCAAGCCCTGTCACTTTGCCCTCCCCCCTTCTTTTAATATTACATTTGAAAATGTTTCCACTATGTTTTGGTGTGCAATAATTCAGACATAAAGAATAATAATTAAAAAACAGCCTGGGTGGGTGCTCATTGGTGCTTGAACTATGACCTACTAGTTTGAGTTGTTGTCATTGTACCTGCTACTACTAGCTTTCAATTGTATTTTTTTGGCGCTTTGAGAACCACAAGCCGGGTGCCATCCAGTTCCATTGTATTGGAGAGAAGGCAGAAATCTCTACGGCTGATATCTTCAAAATGCAGACTACTAACACAAAACAATCTAGATGGAGAAATAGCACTACAGGTGAGAAGAAAAATATGTATTTTAGATTTTAGGGTGAATTGTCCCTTTAAGCCTAGATGTTGCAACTGGCGTAACTGTTAGGACTTCAAGTTACGACGACTTACTGTAGCTTAAGACCAGGCGTAAGCCCTGTTGCTGCAACCGGCCCCTGGGCCCCCCAGCATGATTAATCAATCTCATGATTGATTGTTATGGTCAGCAAGCAGCAATGCATTGTCTGACTGATTCTCCCACCTGTGATTTCATTTTTGCGATTATTGTGACGGCACTTGGATCAAAGTGGAACAAAGAATAGCATGCAGCTTGGTAACCTTTCTGTTTAACATCTGGAACTCTGGGAAACCACAGGGCTTACATTCACAACTGTACCCCACTAAGAGTAGACATGGCTATACTACAAGACAGGCAGTAGATGCTCAATTCACTCTACCTCTACCAAAAACCAATGCTCTGAAAAGAACGGTAATGTATAGAGCAGTTACGTATTGGAATAATCTACCTAGTAATATAACGGTGGCAAGTAACACATTTTTGTTTAAAAAAAAGTTAAAACATGCAGTGATGAATAATGTGATAACTTTGGGTTATTAATTATTGTACACATATGTTGAATTGTATTGTATTGTACTGCATTGTGCTATGTTATATTATATAACACTACACTGTACTAATTCATAAACTTCTGAAATGTATAGAGTGAGCTGATTCACTCTTCTTTTTTGTCTTTGTTGTTATAATTATCAACAATGTTACTGTATTATGTTTTTATGTTATGTGTTTGGACCCCAGGAAGAGTAGTCTCACCTTGGTGCAGGCTAATGGGGATCCACAAGAAACAATAAACTTGAAGGCAGCATCACATTCCGACCGTATTTGAATGCAGCACCATCACCTCAGAGTTCGGCCGTCAATGGTTGGTTCACCGTTCAGACTCGGGTCAAGTCAAGTGTGTGCGTGGGAATTGGGATATCTTGCTTGAACCGAAAGCCCAGCGGGGCTGCCAAGAAGGAAAAAAGAAATGAAAGAGAGGAGAAAGAAGCGGCCTCAATAAAAATGTCCCGCTTATAAGTAGCGTTAGGTTTTTCAAACAAGCGGAAAACGTGCATAACGTGGTCGGGTCGAGCTAGCTAGTATAAGCTAACGCTAGCCTAGTAGTAGGCTACTGTCTTACACACAGCCACAGCTAACGCTAGCTAACCTGATATAGTAGAAGACGTGTCTGGAAGCCTCCATCGACAATGCAGTGCCTCAACAACAAGATAGAGGAAACAACGAACAACATGGAGAAGAAAATGAAACTGACAGGACAACAACAACAGTCAGCAGCAGATGCCCCATCATCATTTCTGAAGAAATGGACGACGACAACAACCAAACAAACAAAAACAGCCTTGCCTGCAACTCTTCTAAAAGTAAGACATGCTGTTAATTTATTTGGTCAATGATGGCGGCCCCTGTTGATATTGAATGATACTGAACGAATATTGAATGGTTGGTGGGTGAGGGTCTGTCTGAATTTATTCTGTAAGGTCGTTGTCAATTTAAATCAGCCTGTTTTCACCTGTGCATAATGGCGCGTGCGGTGCCGGTGTCATGCCAAGTTTTGCACCCCCGCCGAGAATTGCATCCCCACCTTCCGGGAGTATATTGTAATGATTTATACGGAAACTTAACTGTTTAAAAATGATATAATTGTCGGTAGACGTGATCTCCAAGCCAGGTGGTCTGTCCTGGCTCACGGAGACCGACTTTGATGCATTAGATCCGCGTGGAGGTGACTTCCATGCTTGGGGCTCTCTTCTGGCTCATGGAAGCCGACTTTGGTGCTTAAAATCCGGGTACAGATGACCTCGAGACCTGGGGATCTCTCCTGGCTTTATGGAGGGGGGTGCACATCTCGGTGGTTTGTACCTGCCGAGATTTGCATCCCTGTTTTTAAGTTAAAACAGCCCCAAAATATGGTGGGGGTGCAATTCTTGGCAGGGGTGCAAAACTCGGCATGACACCGTGCGCACAGTGCTGCGTGTGTGTGAGAAAGAAAGAGAGAGAGACCGACCTCATACTGGCTTGTAGTAGTCTATTTCAAATAGCCTGCCTTTTTTCGGTGTCACCATAGCGTAATGACGCGCGCTTTGCGCACAGTGTGTGGAGAGAGGGGCGTGAGAGAGAACGGGAGAAACCTCAGACTTGCCTTGGCTTGCAGTTGTAGTGTGCATGTACATTGTACAGTAGGCTATTTTTTGTGCAGTCCACAATGCTGTGTGTGTGTGTGTGCGCGTGTGTGTGTGTGCGCGCGTGTGTGTGTGTAAGGAAACAGCCTGTTTCCATGTTAAAATCAATTCACTGTGAATAAGGTCTACTCTGTCTGCTATTATAAAACCAGAGGCAAGATGTATACATTAATGCTAATTTGAGCTTTGAAGAAAGAGAGCTGTTCACTTGTGTCTCTGCCAAGTGAAGAATGTTTCTAAAATTAAGCAGTTTATATCCGTTAGTGATCTGGGAAAAGTCATCCATTCTTTTATATCTTCTCATCTCTGTGCCTGCCTCAGTCAATAAGTCTCTCTCTCATCTCCATCTGACATAATTTGATCACTTTTAAAAATGTAGATTACTGTAAAAGCAAGTGACAGCGCTAGACTTGGGAACAACTACACGAGTAGCTCAGGCTGAATATATCTGAATCTACTTTCCTTTTCTACTTAATCATTCTTCAAACTTATTGTTACATACTTGCTTTTTATGATTCTTGCTATACTTTCACTATTTCTTGTTTGGAAAAATATTATCATTTGTTATAAAATTAAATTATTTCTGCAATAAACTGCATGCAAAAAAAGTCCTTTCTAAGGTGCCTCGCCTTGAATCTCAGGTTATCCATTGGAATGAAAAATGAGCAGCAGTGAAAGGGTTGACCACTAGATGGAGACATGATCCAACTTATCAGAGGAGAGGCAAGTGACTGCACTGCATTTCTTTTCTCTTTTTTTGTCTGATTTAGTCCTTCGGTGTCACAGTTACTCTAGTCTTAGAAGGTTAGTTTTCCACACAATAAATAAATAAATAATCTGTCAATTGTTTGAGTTAATTTCATAGAGGTTCTGCCTTCTCAATATCTTGTATTGACACTTGTTTCTAGAAAGGTTTGGGAACATGCCAAACTCCGTTGAGAAAAGTCCAACACCATTGGCAGATATTTCCACGTTTCCACAAAAAAAGAAGACTTCAAGACTCAGTAGAGCTTAAATTGCTCGATAAATCGGACATTTTTGCAGTGTGAGCGAAGGGAAGTTCACAGGCGCAGCCACTTTCATGCTATTATGACTGATTCTGAAGAAAGCATGGATCTTCTCAACAGGAGAGCGCTGCTTGACACGAGACAAGATCTGGTTCGATGATAGTCTCACTATCCTCAGCTGCGCAAGTGACAGACTGTTAGATGAAAATGCATATCCAGAAAACTGCATCCAGTACCAATAGAAATGGAAGTCAAAGGCATCTGGAACAATTCTTTACCTAAACATATTTTCACCTCCAAATGCCGCTGTGAGCCAGAACCTTATGTCAACACTCCTAACAGCATCACCATCTACTGGTCTACATTCCCCCCTCCCACCTCTACATGTAGGCACCATCTGCCCTCTGCCCCTGCTGCAGCGTGCGCTATGTCCCTCCAGCCATGCAGAAGAAGTCACAGTGTGGATGTCTGTCTGCCCTGGTGCATGTTTGTTCTCCGTCTGTTTCGCTGTACTTTACCCACATTCGGGCTCAGCTAGCCTGAAGAGGCATATTTCTGAACCTTTGCACTGTATCCCTTGTAAGCCATTCGATCTGCAGAGGTCCTCTCAATCTTTAAGAAAAGGCGAAGACCCAGTGCTTTAGTGAACACCTTCTCACCTGATGGACTGTAATTAAAAACACCACCACCACCACCACCACCAACAACAACATTTATCTGCCTCTATCCACTGCCTCGTAACACCTGTCCTGTTGGATCAGAATCAGAACATAACTTTATGGCACTTACTCTCGTTCTCTAAAGACTATACATCCTTGCTTGTGTTGTATTAAAATATCATGTACGTTGCTACGGATAAAAGCGGAAATGGGAAATTGTTCTCTCTTATGTAATACGTTAATTTCGTACTCTGCAAATTATAGCTGAAATGGAAATGGCAACACTCAGAGTTCGCCTAATACACCAACCCCACTTATCACTGCCATTAATCCTCTTGGCATTTCAAAACAGAGCACTGCGTGCACCTTTTTAAAATACAGCAGAGGCATTTCATTTACTCTCCAATCCACAGCCTTTTAAAGTCACAAGACTATATCGTTTTGAAAATAGGATGCATCCATTGTTGGCCTCCTTGAAATTTTAAACGTTTTTAAATAATTGTAAGAACTTTATTTGTTCAAACGTGTGGGAGGTGGGGTACTGTAGAAAAGGCCCTCTCATGCCAACTGATGATGCCATACACATTAGGACATTTGCGATTCGGATTTGAACCAGCGGCCTAAGGAGCTGATGTCATGGACCAGACCCCCTTCATCAGTGATGCCACACAACTGTGATGTCACTCGAGCAACTGTGAGGTCATCGATGAGGTCATAAGTGATGTCACTTGAGCATCGATGATGTCATAAGTGATGTCATAGATGCCCGGATATGAATAAGACCAACTTATTATGGTTGACGGTTTTGCTCTGTGTTTAACTGTTAAGTACCAGATCAGCTGCCTTGCAACAGCTGGATTGCCCCAATAAAACCTTACAAATGTCCCAATGTGTATGGCATTTATGAGTTGGCATGAGAGGGCCTTTTCTACAGTCGGGTATGGTGCAAAATCACAAGGAGAAGAGCAAAGACAAACATCTGAGCAGCAGGATCTGGTCCCATAATAGTCCCATAATAGAAAGGTCACAAGTTTGATCCCTGATTGATTGATTGATTGATTGATTGATTGATTGATTGACTCTCCTTGAGCAACCACTTAATCTCTACCTGCTCATTTATTGCAAATTGCTCTGAATAAGAGCATCTAGATGCCGAAAATACAATAAAAGACTGTGGAAATTAAAAAAAGCAAGATACTTACTTACTAGGTGCGCTCAATGCACTGTACTTACAAAGGAAAAAGAAAAGGTATATGCATAAGGTACATAAAGCAAGCAAGTTAACTGCTATTTACCATGTACAATACGTGTGATGTAGAGTGACCTCTATATATATTGATATAAGAAGGAATAAAATAAAAAATAATTGTAAACCTGTGTACAGTCTAGTATTATGTAAACCACACTGGATTGTAAACAAGGCTATAAGTCAGATATTGCACAGTTGTTTATCGATCTATATAAGCAAAGCTATGAGACAGTAATTGCACACTTATTGAATTATTGAGACACAGCTTTGGGACAGTTATTACAGTTATTGCACAGTTAACACAT
Source organism: Poromitra crassiceps (assembly GCF_964638095.1). NCBI lineage: Eukaryota > Metazoa > Chordata > Actinopteri > Beryciformes > Melamphaidae > Poromitra > Poromitra crassiceps. The sequence goes on from NC_139632.1 coordinate 28,702,271, forward strand.
TTCACCTTAGAGGTGTGTGTGTGTGTGTGTGTGTGTGTGTGTGTGTGTGTGTGTGTGTCGGGGGATTATTGTGCATGAGGTACAGTAGGTGCAACAGGTAAAGTGATTCAAGTGTACAGCGTGTGTTCAAGTGAAGTGATTAAGTGACTGGTTTAAATGCCTGTGGGAAGAAGCTGTCTGGTTGTTTTGGTGTACGGTATCTATACCGCCTACCGGAGGGGAGGAGTTCCAACAGGTCATGACCAGGGTGAGATGGGTCTTTGAGCTTTCCTGTCCATCTTTTTAACTCTAGAGGAGTATGAGTCCTGGATGGAGGGGCAGGTTGGCACCGATGATTCCCCCCCCCCCTGCAGTCCTGACTGTCCGTTGCAGTCTGTGCCTGTTCTGTTTGGTGGCAGACCCAGAAGATATTCATGTGACTACTGTTGGACTCCTCGGGGTCAAATTGTCAAATGATTTTGGACTTTTCCTCATTATGTTCCACAGTATTTGCAATATTGAAAACAAGTCTTGGACGCCATCTTTAATATGTATTCTTCACGCCTTGCCCTGGGCTGTCTGGCCAGGCCCTGCTGCCAAGCAGACGTGTTAGGTTGAATTCACTTCATGGATCTCTGACAGACGCTGCTGTAATGCATATTAGCCCTGAAGGGTCTTGTGGCCAAGATGTCGGAATTTGATGCAATGCTAATGGCTCCCTCCCTCTTAACAAAGATGTTTCTAATCTGTTCTGTTGGTTGACAAATGCCGTCGTTGGCAAGGTTCTGAACTAGCAGGTTTTACACAGAAACTGTGCGCCCATTACTTAATTATTCTGTGGTTTGTGGGTGCAGCAGTTACTTAACATTTATTGAGTTGCTTAGCTTATTAAGATTAACATTAACGCCAACAAGCTATACAGAATATTTTTTTCTGTCCTTTATCTTCTGGGTAATACTGTACTTACCTGCAACTGAATAGCTGGTAATTTATATTCAAACAAAACCCACTTGAAGGATGAAGTCACCTCTAAAGTATGACAATGTTCTAACAGAGGCTAATCGCTATAGCATCCGGCCACTAGAAACATGCAAAAACAAAAAAGAGACTCTCGTCACAATGGGGAGTAAAGCTGAGGAGGAGAGGCCTCCATTAGTAAGCTGCTGTGGTAGCTCAGCATCTTCTCCGCTCTTATCAGTTGGTTTCAGAGAGTCTGGGCTTCATAAACCTCCTCCCATCAGACGCAACAAACTCACCGATGGGAGGGGGAGGGGGAGGGGGGGGGGGGGTGGGGACAAGCCTTCAGTTTGGATTTATCCAGACTTTTGCACATGCATTATCACGTAAGGTTCCAGCGGATGGCTCGGGGCTTGCTGCAACTAGCGTCATGGCGGCCTATCTGTGCTGAACAGGTGGATAGCACAGCCTCTCCAAGCTCCATCATTAGGGAGGGGCTTAGAGAGGGGGGCTAATCGATTGGACAGACTGGATTTACTGAGTTGACTGAGTCACATGGTGACAGTGGAGGCAGAGCAGGAGCTGGTGTGTTGTCTAACTACACTGAGACACCTGAAGTCTACAAAGGAGACGTTACACTGAGACACCTGAAGTCTACAAAGGAGACCGTTACACTGAGACACCTGGAGTCTACAAAGGAGACCGTTACACTGAGACACCTGAAGTCTACAAAGGAGACGTTACACTGAGACACCTGGAGTCTACAAAGGAGACGTTACACTGAGACACCTGAAGTCTACAAAGGAGACTGTTACACTGAGACACCTGAAGTCTACAAAGGAGACGTTACACTGAGACACCTGAAGTCTACAAAGGAGACTGTTACACTGAGACACCTGGAGTCTACAAAGGAGACGTTACACTGAGACACCTGGAGTCTACAAAGGAGACTGTTACACTGAGACACCTGGAGTCTACAAAGGAGACGTTACACTGAGACACCTGAAGTCTACAAAGGAGACTGTTACACTGAGACACCTGGAGTCTACAAAGGAGACGTTACACTGAGACACCTGAAGTCTACAAAGGAGACTGTTACACTGAGACACCTGGAGTCTACAAAGGAGACGTTACACTGAGACACCTGGAGTCTACAAAGGAGACTGTTACACTGAGACACCTGAAGTCTACAAAGGAGACTGTTACACTGAGACACCTGAAGTCTACAAAGGAGACTGTTACACTGAGACACCTGAAGTCTACAAAGGAGACCGTTACACTGAGACACCTGGAGTCTACAAAGGAGACTGTTACACTGAGACACCTGAAGTCTACAAAGGAGACTGTTACACTGAGACACCTGAAGTCTACAAAGGAGACCGTTACACTGAGACACATGGAGTCTACAAAGGAGACTGTTACACTGAGACACCTGAAGTCTACAAAGGAGACTGTTACACTGAGAGACCTGGAGTCTACAAAGGAGACTGTTACACTGAGACACCTGGAGTCTACAAAGGAGACTGTTACACTGAGACACCTGGAGTCTACAAAGGAGACCGTTACACTGAGACACCTGGAGTCTACAAAGGAGACTGTTACACTGAGACACCTGGAGTCTACAAAGGAGACTGTTACACTGAGACACCTGGAGTCTACAAAGGAGACGTTACACTGAGACACCTGGAGTCTACAAAGGAGACCGTTACACTGAGACACCTGAAGTCTACAAAGGAGACTGTTACACTGAGACACCTGAAGTCTACAAAGGAGACTGTTACACTGAGACACCTGGGGCCGGTTGCACCAAGTGGTCTTAACTACGTCTGGTCGTAACTCCTACCTCGGTCTTAGTTAAGACCAGTCTTTAGAGTGGATTTATGCCTGTTGCACCAATAGGGCTTACATCTGGTCTTAACTACGCTGGTCGTAGCAATGCGCGTCCATGTGAGTTGCCGGGGAATGTGCCCCGATTGGCCCAAAAATGTGCCTCGCGCCGTCACCCACTACTGTATGTGCGTCACGACACCCTCCCTCCTCCCACCCCCCTCCTCCTGTAGAAGCCCCGGGGAAAATGGCGGCAGCGATTAGTGCCAAGCAGTCTGAATGAAATTGAATGTAACGTTCCCAATTCTATGTATTAAATTCTAAAAAACGACCCTCAACATTTGGGAAGGCTAAGCCACACAACTAGTTCGTTATAATCTAACATCATGCTTCGATGGCGACGTTACGACGATGACGGTGACGATGACGGTAAGGAACCTTAGACCCTTCGCCTCCTCCTGACCAGGCGTAAGAGTTACGCCTGGGCATAGTGAAAAGAAGGCTTAAGCCCTCTTGGTGCAACCGGCGTAGCTGTTAGGTCGTAAAGTTACGACCGGCGTAGCTTAGGACCAGTCGTAAGACCACTTGGTGCAACTGGCCCCTGAAGTCTACAAAGGAGACTCTTAGACTGAGACACCTGGAGTCTACAAAGCAGACAGTTTTGAAGTACATGCTTGGGGAATTGGGGAATGTGATTGTTTGTGGCAGCAACAGTCTGATAGAAAAGTGTGACTGTCAGTGTCTAACATTATTTCTCTGCTACTGCTACTATAAAGTAGTGCAGATATTCCTGTTTTTCTTACAGTACATACAATATATCAATCTAAGACTATCCATGGCTTGCAGTGATGTCGCTTTTCTGTTGATGCTGCCATACTGACTCCCAAAACAAACATTAACACTAATAGTATTATAAAAAACACACATTAAGTACCAATTAAAAATGACATTTGTTCCGCCATCAATTGTACCAATCTTGTTGAGATTGAGGGACAGACATTTTTCTTGTTTGTCCACTGATAAAGAGAGATATGATGTCATAGAAAAATGTGTTAACATAATATTATCTTACCCGCTAATCAGGGACTTTTTCTCTTGAGGATAAAGTACTTTGGGATAGTTTCATCAACCCTAAAGTAAAATAGGGGAATGCATCAGCATTTTGTACGCCTTAACTATTTCAACAGAATATGGAGACGGGTTGTGCATAAGAGATATGCTGCTGCACAATATCTGGAGAGTTTGTCTGCATATTTTATTGGTGTCAGCGACGTTGGTGGCAGGGAGGAAGGGTCACATCCTCAGAGGATTTCCATCTTAGAGTGAGACATTTGTGGCTGTAAAGTTCTGTTCTGAAAGTCATGGTGGTGTCAACAAAACACAGACAGCACTGCGAGTCTGCGAGTCATTCATTTTTCATTTCAGTGGTGAAAAGGGACACCTCTCCTCTCTGTGCTACGTACAGTAGCTCTTTGATAGCATGAAGGTGTGATCGAGTTAATCTTTAAACAGCTCAACGTGTTTTCCTCCCTCCATCCCTGGATTTAAGTGTCTCTGCCTGTGTTATCTGCCTTGATGGAATATAACCTCTTGTCTTCTACAGTATAGTGCCGGCACACCAAAGGCTCACAAACAGACTCAATAAGGAGGCTTTTCACACACCTCTGCTGCCTCTGCAACTCAAAGGGAAATTGCATGTTCACACATTTATCATTGCAGTAGCTTTCATCATGAGGCAATGAATACAATTTGAATACTATTTGCAAATAAATTTCCGTTTAGCACACCTTTCTGTGATTGACACCTCAACTGACATTATTTGAATGAGTAAAGCCCACACATGGGTAACCTGAGGAGTTTGCAAAGGACATGTTCTGTACTTTTCTCTATTTTCTGCTGTGATTGACATCCTACTTGATGCTATCTCACTTGAGAGACTGGTCCACACACAGCAACATTGTTGGTGTAATTTTAACTGACTATAAAAGTCAGCACATCTATGCCAATATATATACTGTATATACCTGTGTGTGTGTGTGTGTGTGTGTGTGTGTATATATATATATATAGATATAGATATAGATATATATATCTATAGATATATAGATATATATATAGATATATATATAGATATGTGTGTCTGTGTGTGTGTGTATATGTATGTAATTTTTCAATGATGTCACATACATTGTTATATGACAAAAGAAAAAGAAAAAAACAAAGCGGAAATTGACTCACTGGAATGCATTCAAATCACACAGAGAACAATTATAATAACAAAGGTTTTTGACAATTTAAAATTGTTCTCCCAAGTATTGGTGATCATGTGCAAAAAATAAACATAACTTGCACACATCAAGAACTATTTACATTTTTCCCAAAGAAGTCCTTTCATTTTTTCCACCCAATAAGTTATTAGTCTCCAAAAGGACAGTGTAGTTGCTGTAGCTGTAGCTGGATTACAAAGCTTCTGAAAGGGCTGCCATCACACTGGATCCTCCTAACTGTGCAGCCCTTAGCTTTCAGAGAGAGAAAAACAGTTGTGAATCGGCCCGAACATTTCCAGAAATATACCACGTAACAATCAGAGTAGGCCTGCACGATATGAGGAAAATCTGCGATGTGCGATAACATTGTTCAATATAGCGATGACGATACGACTTGTGATAAATAAACAAATATTAAAGTATGCATATTAGCCAGGGCTCGACGTTAACTTTTAAAAGTGGTTGCCGGAGGGGCAACCTGGCAAGAGCTTTTGGTTGCCCGAATAAAAATATGGTTGCCCAATTTTAGTCGCTTTATATTTTGAGTAATTAAGATACTATGCAGTCATAAGCCGGCTTAATAATGACGATGTGACAGAAAAGTAAGTATAATAATCTATAGTATAGTATAATAGGCCTATTCAGTGTGCGCACGGGTGCAGTAGTAGTAATAATGATAATAATAATAATAATAAATTTTTTGTCATTTCGTTTTCTAAACAAATCTTATTTTTTGTTTTTATAATGCATTTGCACTGAAAGGATTTAACTAATATTTGTGAACTTTCATTTTCATATATTTTTCAACAGTTATTGTTCATATTGTGCTTAATTTATTAATTAAAAGCGTTATTGATAATTAAGTAGCCTACCCTCCTCCAGGCCCGGCTCCAGACCCAAGTTACAGAGGGGGCCTGCCCCTAGCTTGGGGGGGCCAAGCTACCCAAGGGGGGTCCGGGGGGATTCTCCCCCGGAAGAAGATTTTGTACATTTTAAAGTAAAATTCGTCAACCTGGTGCATTTGAGAGCAAAATGAAGAGGCTAAATCTGTGAAGAACTACACACATCTCTAATGTGTTGTGACTTTACAAATAATTAGGCCTAAACAATTAATATTAAGTGTATTTACACATTGTGCACAAATTGCATTCATTGTGACAAATTTACAATAGTTAATATCCAGCCAGAATCATTGCAAATGGATGTTCAAAGTAACAGTTAGCAATAGCATTGAGTTAATCAATGCCTAATGACAGCCAGATTCCATGTTAAACTTTAAAACAGAAAAACGTTTTTAGCAACAAAAAAAAAAAAAAAAAAAAAAAAAATTGAATGGGGGGGCCAGTTTGTTAAATGGGGGGGCCCGGCCCGGTCAGGCCCTGCCCGGTCAGGCCCGGCCCGGTCAGGCCCGGCCCGGTCAGGCCCGGCCCGGTCAGGCCCGCCCCTAACGCCGGGCCTGCCCTCCTCATGTTCATTCAGGGATACTTTGATGACAGTGGTTTGGGGCCCCCACTCTGATGTTGCATAGGGCCCCAAAAGGCCCAGAAGCGGCCCTGCAATCCCTCTCTCTCTCACCCCGTATGAGAGGCTGACAGGCCAGGGATGCAAATCATTTCTCAGCACATATACGCGGTGGTAAAACGTTTTTGAAGGATGTCCTGGTCGAGGTGTATGTTGTAGGCTTGTTGTAGGCTACATGCTTTGCAGTATAGCGTTATGCTGGAATTATGCTTGAAGTTTGGGCTGTCGCACGGAAATGAGAGACACATGAATCTTGACGAGGAAACGTGTGGAGCGTTTATACACTGTGTGTGGGTTTCTGCTCGCGGAAGTGAGCTGGAGTCTTGAAAACTCCACTTTGTCCGCCCAGCCGCGTCCACGTAGTTACACAATTCGGGGTGTGCACAGCCAGGCGAAAACCGTCTGCACAGCAGCCTTGTGGAGGGGCGCGTCTGCTGATTTAACTAACTTTTCCGTGTGGACACTCGCCGATGCGGGAAGCATATGAGACCTAAGCGCTTGTTGTAGGCTACATGCTTTGCAGTATAGCATTCGTTTTCCGTCCCGTTCAAAGACGCACGGGTATTTCACCTCAATGACAATTTCCTCGTCCTTTGTTTCTGTGCGGGGCTGCGGGCGGACGAGGTTCTTCTTGCGTCTTGCAGCCGCTGTGATTGTGTGCGAGCAGCCCCACCTGTCCCAGTCAGTACTCGTTAAACATACCGCACGTGCAGCATGCATCACGTAGGTTCCGACTGGTAATTAGTAACATCGTTTCGATTGTAACAGCAATAAAATGTCACATATATGTCACTCACAACAAGTATTAAAACATTTATTTGGTGTATATTTTGCTGTTTGCTGCTGTACATATTTTGTTGCATGTTAAATCGTGGTTGCCCCTGGGGCAACCAAAGACCGAGAAATGGTTGCCCCATGTTTTTTTTGGTTGCCCGGGGCAACCGGGCAGCCGTTAATGTCGAGCCCTGTTAGCTATACAGTTCCTATGTCTTTCTGCTTTTAATAATGCTAACAAAGTCCCCAAACATAGCCTATGCCCACTGAATAAAGAAATGAAATACACACTGACTCTAGCTGAAACTACACACAGCGTGTTTGGGCTTTGGCAGAGGGGCGGAGCGCACTGTTGCAAGGGAAAGGTGTACGCTGGATTTACAACACAAGACAAAATGATCAGATGCTGAGTGGGAATGCATGATGCATGTAAATAAAACCACTTTTGTTATTCATTGCGTTTCAAGCAGTCTTTGCGATGTGTTTATTGCGCATGTTCATATTGCAATGACAATGAAAATACGATTAATTGTGCAGCCCTAAATCAGAGTATCTATAGTATTTGATGTCAGATTTGACATCGCCGGCCCCAAGTTACTTTTACAAAGTTTTGAACAGCTGAACCACAGTCCGATCATCTATGAGTGGACAAACAAGTCTCCAATCAGCACTTTTCAATTCTAAACAATTGTCACTGCAAAACCAACACGTCCCCAGGCTGGAAAATGTGCAGTACATCTGGTGCTCCAAGCAGCTTTCAGTAATATATGATATTTGACCCAGATCTGATACAAAAGAAGGAAGAAGGCATGGGAACGGGGAAACAAAACGGCTCAGGTTCTTGCAGTTGTTTATAAAAACGACACTTTCTGCTCGGAGGGGTTTTACTTGAAAGAAGCAACAAGTCGTTGAAAACTATGGACAGCCACAAGAACAAAAGCCCGAGGTTTGAATTTCACCCTTGCTGAGTGTTGGAAAACCGCTGACTGTTAGGCAAGGTGCATGTGTTTGTTGTTGGTGTCTGTCAGAAACAACAAAGTGACATAGCCTACACTCCCTTCCCAGGCTGGACACTGTCTCCAATTAGGAGGCTATAGGGCTTTCAAATGACGTAGCGTCAGCGTATCCAATTCCGTTCAGCATATGGGGGGGGGGGGGGGGGATCACCATACATTTCATCCTGTACTCTTTTCGCCAATGTTTCTCATAAATTTACAATTCTCAATCATGTCTTCTTCTTTTTGTTATTTAATATTGCTTATACCTTTTCTTCCAGTCCCTGCAAATGGACGATAGCGCACCTATTTTTGAGATTAAAAATTTGTATACAATTCCGGACACTTTACTTTTCATCCGTGTCGGTACTCAATATTAACCCTTTATTAACCCTTCCTGTACTTTTACAATGTTATAGATACTTGTAAGAAGTGCAGGCTATGTATACTAGTCAAAACTCGTTATTTTCCATTAATAAGCCAATACTGATTTTCGGTAAGGTAAGATCTAAGGCTTGTTCATGACTAAATTTGTAACTTAGTGCTTACATTTATGAAACCTAGCTTCTGAAATATGTATGTCACTTAGCTTTTGGTTGGGAACTCCGTATAAAAAAGCCGGCAAACACCAGAAATCACACGAGTGACCGAGTGTCCGGAATTGAACAGTGTCCGTTACAGTAAAGGCTGTTACACACCAAGAGCAATGGGAATATACAGCACGAAATTGCGATGCGAATTTTGACCCACCTGTCAATCACAGCAACAGATGTGTACATGTCGGAAGCGAATTTCCGAAAAGTCAATCTTAGTCCGAAAAGATAACGCTCAGCGAAACTTTGCCGTTGGTATGCACGGTTGCATTGACTGATATAGGTTCGGAAAATATTATTGACGTGCGAATTAATCGCACACAAAAAACGCTCACGATGTGTAAGGATCTTAACTCACATACTATAGATGGTTTTCACAGAATTGTGTTGCTAGGGAACAAATTGGAACCTAGCTTATGTCAGTTATTGTAGCTATACTAGCAAACATTGCAACAGGATGTAAGCTGGGGGAAATTTAGACTGTTTATGTTGTCAAGTTGAAACCATCTATAGTAGCGGTTTATTTCTGTATGACTCAACCATCTCAACAGAATCCATTATGTTAATAACCTGCGCTTGAAGAGGAGAATCAGGAGCCCATTCCAAAATGGCCGATGTAGCTAAAGTTAATGTTCTACTCAAACTTACTAGCTGCTTACTTCTCTCGAAGTGCCCTCTAATTGTTCTCTGTCTGACACCAGGCTTGAATGTGGGCTGCATCTTAAGTTGAGACATGTTCAAGTTGGAGTGCTCAGGGCAGAGACCCAAAATACACCATGTCCAAAATGTGAGGCGCGAGACGCGTGCCTGTCACTGCTGAAGAGAAAATGAGGGAGAGATGGACAGAAAGCATGAGAGAATCAAGAAGGAATGTACTATTCTGTAACCTCCACAATTTCAGGTGATTATCCATCTTGTCTCAGGCAGTTTTAAGCAGAATAGTAGGAGGACCGATCCTGCGAACTACTGTATATTTTCTTCTCCGACTGAAAAATAGTGAGAGGGTTGAGAGAGAGTTGTGCTGCCGGTCACAGGCACTGAGGTTACAGCGATGTTTTGTGTATGCAAAGTAAAGTCCTGTGTGTTTGTGATTTATTGGAATCTTACATTGACCGTTACATGTGGTGTGGGCCATCCAATGAGCCAGACTGCACGAGTCAAGCCTAGTTCATCACATTCATCTGTGTGTGTGTGTGTGTGTGTGTGTGTGCGTCCCATGCAGTTGCCAGAATAAGATGTTGGCAGTTTATGTTTCTGCAAAGCAACGTTTGTGAACCAAAAATATGCTGCATCAACATTTCAAATGAACAGACATTTTCCAATATAAATTTGAAAACGTTGGTTCACTTGAAAACATTACAGAGTCTCCAGTTAATTTGAAAACATTGCGCAAATAAAACAACTTGTTATGAACATTTCAGTTAAGGTTAAGGTCAGGGTTATGGTTTGGGTTAGGGTTAAATAACAAAATTGTTAAATTTGACTTACAGTTGAAATATAAACCTTGGAAACCCTGGGGATCGAACAGCGCCTCCGGTGTGAAAGGCAAGGGTTTACACCCTCCATCCACCCTGACCACGACGCCCACCGCGTTATTTCAATAGCAGACTCTGACGTGTATATGGTTGATATAAACCTATCTGCAAACATGTGACATATTTTGGTTCACAAATCAATTCAACGTGGTTTGCAGAAACGTTAACTGCTAACGTTGTATTCCGGCGACCAGGCTTGTGTGTGTGTGTGTGTGTGTGTGTGTGCGCGTGTGTGTGTGTGACTACTGCCTGGGTGCAGGGAGGACAGATAGACAGACAGGCTGTCATTCTGGATGGCAGCCCATTGGCTTCTCTGTCTCCTGCCAAGCGGCTTGGTGGACCACGGGAGATTTGGAAGTGAGGCAGGGGAATTAAGAGTCATTAAATGAAAATAGACAGTGGAATAACAACGCTAATCCAAAAAGTTTGTTCTTCTGTTGGATAAAAGGAGGCAGAAAGTCTTTCCCTTTGTAAACGCCACAGCCCAGAGTATGTTTATCTCTCGCCCTTTTGACAAATCACACGCATTAAAAGAAAAGTTGAGAAACTAAGAGAAAAGCTGAGCAGGGAAAAAAAGCTATTTTACTGAAACAATAAAGTGGTGTAAAACTGTGAGGGGTGGTAGCAGCACTGTAGTTAAGCCAGTGCAGAGCCAGTGCCAACATTCCATCATTTTTCCCCCCTTTCTGTCACAGGCCTTCTGTTTTTAGATAAAATAGGCTTTTTTAATTCAACATGTAATTTCCAGTAATTCCGCGAAATCTCCTCGCTCTCTGAGGGGAGGAATTGAGGTGACTCGCGGTTGGCGTTTGTTTCTTTGGCAAGACTGACAAAGTACAATTAAGACCTCTGTCGTTTTCCTCTTGTCCTCCATAAGTTCTTCGGGACAGATGAATACTTGCCATAATATTTTGTTTCTCTTCTGTATTAACTTTAGGCTCCAGGGAGTCTCCACCCAAAACATATGTGTCTGAGATAATTATCTTGATGTCTGTATGTAGGACTGTGTGTGTGTGTGTGTGTGTGTGTGTGTGTGTGTGTGTGTGTGTGTGAGTGTGAGACACTGAAAGAACTCCACCACCAGTGGGGAAAGATGGCGAGAGATCAAGAGAGAAAGAAGAGAGATTGTGGGTGGTGTTGACTCTGGATCATGGAGGAGGAGGGGGGTGGTCAACGGCCCAGATGACCCTTCACACCCATCATCTCCATGTTGCAAAATTCCTCCTCCTCCTGTTGTTGGCCCGCCTCCCTTTTCCATTCAGCCCACTTCAGAGAGCACCGCGCACCCAGGGGCTGCTGCTGCAAGCTAGAGCCCAGCACTGTCAGCCTCCTCTGCACGCCAAACAATGTCCATCATAGTGTAGCAAGAGATTTAATATTGCATTAAAAAGAGAAAAAAAAGGAAAGAGGTGAGATAGTGTGAGATTGTTTCCCTTGCTCCCAGTCCAGTTGCACCTGTTTCAAGAAATACCTTAAGGCAGCTCAGTCCACTATATAAGCATCAAGACTGTGCCACTCAATTCAACCGAGAAACAAGTAGAGGAAAAGTTCTGCAAAGCAAGTTAAATGACCTCACCCTAATGGCACTTTTTCTTTTGTCCAGTTTTGATAAGAAAAACATGTTTTTAAGGCTGCACTAGGCAAGACTTTTATGTGTAAAAAAATAACAACTGAGGCTGCAGGGAAGGATGTCAATTCCCCCAATGAGACAGCACATGAAATTGAATGCAGTTCCAGTGTTGTTGTTGGGTGGTTGCTGGTGAGAAGTGAGGAGAGAAATAAAAAAGTGAAATACAAAACTTGTGTCCAGAGAAAGTTGTGCTAACACAAACCCCCCATCAGCCATAAAGAAGAAGACATGGTTTACTCACATCACTCCACATGATTTGTGGGTAATGAAGTTTCAGATTCAAGCAGTTATCTCATGCGGCCACTTGGGACCACCCAAGTGCAAAGTTGCCTTGTGCAGCTTTATTTGTTTAGCCTTTAATGAATCACATTGAGATTAAAAATATTAATGGGACACAGGGGATCTGACCAAGAAATGACTGCAGGGATTACACAATAAAATATATAAACAAAGAAAATACAAATATAGCTAGAACTGCAGCAGTGCATTGCTGGATGCCTTTAAGACCCAATACTCAATAGTTGATGGGGATAGGCCAGATATGGATGATAGTCATATAATATGAGTGACTATCATCCATCTCTGTCCTATCCCCATCAATAGGGCTCTGTAGGGTCCAAATACACACTGCAAGAAATATGACTCATATTTCTTGCAGTGTGTATTTGGACCCTACAGAGTGACATCAGCCTCCACACATCCATTTCCATGTCCGATAGAGAGGGGCTGTAAAAATCCCACTCCTCTCCCACAGCAGATATAATACCAGACAGAGGAAGCATTTTGGGGGAACTAGTCACTCTGGATTTTGTGTGCATCTGACCCAACTCTTGGGTATTTGCAATTAATTCTCAGCATTGTTACTGAATGGTGGGGTTTACTGCATTAGGTCAGGTAAGTTATCAGTCACGTCAAAGCATAATAAATTCTATTGTGTTTAATTGCCTGGCACTGTTTGGTGTTATTTGGAAAAATCTGCCCGTGTAGTAGGTTAAAACAACATTTAATATATCTGTAATCGGCCCAACAGTGAAAAAGATTCTGGATGCAGCGTCTGTGTCTCAGTGAGTCAGAATACAGTACAGGAGGGAGACAGCGTCTGTGTGTCAGTGAGTCAGAGTACAGTACAGGAGGGAGACAGCATCTGTGTGTCAGTGAGTCAGAGTACAGTACAGGAGGGAGACGGCGTCTGTGTGTCAGTGGGTCAGAGTACAGTACAGGATGAAAACAGCGTATGTGTGTCAGTGAGTCAGAGTACAGTACAGGAGGGAGACAGCGTCTGTGTGTCAGTGAGTCAGAATACAGTACAGGAGGGAGACGGCGTCTGTGTGTCAGTGGGTCAGAGTACAGTACAGGATGAAAACAGCGTATGTGTGTCAGTGAGTCAGAGTACAGTACAGGAGGGAGACAGCGTCTGTGTGTCAGTGAGTCAGTCATGTCAGAGTACAGTACATGAGGGAGACAGTATCTGTGTGTCAGTGAGTCAGTCATGTCAGAGTACAGTACAGGAGGGAGACCGCGTCTGTGTGTCAGTGAGTCAGTCATGTTACAGTACAGTATAGGAGGGAGACAGTATCTGTGTGTCAGTGAGTCAGTCATGTTACAGTACAGTATAGGAGGGAGACAGTATCTGTGTGTCAGTGAGTCAGTCATGTTACAGTACAGTATAGGAGGGAGACAGTATCTGTGTGTCAGTGAGTCAGTCATGTCACAGTACAGTATAGGAGGGAGACAGTATCTGTGTGTCAGTGAGTCAGTCATGTTACAGTACAGTATAGGAGGGAGACAGTATCTGTGTGTCAGTGAGTCAGTCATGTCAGAGTACAGTACAGGAGGGAGACAGTATCTGTGTGTCAGTGAGTCAGTCATGTCACAGTACAGTACAGGAGGGAGACAGTATCTGTGTCAGTGAGTCAGTCATGTTACAGTACAGTATAGGAGGGAGACCGTGTCTGTGTGTCAGTGAGTCAGTCATGTCACAGTACAGTATAGGAGGGAGACCGTGTCTGTGTCAGTGAGTCAGTCATGTCACAGTACAGTATAGGAGGGAGACAGTATCTGTGTGTCAGTGAGTCAGTCATGTTACAGTACAGTATAGGAGGGAGACAGTATCTGTGTGTCAGTGAGTCAGTCATGTTACAGTACAGTATAGGAGGGAGACAGTATATGTGTGTCAGTGAGTCAGTCATGTCACAGTACAGTATAGGAGGGAGACAGTATCTGTGTGTCAGTGAGTCAGAGTACAGTACAGGAGGAAGACAGTATCTGTGTGTCAGTGAGTCAGAGTACAGTACAGGAGGAAGACAGCGTCTGTGTGTCAGTGAGTCAGTCATGTCAGAGTACAGTACAGGAGGAAGACAGTATCTGTGTGTCAGTGAGTCAGAGTACAGTACAGGAGGAAGACAGCGTCTGTGTGTCAGTGAGTCAGTCATGTCAGAGTACAGTACAGGAGGAAGACAGCGTCTGTGTGTCAGTGAGTCAGAGTACAGTACAGGAGGGAGACAGCGTCTGTGTGTCAGTGAGTCAGAATACAGTACAGGAGGGAGACAGCGTCTGTGTGTCAGTGAGTCAGTCATGTCAAAGTACAGTACATGAGGGAGACAGTATCTGTGTGTCAGTGAGTCAGTCATGTCAGAGTACAGTACAGGAGGGAGACCGCGTCTGTGTGTCAGTGAGTCAGTCATGTCACAGTACAGTATAGGAGGGAGACAGTATCTGTGTGTCAGTGAGTCAGTCATGTTACAGTACAGTATAGGAGGGAGACAGTATCTGTGTGTCAGTGAGTCAGTCATGTTACAGTACAGTATAGGAGGGAGACAGTATCTGTGTGTCAGTGAGTCAGTCATGTCACAGTACAGTACAGGAGGGAGACAGTATCTGTGTGTCAGTGAGTCAGTCATGTTACAGTACAGTATAGGAGGGAGACAGTATCTGTGTGTCAGTGAGTCAGTCATGTCACAGTACAGTATAGGAGGGAGACAGTATCTGTGTGTCAGTGAGTCAGTCATGTTACAGTACAGTATAGGAGGGAGACAGTATCTGTGTGTCAGTGAGTCAGTCATGTTACAGTACAGTATAGGAGGGAGACAGTATCTGTGTGTCAGTGAGTCAGTCATGTTACAGTACAGTATAGGAGGGAGACAGTATCTGTGTGTCAGTGAGTCAGTCATGTTACAGTACAGTATAGGAGGGAGACAGTATCTGTGTGTCAGTGAGTCAGTCATGTCAGAGTACAGTACAGGAGGGAGACAGTATCTGTGTGTCAGTGAGTCAGTCATGTCACAGTACAGTACAGGAGGGAGACAGTATCTGTGTGTCAGTGAGTCAGTCATGTTACAGTACAGTATAGGAGGGAGACCGTGTCTGTGTGTCAGTGAGTCAGTCATGTCACAGTACAGTATAGGAGGGAGACCGTGTCTGTGTGTCAGTGAGTTAGTCATGTCACAGTACAGTATAGGAGGGAGACAGTATCTGTGTGTCGGTGAGTCAGTCATGTTACAGTACAGTATAGGAGGGAGACAGTATCTGTGTGTCAGTGAGTCAGTCATGTTACAGTACAGTATAGGAGGGAGACAGTATATGTGTGTCAGTGAGTCAGTCATGTCACAGTACAGTATAGGAGGGAGACAGTATCTGTGTGTCAGTGAGTCAGTCATGTTACAGTACAGTATAGGAGGGAGACAGTATATGTGTGTCAGTGAGTCAGTCATGTCACAGTACAGTATAGGAGGGAGACAGTATCTGTGTGTCAGTGAGTCAGTCATGTCACAGTACAGTATAGGAGGGAGACAGTAGTGAGTCAGTCATGTTACAGTACAGTATAGGAGGGAGACAGTAGTGAGTCAGTCATGTTACAGTACAGTATAAGAGGGAGACAGTATCTGTGTGTCAGTGAGTCAGTCATGTTACAGTACAGTATAGGAGGGAGACAGTATCTGTGTGTCAGTGAGTCAGTCATGTTACAGTACAGTATAGGAGGGAGACAGTATCTGTGTCAGTGAGTCAGTCATGTTACAATACAGTATAGGAGGGAGACAGTATCTGTGTGTCAGTGAGTCAGTCATGTTACAGTACAGTATAGGAGGGAGACAGATGAGGAGAGAGTTGTGGGAAAGAGGTCAGAGGTCACAGGCGTTGTTTTGGCTGGAAGCTGCTGCCTCATAAATCACCGTCTGTGTGAGAGGAGGACACAGGCGTCTGTTGGCCCTCTGGATCAGGAGCAGGCCAACTGTGTGTGTGTGTGCGTGCATGTGTGTGTGTGTGTGTGGTCTTTCCTACAGTAGGTTACTTTCGAGGACAAATCTCAGACCTAAGACCACTTAATTGCGGACAGCTTGTCCAATTGGAGTCAAAAACTGCGTCCCGAATTAGGAAAAAGCTGATTTTTACGGTTAGTGTTAGGTTAAGCTTAGGGTTATGTTAAGGTTAAGGTTACGCTAAGAGTTATATGGTGCATAACTAAGAATAAATTAAATTCGAGCAGGAGCCTGGCCGCCCACACCAGACGTGCTGTTTTTCTCCACGCCGATCACAACTTGTACCGACTCCCTGCTTGGCTTGACACACTCACGCAAAAAATAGACCAGATGCTGAAAGTGCCGCTGCAGGGCGCATGACGAGCCGTGGCCGGCCTGGATGGTCTAATCTGTTAACAAGGGCGCCGAAAGGAAACTGGCTGCCTTTCCAGGTGCTTTGTGGATTGCCGGCGCTTCACTGTCTGGTGTGTTAGGACTGTTAGGGTTAGGCAAGTAGTGGTCATGGTTAGGGTAAGTCTCCAGGGAATGAATCTAAGTCTATGTAGGCTAATGTTCCGAAAAGTGGCAATTGTGTGTGTGTGTGTGTGTGTGTGTGTGTGTGTGTGTGTGTGTGTGTGTGTGTGTGTGTGCGTGCATGTGTGTGCGTGTGCGCGCGCGGTTTGTGCGTAGTATGTGTATGCCTGCATATGCATGCGTGTCCATGTGAATACCCAATTTCCGTCTTGTGAATTATTTATGTTTCATCTTAGTTTATCTTGTGTGTGTTTGTGTATAGATGTGAATGTGTTTATAATGTGTGTTATAATGTGTTTATAATGGGGTAATGATGATGTAAGAGCTGGCCAGCCTGACCCAACAACTTGGAGACACTATGCTGATCGATTGTCGATTGCAGCAGTGTATGTTTGTGCTGGCTGATCTTAAGCCGCCTATTCCGATGACATATAACAAACACAGAATGCTACAAATCAAGATATTTCTCCGTTGCTATGGAGAAACAACAAAAAAGCTTGTCACTGATAAGACACCTTAGTGTGAATTCATGATATGACAAGTTTGTTTTCCAGCTTGGAAACCATCAACTAAATTCTGGATCTGATGTGCAGATTGGATATCAATCATGTGTCTTTATTGGTCCAAACAAATGACAACAAATGAGTAAAGTCAGTTAGAGTACTCGACAACCTGAACTAAACAAGCCAGTGCATAGACTGATATACCTGTCAAACAAAGTCCACTGGCCAAAGCTGTCCCCATTGGTCCAAAGAGTCACAACAGAATTTGACTGCTGACATCAAGTAGAAGGGGCCCTGCCTTATAGGGGTGTCACGATACACTCAGTTCACGATACGATACGTATCACGATACTGGGTTCACGATAACGATACGATACGATACGATTTTAACCATATTTTTATAAACTTGAATAATGACAATATATGACTGGAAAAGTATTATTTTATTTGAAATGCACAAATACAAAACATGCTGTTGTGGGAAATTGTTATTACAATAACAACTAGAAAAAACATGAGATTGGAGATAAGGCTTATCTTGAAATAGAATGAGTTACACCGTCACTTAGATTTACTTTGAACTAAAAGGTTTCTCAGCAGTATAAATTCTCATTATGCATCTTCAGTTTTTCTTCAAACTTAAACAAGACTTTTCTTAATCTATTTTTTATGCATCTTCAGTTTTTCCTGTCAAGTAAACAGTTTTGCCAGAAACTCAATTGAATGGTTTCTCTCCTGTATAACTTATCATGTGTCTCTTCAGAGACTTGTTCAACTGAACTACTTTCCACACATTGAACTTCAACAAACAAAGACGTTTCTTAGTCTATTTTTTGAAAAAAAAAAAAAATTCTTTTTTTTTTTTTTTTTTTTTTTTTGCGATATGAGATTTCATCTCAACGATACATATCGTGACGTTTTACTATCGCGAAATTTCGTGGGACGATATATTGTGACACCCCTACTGCCTTAAGTGATGAAAAAAGTATAGTCTATCACCCAGGGCCTGCTGTTAAAGCATGAGTTTCAGTCTGCTCTGTGAAACTCTAAAATATTTCAATATGTTTCTGCACCAGTGTCCTCAAAATCCCTCCATTTTTGTTCTCTCCTGATTCTCTCAGATTTATTTTCTATGTGTACCCTGATGATGCTTTGCTTTGATAAATCCTGCAGGGACTCAATGTGATGCATAAGTACATGTCCAGAAGTGTTATGTTTGCTCGCTTCTCGCTGTCGTCACACCAAGGCCCGCCCGTAGCTCTTGTAGGACGCTGATTGGTGTGAACCACTGGTGTTTCAGATTCAAACCAATAGATTGGAGCGTGGCAAGATGGATTTGTCGTGTGATCTCATGATCTCACGCAAAGTAAGCAGTGCAGCAGGTTTAGGAGCAGTCATCTGAGAAATGTAATAGAAGCTCTGTGGAAAAGCTATCACATTATTTCTGATATGTGTTAGAGATGCTGGGATCGAGATTTTTCAATTCCGATCCGATTTCGATATTTTAGCTCAAAACCGATCCGATTCCGATCAAATTTCGATACCCGATTCGATACCGATTTCGATCCGATACCGATACAGCACATATTTAAGTCTCTCTATGCTGTCTGATAGCTAGCAGGCAACAAACATTTTTAGGGTTAGGTATGTATGTGTGTGCTTTGGTAATATAGTATGTAAACGATTTAGTTCATCTAATTAATTTGATGTAAAACTAAAACATAACAATCAAATACACACTTCTTTTGTAATGGGTGAACACTGGACACAAATAATTATTGTTTCCTCACACATACACCCCCACTCTGTCGCACACAGGACACATACACACACAGCCCTGTCCCTGTTTGTGCATACATTTCCACTGCCAGATTGGAGGAGTCTTTTGTCATTTTCTAATGTTACTTCTCTTCAGTGCAATACGTTTTGATAACGACCTGCTGTACAGCGCCGTTCGCTCAGTCAACTAACGCGTCGTTAACGTGAGTTAGAGGAGAAAGATATAGCTGCTGTTAGCTAGCTAATTAGCCATGTTAGCTGCCTCAGTAGGTAACGTTAGCCTATAGAGAGTATTTATCTGACGTTTATGTTAGCTACACCTCAAACCTGCGGGTGGAAATGGTTTATGCGATGCGATGTATGTTGAAGCAAGACAACGTTTTAATGGACCTTGAATTGGACAAATTACGACGGGTCGTGCTCACGCAGATCTAAGCCCTGGCCATCCTAGGCTCAACGCGAGACTCATCAGTCATTCGGTTGAGTCTCGCAAAGTTAGGGTGTATTCACACCTGTAGGTCGTTTGCTTTGTTCCGATTCAGGTACTTAATTGATACAATTGTTGCATTTGTGCCTTGGTTCGTTTGTGTTCACACAGCCACAAATGAAACGGTCCAAATAGTATTGTCAAACTTCCTGGATTGGCCAGCAGAGACTCTGATAGGCTAATAGCCTCTCGGGATGGACAAAATAATTCCCAGAGATTTTCCTATATGATTATAAAAATGCGTTTTGTTAGACCTACATTGTAGGCTATGTCGGGCGTCCGCCGTGCGAGGAGAGAGAGAGAGAGAGAGAGAGAGAGAGAGAGAGAGAGAGAAAGAAAGAAAGAGGGAGGGGTCGGGAGAGAGAGAGAGAGGGAGAAAGTTCTTTATTTATTTATTAATGTATGCTATGTAGCCTATGTAAGCCTATGTATTTATTTAGCCTATTTAGGCTATTGGGAATTTGGAGATAGAAGATCAAAGACCCTCGCAAATTCTGCTATTAGGCTACTATCAAGGAGATGAGGATTAGCCGAGACATAGGCTATATGAACACCTGTCCTGTCAGGAATAAAATATTAATAAATAATTTAATAATAACGGACATTTCGAGGAAGACAAGCAATCAGTCTGATTGTCTGATTGAACCAGACAATCTTATCACAAAGAAGGCTGGCTCTGATTACCACGATTTGTTTTCATTTATTGAATGGAGACCAGAGAGAGCGAGAGAGAGGGAGAGAGAGGGCTGCGCAGCACACCGCACACAGGCAAAATCCTAGAGATTCAACACATTAACGTTGCTTCCCATGGTCCGAGGTAAGTTGATTGAGTTCAAACTGCTGATGTGATGATCCAAAAATCCCCCAAAGTTTATCGATGCAAGTCACAAGTCGCCAAAACAGGATCTGAAAGATGTTGTTTTTAAACGATAAAAATGTTCGTTCTTCAGGCCATTACGCACAGCGCAGCTGACTACGGCAGCTGGTTTATCCAAAAATGCGCACCGTTTACTGCTGTTGTGGCGGATCGAGGTCGGCTCACGTTCTCACCACAAACGAACCGCACCAGAGTTCGTTTGGAAGCGGACCGAGACCACCCTTTCTTGGCGATCTCGGTCCGCTTGTTTTGTCCCGCATCCGAGTGCGATTGCTGTGTTCACACTCCCCCAAACGAACCGCACCAAGGGGGAAAATGCTCTCCGTTTCGGAACAACTGCTCCAAACGAGATAGGTGTGAATACACCCTTACACACAAAGTTTGTGCATACATTTCCACTGCCAGATTGGAGGAGTCTTTCGTCATTATCTAATGTTACTTCTCTTCAGTGCAATACCTTTTGATAACGACCTGCTGTACAGCGCTGTTCGCTCAGTCAACTAACGTGTCGTTAACGTGAGTTAGAGGAGAAAGATATGGCTGCTGTTAGCTAGCTAATTAGCCATGTTAGCTGCCTCAGTGGGTAACGTTAGCCTATAGAGAGTATTTATCTGACGTTTATGTTAGCTACTCCTCAAACCTGCGGGTGGAAATGGTTTATGCATGCGATGCGATGTATGTTGAAGCAAGACAACGTTTTGGCCCTGGCCATCCTAGGCTCAACGCGGCCTCTGTGTGCTGCTGCTGCTGCTGCTGCTGCATGCTGGATAGAAATCCTGGAGCGGAGTCATGGAATGGAGTGCTTATATCGGAGCCTTGGATCGGTCATTTTCGCTGGAATCCGATCCGATCCATGTTTTTTGGCTGATATCGCGCCGATATCCGATCACATGATCGGATCGCAGCATCTCTAATATGTGTTCTTTACCTGTACAAAAATGGTGACCTCTATAACCTTCCTATCCCTAGCTATGACCCCTCTTCCCTCGTGCCACCCCCTCATGCGACAAATGGACATCTCGTGCTACAAACGGACACACTTGTCATGTTGTAGAAGCGGCTGCACCGCTTACAAATATTTGTGGAAAGTATTTGTGTGGCGAATGGTTAATGGCTAATTGGTCCTTTGTACTGCTGCTAAAAGAATCCAAGCTAACACTTTAAGCCTGTGGAGTGATGTAACACCGCTCCACTCTCAGTGGCTCTTCTCAAGTTCCTCTGCTGACACTTCAGATTTTCTTTGCTGTGCTAATGACCTCTTTCCACTAATAAGGCACAGTGGGGATGACCCTTACCCATAGGTTTGATCCTGAAGCTCCCTTCTCATGTGCTTCAAATTACCAAGAAAACAACCAAGAGGTTTGTTTGGCAGCACAATGAAAGCCATGCCACAACGCCTGGAGTCATCATCTGTGTGTCCAGAGAGAGCTAGCCTGCAGAGTTGACCTCACAACAAGCGCTGGGCTGCCCCT
This sequence comes from Poromitra crassiceps, assembly GCF_964638095.1. NCBI lineage: Eukaryota > Metazoa > Chordata > Actinopteri > Beryciformes > Melamphaidae > Poromitra > Poromitra crassiceps. The sequence continues at coordinate 28,724,236 of NC_139632.1, forward strand.
GTAGGGCTGCCCCTGTAGCTGGGCTGCCCCTGTAGGGCTGCCCCTGTAGGGCTGCCCCTGTAGCTCACAATTAGGCAAGTGGCATGTCAAGAGTCTCTGCAGTAGCTGTTGTGCAACAGCAGTCATGCTGGCTCCGCCCACTCCAGTGACTGTCTGTCATAGAAAAGCAATCCCCCCAGAGAGATGGGGCTCTTGTTCATGACAAAAGCTTGGGAGGAGAGACTTCAGCAATGTTCTCTCTCTACAGCGGTCAATGTGTCTCTACAGCGGCATGCATCTTTACCCGCAGCTTCTCAAACCTTTCTTTTCTATCCCGACAGGAAAGTTAGCCACGTCTAAACATTCAATCATCCTCTCCCTGTCTGGATATATCATGGGAGCAGTAGCTGAGAGGTTAGGGAAGCAGGCATGTGACTGAAATGTTGCGGTTCCGATTCCAGCGGACCGCCTGGGAAGACCTCGACCTCAACAGCCCCCGAGCAAGGCACGCAACTCTCAACTCCTCTAGTGGAGCAACGCAGTAACTGCATATATGAGGACATCGTTAGAAAAGAGCCTCCCTGCTCAGTCAAATTTCCCTGGATAAATAAAGGTTAAAGAAACAACAACTCCCTATTCTCACCTCTTAACACTTCCTCATTCTTCTCTCCAGATATGTGGAATAACTTCTGGGGGAGGGGGGGGGGGTCGGGGGTTATCGGCTTAGCACAACCTTTATCTGCACCTGAGGGCTCAATTCAGTCCACGGCATCAGAGCCAAAGCTTTTACTTTCACTCTTCTCCCTACTTCATCTTATTCTCACTCTTAAAATGAAGATTCTCAAACTATTCAGTCCATCTGTTAGCTTTATTTTTGAACTCAAGCAATATTTTCATCTTTATACATGTCCCTTTTGCTGCTCTCTATGCTGACTGATATTCCACAGTACATTCAACCTATATCCAGTTAATGAAAGCATTAAGATTTGCAGTGTTGAGCGGTTTGCCTATAGGGAAAATCCTCTGATGCGTTTTACATTTCCGGGAGCAGCAAAAGCGGTTTGTTTGGAATAAACAGAAGAAAAACTCTGTAGTTAGCACGTCCTGATATCGGCGTGTTGCTATATCGTTCCCGGACCATCATTTTTTCCTAGTATGGGCTGGGATGACCACGCCCCAAACTCATTTGATTGGTCGCCAAAACTGCTACTTCCTGAAAATGTGCGGCAAGTAAAAAAGATGGATTTAAGAGATTAGGGTTAGGGTTTTCTTTTCTAACCACGACCATAACCAAACCAAATTGTTGTACTTGCCTAAATCTAATGGTTAACCCCAATGTTTCATAAAAATGTGTGTGGTTTGACCGGGAATTGAAGCCCAGTCCTCAGACTGGAAGGCAAGCACCTTACCCATTAAGCCACAGAATCGAGCACACCCTGAGCTGCACTTTTTTCACACCGTAACCGTAATCTTAACCAAATGTTTTTACTTGCCGCATGTTTTCAGGAAGAAGCAGTTGCGGCGACTCATCAAATGAGTTCGGGGCGTCGTCAATTCTGGCCCATATTAGGAAAAATTATGGTCCGGGAACAATACCAACACGGTGATATCAGGACTTTCCTGTAGCAACGGTTAGCCTGAGCAGTGATAGCCACGGTTAGCCTGAGCAGTGATAGCCACGGTTAGCCTGAGCACTGATAGCCACGGTTAGCCTGAGCAGTGATAGCCACGGTTAGCCTGAGCAGTGATAGCCACGGTTAGCCTGAGCAGTGATAGCCACGGTTAGCCTGAGCAGTGATAGCCTAGTCACCATGATTGAACACACAGAGAAGATAACCTCAACAGAAAACACAAGCCCCGCCCACATAGTTTGATTGACCGTTGATCTCTGGGCTGTGCGTTACAGTAACACCACAGCAATGAACATTTTGCAACAAAGATGGAGGCAATAATAATCCTGAGGATGACCACTTTAAAGGGGGACTAACCCCCTAGATATGTATTAGAACAGTGATTTGAAAATACCTATGGAAAAAACCAAGAAATGACATATGCTCTTGTCTATACTGGACTCTTTGGCTGTGTTGAAGTCCAGATTTTTTTTCGGAAATCGACGCCATTACAGTTTGCCTATTGCCTCAAAAATAATTTATTTGAGAGGGGCCATATCTGTATAAATATCAACAATTAGCCAACGCTGGTGGCCTGTATGGAAAGAGCTTTGCTCAAAATGGTTGAAAGTTATATCAATTTGGTAATTCAGTGGCGAACTAGAAATTTAATTATTTTTCTGCATGTAACTCTATGGCAGTGTGTTGAACTACGTTACGAGAGCAAAGTGGCATGGGCTCGTTACAGCAGCACACCGCACAATACGACAAACCCCCCGTTCTGGGGTAACACAATGCGAGATTTCTCTACGTCATTCCCTCGTCCAAGTTGCCATATAGTCCCTTTTTCATTTTAGTTTGGGGGCTTTTCGTGATTGTTGTTAAAAGTTGTGCAAAAGTTTTTTCCTCTCAGCGCAGTGCAGGCTGCCTGCGCCTCCTCCCTCCTGCCAGACCCCGGCTGGCGAAACAGCCTGTTGCATGCATGGGGCGCTTGTAACCTCACGGAGCAACAAACAAACAGACAGAAATAGCTGGTGTGCGATTTAGAGAATACAGTCTGAGATTGGGTACAGGATTGAGGGAATCCCGCATCTGTTTGCGAAGGTGCGACTGGACAGGACGCTTTTCACAGACGGGCACAGTAGTCGGAGCGAGGCGAGTGTCTCTCAGAGGGCACAGCTGCAGTGCAGATCTCTCCTCCGCGCATTCAGTCTGTCCAAAATCATTACCGATATAATCTCAGTAGGAGGGATGCAGGGAAATATGATAGTAGCCGATGTGTTTAGAGAAGCTTTGTCACGTTGTCACGTCGTAGTATAGCGTTATATTTTACATGTGCGCTAAACTGCGACCATATTTGTTTGCGGAAATATCAGACTGCTCTCTCTGCTGCTCTCAGCACAGAGAGCCCAGCTGCTGCTGGCCTGCTGCGCGCGCCCGCGGAGCTTGGGGCTCGTCCATGTAACAGTACGACTCTCGCCTGCCTGGGCTGGAGACAGTGTGCTTGCAACTCGGACTGATAATATAAACATCATCATTCGAGCTTATCCAGGTAAGATATCAATAAAGTAATGACACATTCAGCGGGAAACTAACTATAATTAAGACATGTGCCAACTTTGACGACGTTTGGTTCAGTATTTTAAGAGCAAACTTCAATAGGAATAGGCTTGGAGTTCTGAGGAGCCGAAAGGGTACAGGGGGGGTAGGGGAGTAATTATCTTGAAATCCCATAGTCTTTGGGAACACTGTGACGTCAAAGTGTTCCTAATCTCCCATTCATTTGAGAGAAAAAAAAAAAGCAGTCTTTGACCCTAAGAGGGCGCTTATGCCAGGTATGCTGCTGAAAAATGATACAAATGGTAAAATGGCAACAGTTTGGTGTCAAATGTGGAAATTCTGACCAGAATTCTTCACACATCACCCCCAAAGTCATATATATTGGTTAAAAGCTGAAAAAAAGTGTTTTGGAGGTTAGTTCTCCTTTAAGATCAATAGTTAGTGTGATTCTGGCCAAGTTGAGAAAGCACCAGGGGGAAAAAAGACATGTTTAGGATATTGTTGTATGTTGGATTTCTCTGGTACACTGGTTTGCCTCATCTTGTTTGCCCACACCCACTACCAGAATACAAATCTCACCTGCAACAACAGAGAATCGGTGGATTCAAGTCGCACACTGTAAACCTTGACAGGTGTCTCATAATCCTGTTTTTATACTTGTTCCATATTGATTTATGTTGCATGATGCATCTCTCCATCCTTGATCAATGATGTCAATTGTCTGCGTAGTGTTTTATCACACCCACCCACACACACCCCACCCTCTCCATACCTCACATAACATTTTCTCCCTGGATCTGAATTCCAACCTTATTTTATTTCAGCAGTAAGAAACCGAGAGCGGCCAGGAATCCTGAGCATCAGTGTAATGACAGCCTTTCATTTTGCATCATATACTCGTCAAGCGACGTGGAATCACAAAGCGAGGACCATATTTTTACTGCTCAATTGAAGCTCTTGATAAACGCAGTACAATGACTGGCAATAACTTTCCTGACAATGATTTCACCATGCGCTCCAAAGACATCTCCTATGCCTTTGATATCACTTCCTTAATACTAGACTTTATTTATCTTTGTGTGCACACTTGTGAGTGTGTGATCTGTGTGTGTGTGTGTGTGTGTGTGTGTGTGTGTTTCTCAGTGTTCCACTCAGCCCTGCCAAAACATATTCTTTTTCCGCCTTCCAAGGCTAGTAATAAAAAGCGTAGGCCTATTTTGAAGATGTTATTTCTGTCAAAACCCCTCATTTCCAAATCGCCATATCTATCTGTGCGGTGCCTTTGTACAGGGAGGAGCATGGTTATTGAATTCATTCCTGTTGAATCCAGGGATTTGAAGTCATGGCTATATTGAGAGAATCTTTTGATATAATGTTCCACACCAATGCACAACAGTGTGCTCCCTCCCAATAGTTGATGTATTTCTTAGCCTGTGAAAATTCTCTATTGTTTAACTAAAGCACCTAAATTGCCCCCAGCATAATTTGCAGAGAAACAGACAGCGGATGCGTGCGTGTATGTGTTTGTACAAGTCTGTGTGTGTGTGTGTGTGTGTGTGTGCGTGTGCATGAGGAAAGTAATGTGAGCTTGGAGGTGTGATGGTGTGTGTGAATGTATGTAAGCTATGCGTTTGATTAATGACCCAATCTCACTATATCGTTACAATTCAACGCTATGGTTACTGTTTACAACTTGCAATGCCCTTTTAATTCCCAGCTCCAAATGGAAACTTGATACACTGTAGCTATTCCTCTTCTCTTTGACTCACAAATGAGTCGGGCTCCGTTTTCAGATCTTTGATGGGGATGGTTTATGTTTAGGTTCCGATCCGATATTCAAATTCACATCCAGAAAGACACTGATGAGACTGCTGGATGCGTAACAGAACGGTGCTGCGGCTCATTCTGGAAACTTAGCCGGTGCCATTAACAACAAACTCCGCTAGCGGTTTGCACGACGGCTAACCACGGCCGCATGCGCAAGCGTCCCACGGTTTTAAACATGAAAAACATTGGCCTGATCGCCGCTTTCTCAAAGTAAACCGGATAAGATGACCGCAAGGAACCACACATAATTTGTGATATGGGTCATAAACCAACGTTGATATTTCTGCCTGCATGACGACATATATTTCTCAAAGTTTTGGGAATGGTTGGATGCAATGTCCTCCTGGAGGTCTTTTGGATGCTGCCGTGGCATTTGCTGGTTTACGGCCAGGTTATGTTTTCACAAGATATTTTTGATCCAAAATCTTTCACATTGCTATTGATTTCTGGCATGTCAAGAATTGAATTATTGCACTGTTAATTGGCTGCATTGTCTCTTGTCTCGGCTCCCTCACTCAGTCACTGTGCCCGCAGCCAATCCAAGCAAATAACTGTGTGTGCCCAGAAGATGACTTTGGAGGGGGGGAATTCTGTGGGTAAGCCACACGGCCGTGTAACGGCTCGGAGACATCATTTAACTGCGAAGAGATGGGGTCAGCCGCTCCTCTGTCCTCCTCATGTGGGAGCGGGGGCCAATCACACTGTCATTACCCCTGCTGACAGCATGTGTTTGCTGTTTTGAAAGCAGCTTCGGGCCGTTCTCCTTGACTCCTCTGCTCCCCACATGTTTTAGATAAGAAAACAAACAAAATCCAAAATGCAATTGCTCATTTAAGACTGGGACAAGTTAAATGTCTGTTGCACGTTATAGAGAATCTCCCACGTCCTGTGTTATTGTCCAGGAAAACGCTGAGAACAACGAAGTGATTTTGATTGATGCTGTACTAGGGCTGTGAATCTTCACTGGCCTCCCGATTCGATTCGATTACGATTCATCTGTCAACGATTCGATTCGATTCGATTAAACGATGCATCACGATGCATCGCGATGCATCTTAAATCGATGCATCACTTTTTCCGCAATACATGATTTATTTTTTCTCACTTTCTTTTTTCTCACTGTGTGGCTACTTTTAAAATAAAAGTGCATTTGGAATTGCATTGTATTATGATCCATAATTAAAATAAACAACTGCATGTACTTACATTCTATTTTATTTGATTATTAAAAAAAAAATAAAAAAAAAAAAATTTTTTTTTTTTTTTTTTTTAATAATCGATTTTTGATATTTGTTAATCGATGCAGAATCGTGCACGTCCGCATCGCGATGCATCGTATAATCGATTATTTTTGACACCCCTATGCTGTACACATAAAACTAAAAAATGGTTGCATTTCTGTCTTCATACTGTACATTTCACAATAGTACCTTTAGCGTCTGCAAGATGAAGGGCCGTCCAACTGGCATGAATCAATAGTCATTCATCAACAGCGCGCTTACGATTCAATAATGTTAATACAGTATCCGCCTTCCTTCGCCAGGCCAAGGAATTTGGCCATCGAGTTCTCTCTCAGTCAGCACCCATAGGAAAAAAGAAACCTGTGTGTAACAAGAGAAAAGACTTTATTTGTCTTATAAAATGTCTTGGGGACACGGGCGATGAAACCATTAAACAGTTAGAGGAGACGTAACCCCGCTGACACTGATGGTATCAGGGCCGTGCGGGCGGGGGAGCACACCAGGGACGGATCTGCGCGAAACTCGACCCGTCCCCGGAGACTCTGCTGCTGTTCACCCTGCTATCCACAACGCAGGGAAATGGACTGCCTGAAATTCCACCGAACCCTCCGTCTACTCCTCCCTCCTCCCTCTGTTGTTCTCCCTTTTCCCTCAGTCAATCAGGACGGGGTCCAAGTCTCCCCGCAATGGCCGCCACCGCTCACCGCTCGGCGTTCCAGCTACCATTTCCAACCCCATTCTCCTGCTGACTAATTAGTGTTATGGTTAGTTAGCATTTTTGGCAGGCCGGGGGGTTCCCTGTCACATGATGTCTAAAGCACTTGTCAAAACAGCGGTTGGAGGGAGCCGTGCTGGCCTGCTGGCCGGGGTGGTGCCGGAGGGAGCGGGGGGAGACTGCCGGCCACGGTGGTGGCAGGGGGGGACTGGGGTGGGGGCGGAGGAAGCGGGGGGGGACTGCCGGCCACGGTGGTGGCAGAGGGAGCAGGGGGGACTGCCGGCTGGGGTGGGAGCGGGGGGGACTGGGGTGGTGGCGGAGGCAGTGGGGGGGGGGGAACTGCCGGCTGGGGTGGTGGCGGAGGGAGTGGGTGGGACTGCCGGTTGGGGTGGTGGTGGAGGGAGTGGGTGGGACTGCCAGTTGGGGTGGGAGCGGATGGAGCGGGGGGGACTGCCAGCTGGGGCGGAGGGAGTGGGGGGGACTGCTGGCTGGGGTGGGAGCAGGGGGGGAACTGCTGGCTGGGGTGGTGGTGGAGCGAGCGAGGGGGGAACTCCTGGCTGGGGTGGGAGCGGGGGGACTGCGGCAGTCCCCAGCCTCCATTGCCTCGCCACCCACAAACAGTGCCCGTAATCACAAAATGGCAAGCGGCATTATAGCCAAGCCTGGCTGGAGCTAACTGCAGCGCACTAAATTGTGCCTGCTGCCCAGAAGCAACCCGCTGTCCCTTTCCTCAAAATCAGGTTGGATTTTCCTTAGTCTCGGGCTTGGGCTTATAGTCTCCCAAACAATTGGCGATCTCCACCTACCAATCGTCTGGAATGAGAGCGGCTGCGAACAAACCTACGCTGATGCCTCATTATCCTCCGTACTGAAACAAACTGGAGTTATAGAGAATCACTTTGCAACATGGAGAGAACTTTTTAAAACATTGAGAATGAATGTCCTCTTGAACAACGTTACAATATTTGATTCCGTTTGATCTATTTACAAGCACATGACTTCTGCATGTCACTGGTCGTTCTGCACGGAGGGCCGCCCTAAAGACTCGATTGGTTCTGCGACACAGTTTTTTTTTTTTACTCTTGAATTGTTTCCACCCACTTGAAACAACGAAAGCTGGGAGAAAGTTCTCAGTCTCTAGTTGAGCGAAGCGGATAAGGACTGAGTCTAGATTTTCCTCTGCTGCCTGCACAAGCCAGGCTGCTGTCATCGTTTGACCGCAATCTCACCAGCCGAGTGGAAAGCATTACACTCTCCTTTTCTCTTACTCGTCTTACCTCCACACTCAACCTACACAGTCTCTCCCTTTCACCCTGCTCCCCTTTCCTCTCTCTCTATCAGATTAGGCCTGGCACTGCTGTTTTCTCAAGTGTCCTCCATTTGCACGCAGTCGTACCCCCGCTTGCCGCCCATTTGCCTCTGATCTTAACTGATCCCCTACTGATAAGCTGTCACTCACTTTAAAGGGGGAAATCCCTGTGTAAGATGGCTTCTTATGAGAGTCAGAGAGAGCAGGGTGGGCTGCAGAGGGGAGAGAGCAGCAGGACAGCCCGCCCGTTCCCTCGGCCAGACAGTCAGTCAAGTTCAGCTGGGGCATGAACGATAAGGTTTGGACAACATGGACTCACACATGCACGACACACACACACACACACACACACACACACACACACACACACCAACCAGGGCACAGAACAAATTGCGGTCACACACCCAGGTCATAAAGGAACAGAGCCCTGGGGCAAAAATGGCCTTGAAAGTTCATAAGATGTGTGTGAAATGAGTAATGAGGGAGCAGAAAATGCCCCCGATAATTACAAATTTGTTGACTTGTTAAATGTTGACGCGTAAAATGTAACTACTGTCCAGATTATCCATGCCTGGGCGAGTGCCAAGGCCGGTCCACAAGCCAATTGCGTTGCTGGGGGTGGTTTCAGAGGCTGTAGCAGGCTAAAGTGGAGATACTGGTATCATATGAAACTAGAAGACCTAGTCATTGATTGGTACCAACCATGTCATGATAGCTTGTTGGGAAGGGGGTGAGGTAACGCCCTCTCAATTTTGGGCAAAATGTTGGCATGGGAAAAACTGGCATTGCCATTTTCAAAGGGGTCCCTTGACCTCTCACCTCAACATACAGTATCTGAATGAGTCCTATGGGTACCCACGAGTCTCCCCTTTACAGACATGCCCACCTTATGCTAATCCCATGCCATCATGGAGTTCTTTTTGCATGCATTAATATTTCGGCATACTGGCATCCCTAAACAGTCTTGGAATTGCATAACTTGAGTATGACTGGAAAGCTGAGACTCTGGGTGATTCTGCCCTCAGCAAGAAAAGTTTAGCAATATTTTGGACTGAGTATGCAGCCTGAAGTAGAACATGTTGGCACGATGCAGCCAGCAGTAGAATAAGATCCTAACCTCACACAGTCGACTCTACTGTAGCAACAGAAAGTCACAATGATAGCAAACTCAACAATCAAGGGGGGTAAATTGGGGACAGAGAGGAAGAAAAATTAAGCAACTCTTAATGGTACAAATTCAGTTTTCTTTTGCCAATATAGAATGCAAATCTATCACTTTGACACATTTGCACCCGAAAATGACCCACATGTCCCTTAATTGAAGTTAATCTCTTTCCCTTTTCCACACACACATGCACACATGCACACACACACGCACACACACACACACACACACACACACACACACACACACACACACAAACACACACACACAGAGACAGTATTTGGCAGTATTTGGAGTATTAAGTGTTTCTGAATGACAACCATTTCTCCACGTCAGGAGAAATCGTTTCCTTGCTGCATGTACTGTAGGTGATTTAAACTCCATGCCATGATGTCACCAGCCCAAAACCTCTGCCAGGGCCGGATTGGTCCGTCCACTTACCCCTCCCTCTTCTGTTAAGTCCGGTATTTATTTGAAATGTATGTAGACTTCTCTCTCTGATTTATGACATTTGAAGAAGGAGAGTTTATAGTATCCTTGCCAGTTAAGGCTCCCAGGGTTACAGTGTTTTTGCCTGGAAGCTAGCCTCCTCTCAGACAAACCATTACTCACCGTCTTTCTACACTTTACAGTACAACTCACCAGTTCACTCGCTCAGTGCGTCCTGACTCCTGCACTCCTCCATCTCCGTGCAGACCTCCAGACTACGCCTTCCATTCCTCGCTGCTGCGTCCAGCGTGCGACGTAGCCTCCAGTACAAAGCCGCGTTTCCTTTGAAATCCCATCGGAAGCCTTCCTTCCTCCCCTCGATCTGGCAGACTGAGGGGCTCAGCCGGAGCCAGGGTTTTCTTTAAGTCCTCATGACTGGTGTCAGAAAAATAAGCAGCTTGCATATCATCATTTTCCATTCGTGACCCACGGTATGATTTCACACCACACACTGTTTTACTAAATACCACTGCTGCGCATAGCGTGTGAGCCAAGAGGCATTCAAAGCACTCTCATCCACATTCCCCCGTAGTTCCATCCATCCATCCATCCATCTACAGATGGTCCCTTTTTCAAAATACCCTATTGCCGAAAAAGTACTGCCGTGGTGGAGGGGGTAACGTACTGCCGCGGTGGACGTGGTGAAGTACTGCTGTGGTGGACGTGGTGAAGTACTGCTGCGGTGGACGTGGTGAAGTACTGCTGCGGTGGACGTGGTGAAGTACTGCTGTGGTGGACGTGGTGAAGTACTGCTGCGGTGGACGTGGTGAAGTACTGCTGTGGTGGACGTGGTAAAGTACTGCCGCGGTGGACGTGGTAAAGTACTGCTGCGGTGGACTTGGTGAAGTACTGCTGTGGTGGACGTGGTAAAGTACTGCCGCGGTGGACGTGGTAAAGTACTGCCGCGGTGGACGTGGTGAAGTACTGCCGCGGTGGACGTGGTAAAGTACTGCCGCGGTGGACGTGGTAAAGTACTGCCGCGGTGGACGTGGTAAAGTACTGCCGCGGATGGACGTGGTAAAGTACTGCTGCGGTGGACGTGGTAACGTACTGCTGCGGTGGACGTGGTAATGTACTGCTGCGGTGGACGTGGTAAAGTACTGCCGCGGATGGACGTGGTAAAGTACTGCTGCGGTGGACGTGGTAACGTACTGCTGCGGTGGACGTGGTAATGTACTGCTGCGGTGGACGTGGTAAAGTACTGCCGCGGATGGACGTGGTAAAGTACTGCCGCGGTGGACGTGGTAAAGTACTGCCGCGGATGGACGTGGTAAAGTACTGCCGCGGATGGACGTGGTAAAGTACTGCTGCGGTGGACGTGGTAACGTACTGCCGCGGTGGACGTGGTAAAGTACTGCCGCGGTGGACGTGGTAAAGTACTGCCGCGGATGGACGTGGTAAAGTACTGCTGCGGTGGACGTGGTAACGTACTGCTGCGGTGGACGTGGTAATGTACTGCTGCGGTGGACGTGAAGTACTGCTGCGGTGGACGTGGTAACGTACCGCCACGGTGGACGTGGTGAAGTACTGCCGTGGTGGACGTGGTAACGTACTGCCACGGTGGACGTGGTGAAGTACTGCAGTGGTGGACGTGGTAACGTTTCGCAGTGGTGGACGTGGTGAAGTACTGCCGTGGTGGACGTGGTGAAGTACTGCCGTGGTGGATGTGGTAACGTACTGCCACGGTGGAAGTGGTGAAGTACTGCCGTGGTGGACGTAACGTTCTGCAGTGGTGGACGTGGTAAAGTACTGCCGTGGTGGACGAGGTAACGTACTGCCTTGGTGGACGTGGTAAAGTACTGCCGTGGTGGACGTGGTAAAGTACTGCCGTGGTGGACGTGGTAACGTACTGCCTTGGTGGACGTGGTAAAGTACTGCCGTGGTGGACGTGGTAATGGTGGGACTTTTTGCGTTTGTTTGCACCAGTAAGAGTCCAACAAGGAATCGTGACAATTCCAATGGTGTCTGGTCTGATCACTCTACGACCAAAACTCACTGCACTAGCAGCCGAAGAAAAACACTTAGGTACCGCAGCGACATGCGATGGCAATGTACTTTGAAACAGGTAACATCTCTATCTATCTATCTATCTATCTATCTATCTATCTATCTATCTATCTATCTATCTATCTCTATCTATCCATCCTGGAATCCAATCCAACTTCTGCTACCTTCTTCTAGCTGTAGGCTCTACTACTCTACTGTAGCATCCATGTGTATCAGAGCAGAGGCTGGTGGAGCGCTCTCCAGGGCAGGGCAATGATGCAGCAGAGAGGAGCTGAGGGCTGGGCATGGAGGAGTGAAGTGCTTACCCTCAGAGAGGAGCGAGGGCTGGTCATGGAGGAGTGGAGTGCCTGCCCTCAGAGAGGAGCGAGGGCTGGGCATGGAGGAGTGGAGTGCCTGCCCTCAGAGAGGAGCGAGGGCTGGTCATGGAGGAGTGGAGTGCCTGCCCTCAGAGAGGAGCGAGGGCTGGTCATGGAGGAGTGGAGTGCCTGCCCTCAGAGAGGAGCGAGGGCTGGTCATGGAGGAGTGGAGTGCCTGCCCTCAGAGAGGAGCGAGGGCTGGTCATGGAGGAGTGGAGTGCCTGCCCTCAGAGAGGAGCTGAGGGCTGGGCATGAAGAAGTGCCTGTGTAGGTACAGGATCTAGTCGGCTTACAGATTCGGCTCACCCTACCGGAAGTGCTCGGCTCAGGGTCCACAAGGGGGTCTAACCCATGGGTCTAACCCAAACCCTAACCCCTAACCCTGATTCATATTTTTAATGTATATCATGTCTGATGACATCAGTAGCTTAGCCTTAGCTTGTTAGCTAATCTAAAACTGTCTGCTATTTTGCCCACGTTAATCCCACCACATGCCCGACGTACAGCCAATCAAATGCCTGCCCAAGCTGAAGTTGGACCCGAGCAGAAATTGCACCGAGACCCACCCTCGGGGCTCGGAGGCCCGGTCAGGCCCCGGCTGGCAGGCGGTGTGAGACGCCACTGACACCAGCATCGCCTGAGGAGGTCTGGAGAGAAGCACTGCTGTTTGGATTAGCCCTGCCGGCCTCCGTGTGTGTGTGTGTGTGTGTGTGTGTGTGGGGGGGGGGGGGGGGGTGAGGGGCAGAGCAGGCTGCTAAAGAACTCACTGTGTGTGCTATCAGTAACCATTAGCGCCTGTGATTATTATCACTGTGGTTTAGCACTCGGCAGTGGGCTGAGATGTAGATAAATAAACATAAGGACATGTTCACTGATAGCAGCGCAATGTACACATGTACACGGATGAGTGAAGCCCTTAATAAACTTGGCCACGAGCCAGGCTGCTATTTTCTGAGTGTGGGTGGGTTTAGCATTACTACATGCCAGTTGCAGCAGTGTCACTGTCATACACAAAAGCATGCTTAGACTCTTAAAATAATTAATCAAACAATATTCTGCAGCTTAAAATGATCTGGATCTGGATGTCCAGACAATTTTTCCTACCTGTTTCACCATTGATGTTCTAACGTAAAACGTACATGTGCGCATGCTGTGCTGTATCAACGCACGTCACCATTTGTGCCAAAGAACTTCCATTGATAAGAACCAAAGCCTAATAGTTTGTTCCACTCCAACGTAATGACTGCAGGTGCTGTTGTAAAAGAAGCAGAACACCGTCTCCTCTTGTCTTCAGTAAACTCTTTGTCTGTGATACAACGGAAGTGGGTGGCCATACTGTTTCCAGTCATATCTCTGTAAAAAAAACTTTATTTTAGAAGCCACAATATTGCTTATTATCAAACCGATAACCTGATGGGCTTTACGCATTGATTGTATAATAGAACTGGATAATGTCAGCGTGACGTCACCCATTGGGTTTTGATGGAACAAAATGAGGCTTGAATCTCCCGCTTCCTGCTCATCGTTGATTGGTTGAATGGATTAACTTTACACGGAAGTACGGGGAGAGAGGGCTGTTAAACACTAGTAGAAGAAGAAGAAGGAGGAGGGGGCGGCTGCCCCTAGCGGCTGCCGGGGGAGTTTCCGAATTTGTCTCACAGGCTTGAACGACTGCCATCTTGTTGTTCGCTTCTGTTTGCTAGCTTGCTCGCTGGCTGGCTGGTTGCAGTGGTGAAATGGTCCAGGACAACAAATATAATAACTTTTAGTCCGAAGGTATGGGCGAGTAGGAGTCCAGCCAGCCGACCACCGTCTTGTCCGGGGCATGGCCAAGAGACCATGGTGTGGTGTGATCCTGGTGCATTGTGCCTGGTGTGAGTCTCCAGCCTGCTAGCTGCTGCTAAGCCGCCACAAGGTAAACTGCTATTATACTTATCTCTGGGCAAACTCTAAAATTTATAACTGAGGTGGATTTGGTCGCGCACTTGGTGCTCTGCTATGTTGGACTCGTTGGACTGTTTCAGTGATGCTCATGTTTGTAAGCTAACGCTAGCTCGATTAGCATCGTGTGCTAACGTGTGAGCACCGTTATAGCCTACTTTAACTGAAATTTGGTGGCGTTATGTTATAGTAATTAATATTACACGGTGTCGTTTGTTTCTTCAAGGGATGGCCGTCGGAGTACCATGGTGGAGCAGGAACAGCACAACAGAACAGAGGCACATTGTCCCTTGGTCAAATTATTTGTGAAAATGAATGCTACGTTTTGATTCCCATGTGCATATTACTGTGAGAATATTGCTGATCATCAGTTGTTCAACCTAAGATATTGCAATAACATAAGCTAAATGCTGACAGATTTGAGACTTTTGATATATTTACTTTGAACCATTTGGTATGTATCTGCCAGTGTGTTTTTGTCAATAAACATTGCCAACAAAGAACCTTGTTGTGTAGGCTATGTGCTAATTAAATCATGTACCCGAATGTACCGCAAATCTCATAGAACAAGCCCATTATAGTTGTCTGGTCAGAGCAGGCAGGTTGTTAATAAGATGTGATATAAAGATATTTGATGTCGAGTGAACCAGCTTCGACCAAATGACCAGGAAGAAGAATGAAGATGGAGAACTAACCGACTGCTTCAAATCAACGAATGATTTATATTTATTGAAATATGGTTAGCTGTAACAATTCGACAAAGGCTACACCATGCAACATATATTTTGATATCATTCAAACTTAAAGAATGGTTAATTTTCCACCATGGTAGGCTGTACTGCTGTGAAATGGTTACCTATATTTGTATCAAGTGTTGCTTGGTAGATTATCTATATATGCCTAATTTACCAGTAGACATATTAGTGCAAGACCTTAGGCTATGTTGAGTTCTATCGATCTGATAAAGTATGTTTTAAAATAAGGATAACAAATTGCTGAGCTTGGCGGATGCCTCAAGACAAGTATGTATCATTTTTAAATGTCCAATACCATACAGAAAAGCAAATTGAACAAACGACCAACAGCATTCATGTCTGCAAAAACTTGTGATGTTATGTCACGTTGACATATAACCTTATGACGCTTACTGTATAACATGGACAGACCATTTAACGTTAGGCTACTTTACATACCGTTAGATAACGTTAAATGGTCCGCCATGTTATGAGCGTCACGTTACATGTATGCCATCTATACAGTTACGTGTGTCTACTAACATTATTAAAATATCATAAAGTAGCGCTATTTTCTGATAATTTGCTAAAGTATGACTTGCTATCTGCTAGCCATACTAGCCTTGTTTTGCTAGGTTTTCTTATTCGTGTACTTTCCGCAGACTAGATGCCTTTGCGGCACATTGCTGCCTCTAACGGGCGGAAGTATTACTGTTTCCCAATATCCAAAGTATATCGCCTATTTTCCTCGGAATGGGGCTATAATTAAAAAAACTGGGGCCTTGAGAGCATGAAAAATACTTGAAATTGTTTTTTCAGACCATAAACTCATTTGTAAAGTGTTTATTTAAGACAGAGACCGAGAGAGAAGTTGGCTCGTTTCACATAGAGTTGAATGGACGTTCAGGGATGATGTTACACAAGCTGCGCCCCCCACTGGCCATTTGAGAGTATGGCAACTTCCGCATTGGCCTCAAAAAGAGACTGGCTGTAATGGGGACTGGCTTTACGGAAGGAGTGTGAACTGTTAAACTAGTTAAAAAAGTTATTATTGTAGCGTTTTGACCCTGGTGAACATTTGCACTGCAGTTTCAAACATGGCTAATGGCTAACAGCTAGCTAACGCCAGAGGCTATTTACTGTATAACCTATATTTACTGTCTATCATGCATCTGACGTCATTACCCGTTTTTTACCAAGAGCTTATTTTTAAGACTTTGAGCACAAAATGAGTGAAGTTATTTGTCACCAAATACAGTGGCAAACAGTGTGGCTAATCAACAGACCTGGGCAGGACCCAGCAACAGATGAAATATCTTAAAAATGACAAAATACACTGGAGGGGGGGGCTATACTTTCACTATTGTGATGCATGCTGCTAACCGCCAACTGGTGGGCCATGCCAGACTAATTTAAAGTAGCCGTAAATCACGCAGAAATATGAGGTTTGAATTTCCCTTGCCCACTCCGCTGCTCGCTAACGAGACATCTCCACAAACAGAAACACGATCTACTCTGGAAATTCCAAAAGGAAAACCCCAATTCCTCCAATGCCATAACGACGCTGGGTTATCTTACTGAGGTTGGGACCGCTGTTGGCTGTAATTAGGACCAACACTAACCAGGACCGGGTCCACAAGTCGGTTGTGCGACACCGAGGTGGTTTGGACCCCTTACTTACTCCTCATGAGAACCCTGCCTGGGACGTGAACTCCCCTCCCCCTATCCCACATCCATCTACCCAGAGATGATAGGAACGGCCTGTGAGGACGTTAGGCTGTGAGTGCTAGAATGCAGCGCCTCCATATCTGTCTTTGACACTGTTCAGAGAAGAGATGGGGGCTTTGATTTAAACCTGCAGGTGGTTACAGCGCGCCGCCTGTGGAACACATTATCACCAGGGTGATCCTGCTTTTAGCCGCCCCTCCTCGCTCCCTCCTCCCAGCAGGCAGAGTGACATTTATAGGGTCCCGTGCAGTGGTCTGTGACCGTGAAAACCATCGCTGCTCCCGAACGCACCTCCCACCCTCCCTGCTCCGTGCGGCTTGTCTTTCAGATAGCAGAGAATATGGTGATGGCAAGTCTGCAGGGCAGAGCAGAGCGGTTTGACGGACTTGTGCACATTGTCTGTCTGCTCTAAATCAAGATATGGAAAATGAAATGTGGGCTACAAGCTGATGTCATACAGTACCAGTGGGCAGCAGATATATGCTTGTTAATTTGTTCTTTTCTGTTGTGTTTGTCTCTGCTGGTCTGTTCTTTTCTATTTTGTTCTTTCAATCTGCTCTGATCTGTTTAAAATATTTGGCACTAAATGTGGACTTTGTTTTTGGATGATGCATTTGAGATGATGACTGACATTATGTTCTTAATCACAAAATATGAAGGTTTTCATTGCAAAATGATATTTACTAGAAATATCACGTTCATTTCTAGCGTGAGAGTTGAGCAGCAGCGGCACGCTAGGCAAGCCTATAAGCCGGACCCAGACTGCTGCTCAACACCCCCGCATGCGTGTTTCAACAATGGGCAGTCAGTCAGTCAGTCCGTCAGTCAGTCAGTCAGTCCGTCAGTCAGTCAGTCAGTCAGTCAGTCAGTCAGTCAGTCAGCCCCTGTGACGTTTCTTGGCCAGCCCGTTCCCAGTGCACCGGCAGCAGTCTGGGTACAGCTTAACTGGCTTGCCTATAGTCTTGTTTTAATAGGGCTGAGGTAGGTAATATTATCAGTAATAGTGAAGAATGAGTTCTACTTTCATGCCAGAAATAATTTTATCAGTGAAGGTGACATTTTCCAAATGATGGAGATTCCATTTTCCAAATCTGGAACAAAACTCCTCTGAGATTCCACTGCATCAAGTTAATTAGCAAGGTAGGAACCCTCAAAACTCTGTAGTACCCAAGCCACTTAGGCATCAACAATTAAAATACATACATACATACATACATACTAGGGCTGTCAATCTCCCTCTATAATCAAATTCGAATTTCAGTGCTTTATACATTTTAATATTCGAATTATATTCGAATATTTTAATTAATTTTTAATTGAATTTAAAAAAAAATTTTTTTTTTTTTTTTTGGTCTGAGTGAATTGTTGTCTTCTCTTATGTTGTGTTCTGATTCTAAATATAGCTGAATCTTTGGGTTTGACCAAGTAAAACTTTTTCTAAGCATTTTACCAAATGTAGATGGAAAAGTGAATGGTGGATGAATATTCAAAATAATATTAGGCTTATCACAAATAGTCCAGCAATGATGTTTATTTAAGAAAACATGTTCCTTGTACAATGTACATACATTCATTGCATTAGAAAATAGGTCAGATAACCAGAGCTTAGTTAATATTCATCAGTGATGTATTGGTGCTGTCTGAAATGCTAAAATAAAATAATTGATAATAAAAAAAGACACAGCCTTTGTTTGAGCTCCTTATCAATAAACAAATAAGTAAACTTTGCCAAAACAACAATGAGCCATGAACAACAAAAAAATCTGTCACGTATTGCACTTAAGAGCTACAGGTTTACATTCAGTATAGCAGCTTCAACAGTCAACTTCAGTTAACAATGAATGAACATACATTTTAAGAGCTACAGGTAGGTTTACATCAGTATAGCAGCTTCAACAGTCAACTTCAGTTAACACTCTTTTCTTCAAGTACCGTATGTTGTCAGAACTTGTCACTGTTCCAGTGTTCTAAAAAAAAAAAAAAAAAAAAAAAAAAAATCGTTTTTAAAAAATAATAATAATCGAATTTCGTTCATAATTATTAAATTCGAATAATATTCGAATATCAAAATTCGTTTCAACAGCCCTAATACATACATACTGTTACAGTCATCCCCCTTCTCATGTAGATATGATAAATATGTATGTCTATATTGTAGTGGCTGTTTATCTTTTGATCTGGTCTGCTCATTTAGAAGGTTATAGAGGTGTCCTCTATACCTCTATATCGCCTTTTTGTCCATATGGTGCCTTTTTGTCCATACGGGGCTGCCATAGGCGTCAGGGTTCAGTCCGGTCCATACAGAAGATCGGGGCTGCGGCCCGCAGGGCAGTTTGTGGATAGTTTATACTAGTCTCTGTCTCGTTTTGCATTGTTTTGTCACTTTTGTCCTGTCCCGTCTTTATGGGACCCCTTTGATTGTGCAAGAACTATCTTGGATTCCTCACGCATCCAACCGACGGGGAGGGCCCAGTGTCGGGATGCTTCTGGAGGCCACGTCACTTAAAGCCATGGGTGAGTGGGCCTTCATCTCAATCGATAAACAGCCTAATTCATTGTTTCTGTTCACATGTTAACTGATCATAATGCCAGTCCAACCCCTAGACACGAGAGTATACGAGCCAGAATTGATTATTGAGAAATGTAACAATACATACATACAGTACATACATACATACATACATACATACATACATACATACATACATAATACAATGTTATTCTTCAAATGTGAGTGCAAATACTTCCAATTAGCCTATTTGACATGCGACCCAAATCAGCCATTTTGTGTCTGAAGGCAGGAGCTAAAACAGGTGCAAGCAAGACATTGATTAGAGCGGCGGGACTGGAACACCTAAATGGCTCCAGTCCCGGGGCTGAAAGGGTGGTGCTCTAATCAATGTCTTGATGGCACCTGTTTAGTTCCTGGCACTGCCTTCAGACACAAAATGGCTCATTTGGGTGGCATGTAAAATAGACTTATTGGGTAAGATAATCACTTGTTTTCACTCGGATGCCGTGAAAGCAAGTGGTGCAGATTTACTGGTTTCAAGAATTGGCTTGGCAAAAAAAAAAAGTGACAATATCTGGAAGTAAGGCCAATCAGTCCACCAGGATCAGGATTGTGTCACTCGATTCAAGAAAATTCTTGAAATGAGCTGACCT
Organism: Poromitra crassiceps; assembly: GCF_964638095.1. Lineage (NCBI taxonomy): Eukaryota > Metazoa > Chordata > Actinopteri > Beryciformes > Melamphaidae > Poromitra > Poromitra crassiceps. Next base: position 28,744,062 of record NC_139632.1, read on the forward strand.
GCATGTGAAACCCACTGGCTGACATTTTACACTTGTTTCAAGAAGAACAAGGTTATAGGATGCTGCTACAGAATTAAACGACTTAATGAGATGGATGTTTTTTTTACCGACTTCAAAGAGCATTATAAGACATGGTGAGGCAGCAAAGAGCGCTCGTAACATTTCCCGTTTGCTCGTAAAAGCAGGCAGATAACAAGTGGATATGGAAAGTACAGTATATCAGCCGATCAAAGCAAGTCACTACTATTATGAGGGAGAGGAAGGAGGAAATGGGGGTAAAATAGTGTTGTGGAATGTCTGGCACTGTGTGTGACTGGCTGGCTGGCTGCTTAGCTGGCTGGTTGGCTGGCTTTCTAAATGTGACTTTAATGGATATTTATACATGCAAGCCCTGAAAAGACGCCCAAGAAACCGCCGTCACTTACCTCCCCACCACCACACCCCTAGCAGCACACACACACACACACACACACACATACTGTTGCATGGCAGAAATACGCACGTATACAGTAGTAGGCTACTCTTCCACACACACTAGACTGGTACGTTTCTGCAATCCACGGACACATAGAAAATGAACATCTGAACCAAAATACGTTGCATCACATTTCTACATACGTGAATATGAACGTTATACACATCAGAATCTGCTATTGAAAAAGCGTGGTGGTCAGTAAGGATGGTGTGGTCGGGGTGGATGGAGGGCGTAAAAACTTGCCTTTCACACCAGAGGGCCGTGTTCAATTCCCAGTCATGGTCACAGCGTTTCCAATGTCCACATTTCAACCGTGACATTTTTGTTATAATCCTAACCTTAACTAACTTGTTTTACTTGCGTAAACACAATCTGGGAACCCAGAGTCTATTTCAGCACGGAAATAAACTCTGGGATAGGCAAAAAAAAATTTAGGCTTCCTGTACAGCGCAAATCTTCCGCCCGGGACTTCCGCCTCCGCGCAGTGCCACTCTGTTGTTGTACTGGCAAATATAAGAGTTCCGGTCCCAAACGCTAGTGAATATATAGGAATTTGGATGTTTAGCCTTCAAAATAAAAGCGACGCAATGTAGGTTTTTAAAAGGCACCGCTGTGCGGAAGTGGAAGTCCCGGGCAAAAGATCTGCGCTGTGCTGGAAGCCTCAAAAAAAGGTCTGGTTTAAACATAACCAACGTTGTTTTCCTACATATTGTTTCACATTTACATTGATATTCTACAGTACATATCCCTGGTCTACAGACCTGTAAAATGCCTGCCGATTGGGTTACACATATGCACACTAACACAGTAAGTGTCGTGACCACTCTCTTAACACACACACACACACACACACACAGACAGACACACACACGCACATGCACGGGCGTGCACACACGCGCGCATGCACACACACACACACACACACACACACACATGAAGACAAACACGCGGGACTGATAAATCCCAAAGCGCTCCTTTATAGTTTGCAGATATTTATTTTACACTGTTTATAGTTCTGTATGTCAAAATGGTGGGGAAAGTGTGCTCTAACATGTTGATTTAGGAGAACATTTACATGGGCAGCTCCCGCTCCTCTTCCTTCTTTGTCTTCCTAACCAGAACCACATTGACCTTCCCTTTGAACACACAGTACCAGAACCACATTGACCTTCCCTTTGAACGCACAGTACCAGAACCACATTGACCTTCCCTTTGAACACACAGTACCAGAGCAGATCTACGTGTCGAAACAGAGCGTGAGCGCACAGAGCTGGGCTGCAGCCAGACTAATAACTGCACCATATTAACAGGTCGCAGAAAAGCCATGTTATTACATGTAGTGGGCTGAAGTCAAATAAACCCATGGTTTGCAATAAGCTTTGCCTGGTGTTCTGAATGATTACCTTGTCAAAATTACTTGCGAAGTGTGTTCGTTCAGCCGCTGATGAGGCATGCATTGAGGTTTGCGCCCGCATGTTCTGTATGTTGTACGTTTACTTCAATGAGCTGTATGTTTCTGGTTAATGTGCTGAGCCAGACATGTTTGCAATGTAAATATGTGCGTTTCCCTCAGCTACCACCACAGCCGCCATACCTTTGTGTTGGTTTGAGGCAGCATACTGCAGTGGGAATAATTTGAAGGAGCATTATGTTAGATTGATAGTGTCCCACAGCACAAAATGACCATCATCCGTCTGCACAGGTTGTGTATTGATAGGGTTGACCAGTGACTCACTGATTTCTTTTGCAAAGCGGTGTGAGTTCTGGCTTGGAAAACACACTTTCCAGGCTCTCTGTTTGTCTCAACTATAGCCAGCACAACGATGGAGTAGTTTGATCAATGTTGTTGTTGCAGTTTCTTCTGGTTGCTAGTCATAGATTACATATATACTAGGGCTGTGGCGATTCACTTATCTCCCGATTCGATACTATCACGATTCTTGGGTGCCGATTCGATTTATATTGCGATTCTTAAGTATTGCGATTCTTAAGTATTGCGATTCTACGATTATTGCGATTCGATATTACGATTTATTGCGATTTTTGTTTATTTTTTTCTTTTCTTTTTTCAGTTTGTTTGCTTTTTTACACTAGATTAGAACATGGGAAAAGTTGAATCATACACTAGAGACTGTATATTATATATCATGAGTAGGGCTGGGCGATATAGTTAAAAACAGGGGCGGACTGGGATCATAATTCAGGCCGGGCATTAGATACCAAGCAGGCCAGGGTGATATGGGCCAACGCGCGTGAAATTTGGGCCGTTTGAAGCCAGATTTGGGCCGTTTGAAGTCCAATTTTACAATGAGATGCACCCACTTTAACCCTGAAGTGTAATTATTACTTCAGACTAACTAATAAAGTAATAAAACCACTAGTAAACCAGTAGGCGGCGCCTGGTCTGCTGTTCAGTGAGTGGCCTGACTGCAAGCACCCAAAAAAAAAAAAAAAAACATTTTTTTTTTTTTTTTTTTTTTTTTTTAAATTTGCGATTATCGATTCTGGAATAAAAGATCGATCCAAAAAATCGTGACATTAAAAATCGCGATACTTAGGTGAATCGATTTTTTCCCCCACCCCTAATATATACAGTAATTCCCCTTAAAGCTTAAAGTGTTGAAGAACAGCCAGCGCTGAGGGTGACTTGATGCTTTCCCAATTTCGTCCGCTGGTCCCTGTGTGGGATGAGGCTATGCAGTGAATATGTCCTACATTGGTACTTTGCTAATGTACTTCAGTAGAAGTAAAAAAAAAAAAAGTGAGAATATTAGAAATTATATTTTCCACAGAATTCTAAGTGGACAGAATTTGATTATGCTAATTGGGGAATTTGGAAAATATGAAAATTAATATGGTGCAAAAACAATGTCAAATCATCTTCTCCTCTTTGCAATTTGTCCATTTACGTCATCGGCCCAGTTCCTGATGCTTATGAAGAATGGCAAAATCTCAGCTCTGATGTGAGTGCAGCAATAGTTTGATTTCCCATCCATCCATCTTCCACCGCTTATCCGGGTTCGGGTCACGGAGGTAGCAGTTCCAGCAGCGGACCCCAAACTTCCCTTTCCCCTGGCCACATTAGCCACCTCTGACTGGGGGATCCAGAGGCGTTCCCAGGCCAACGTGGAGATATAATCTCTCCACCTAGCCCTCGCTCTGCCCCGTGGTCTCCTCCCAGCTGGACGTGCCTGGAATACCTCCCTATTAAGACCACATCGTCCGCAAAAGCAGCGATGCAATACTTAGCCCACCAAACTGCAACCCCCCCCCCACGACTATGCCTCCAAATCCTGTCCATGAATATCACAAACAGGATAGGTGACAAGGCGCAGCCCTGGTGGAGGCCAACCCCCACCAGGAGCGAGTCCAACTTACTGCCGAGAACCCAGACACAGCTCCCATTTTGGGCATACAGAGATTGGATGGCCCAGCTTAGTGACCTCCTCACCCCATACTCTCACAGCACCTCCCACAGTATCTCGCGGGGAATCCGGTCATAAAGCCTTCTCCAAATCCAGGATCCTTGCGAGAGTGAAGAGCTTGTCTGTTGTTCCACGACCACGATGGAATCTGCATTCTTCAATCTGAATTTCGACTACCGGCCGGACCCTCCTTTCCAGCACCTTAGAGTAGTCTTTCCCTGGGAGTCTGAGTAATGTGATGCCTCTGTAGTTGGCACACACCCTCTGGTCCCCCTTTTTGAACAGGAGAACCACCACCCTGGTCTGCCACTCCTTTGGCACTGCCCCAGACTTCCACTTCCAATGTTGATGAGACGTGTCATCCATGACAGCCCCTCAACACCCAGAGCCTCCAGCATTTCTAGACGGATCGCATCAATCCCTGGGGCTTTGCCAATGTGGAGTTGTTTGACTACCACAGTCACTTCCTTCAGGGAAATTGATGTTGATCCCCCATCATCCTCCAGCTCTGTCTCCATCACAGACAGAGGCTGGGTTAGTCGGGTTCAGGAGTTCCTCAAAGTGTTCTTTCCACCGCCCGATTACCTCCTCAGTTGAGGTCAACAGCGTCCCATCCTAGTTTGATTCTTTAATACAAAAAAGCGACTCACAGTAATGTGAGTAAATGTAATTAGATACTTGCACCCTTGGTTGCTATGCATGTCTATGTATGCATGTCTATGTATGCATGTATATGTATGCATGTATATGTATTAGGGGTGTCACAATATATCGTCCCACGAAATTTCGCGATAGTAAAACGTCACGATATGTATCGTTGAGATGAAATCTCATATCGCTAAAAAAAAAAAAAAAAAAAAAAAAAATTTTTTTTTTTTTTTTTTTTTTTTTTTTTTCAAAAAATAGACTAAGAAACGTCTTTGTTTGTTGAAGTTCAATGTGTGGAAAGTAGTTCAGTTGAACAAGTCTCTGAAGAGACACATGAGAAGTTATACAGGAGAGAAACCATTCAATTGAATTTCTGGCAAAACTGTTTACTTGACAGGAAAAACTGAAGATGCATAAAAAATAGACTAAGAAAAGTCTTGTTGTTTGAGTTTGAAGAAAAACTGAAGATGCATAATGAGAATTCATACTGCTGAGAAACCTTTTAGTTCAAAGTAAATCTAAGTGACGGTGTAACTCATTCTATTTCAAGATAAGCCTTATCTCCAATCTCATGTTTTTTCTAGTTGTTATTGTAATAACAATTTCCCACAACAGCATGTTTTGTATTTGTGCATTTCAAATAAAATACTACTTTTCCAGTCATATATTGTCATTATTCAAGTTTAAAAAAATATTGTTAAAATCGTATCGTATCGTATCGTTATCGTGAACCCAGTATCGTGATACGTATCGTATCGTGAACTGAGTGTATCGTGACACCCCTAATATGTATGCATGTCTATGTATGCATGTCTATGTATGCATGTCTATGTATGCATGTCTATGTATGCATGTCTATGTATGCAGACAAAGCCAGGCTGACTTTGTACACCAAATCCAATTCCCTCTGTTTACAGTGCATTGGTGCCTAGAGGAGGATTGTTAAGGAACCCAGGCCTTCTCCACTCTCTATAGGCTTAATACATGTTGTCTCTCTGTAGCCTTAATACATGTTGTCTCTCTGTAGGCTTAATACATGTTGTCTCTCTGTAGGCTTAATACATGTTGTATCTCTGTAGGCTTAATACATGTTCTCTCTCTGTAGGCTTAATACATGTTGTCTCTCTGTAGGCTTAATACATGTTGTCTCTCTGTAGCCTTAATACATGTTGTCTCTCTGTAGGCTTAATACATGTTGTCTCTCTGTAGGCTTAATACATGTTGTCTCTCTGTAGGCTTAATACATGTTGTCTCTCTGTAGGCTTAATACATGTTGTCTCTCTGTAGGCTTAATACATGTTGTCTCTCTGTAGGCTTTAATACATGTTGTCTCTCTGTAGGCTTAATACATGTTGTCTCTCTGTAGGCTTAATACATGTCTCTCTGTAGGCTTAATACATGTTGTATCTCTGTAGGCTTAATACATGTTGTATCTCTGTAGGCTTAATACATGTTGTCTCTCTGTAGGCTTAATACATGTTGTCTCTCTGTAGGCTTAATACATGTTGTATCTCTGTAGGCTTAACACATGTTGTCTCTCTGTAGGCTTAATACATGTTGTATCTCTGTAGGCTTAATACATGTTGTCTCTCTGTAGCCTTAATACATGTTGTCTCTCTGTAGGCTTAATACATGTTGTCTCTCTGTAGACTTAATACATGTTGTATCTCTGTAGGCTTAATACATGTTGTATCTCTGTAGGCTTAATACATGTTGTCTCTCTGTAGCCTTAATACATGTATCTCTGTAGGCTTAATACATGTTGTCTCTCTGTAGGCTTAATACATGTTGTCTCTGTAGGCTTAATACATGTTGTCTCTCTGTAGGCTTAATACATGTTGTCTCTCTGTAGGCTTAATACATGTTGTCTCTCTGTAGGCTTAATACATGTTGTCTCTCTGTAGGCTTAATACATGTTGTCTCTCTGTAGGCTTTAATACATGTTGTCTCTCTGTAGGCTTAATACATGTTGTCTCTCTGTAGGCTTAATACATGTTGTCTCTCTGTAGGCTTAATACATGTTGTCTCTCTGTAATCTTAATACATGTTGTCTCTGTAGGCTTAATACATGTTGTCTCTCTGTAGGCTTAATACATGTTGTCTCTCTGTAGGCTTAATACATGTTGTCTCTCTGTAGGCTTAATACATGTTGTCTCTCTGTAGGCTTAATACATGTTCTCTCTCTGTAGGCTTAATACATGTTGTCTCTCTGTAGGCTTAATACATGTTGTCTCTCTGTAGGCTTAATACATGTTGTCTCTCTGTAGGCTTAATACATGTCTCTCTGTAGGCTTAATACATGTTGTCTCTCTGTAGGCGTTAATACATGTTGTCTCTCTGTAGGCTTAATACATGTTGTCTCTCTGTAGGCTTAATACATGTTGTCTCTCTGTAGGCTTAATACATGTTGTCTCTCTGTAGGCTTAATACATGTTGTCTCTCTGTAGGCTTAATACATGTTGTCTCTCTGTAGGCTTAATACATGTTGTATCTCTGTAGGCTTAATACATGTTGTCTCTGTAGGCTTAATACATGTTGTCTCTCTGTAGGCTTAATACATGTTGTCAAGAAACAGTCAAAGTTTAAATCGAAACAGAGCCTGAGCTCGTTGGAAGGTAATGGAAACCATTAGAGGGCATCATTGTTCAATATATGTGTGTGTGTGTGTGTGTGTGTGTGTGTGTGTGTGTGTGTGTGTGTGTGTGCGCGTGTGTGCGTGCGTACGCGCGTGTGTGTGTGTGTGTGTGTACGCGAGCGTGTGTGTGTACTGGTTTGTACATTTGTGTATGAATGTATGAGTATGCCCAGTGCATCTGTGATACCTCTAATTTATATTAGCCTGCGTTGCACATGTGTGGGGCTTAAACTGCAATGTGGCGCGGTTATGCTCTGACACAGACATGCATCCACACTTTGCATGCATTTGTTTGAAATTTGTTTATTAGGATAAACCCCCCATTTGCAAAATCAGGCTATTTGCAGGCTTGAACAAAGAGAACAGGCCCTCCAAACACCGGCCATTACTCATACTGTTAGGATTTCTTAATAGGAAACGGAGGGAGATTTGGCTAGCAGAGGGCTCATGCACAGACAATAGCTCATTGATGCTAGCGCCTGTGTCACTCCTGCCGTCTCACTCCCTCTGCGCCCTGAGGTGCTGACAGAGTGATAGGCAGCTATTGTTCCATGGCTGAATCGGAGGAAGACAAGCTGTGGCCTCTCCCCTGCTCTCTCACTTCCCCGACTGGTGTTGCTGCCTGTTTCTCTCGACCTCCCTCTCTATTCACGCGTCTGTGCTCTCTCACTCTCTCACTCACTCTCTCTGTCACTCTCACTCTCTCTCTCACTCTCTCTGCAGCCCAGGCACTAGAATAAAACTGTACTCTCTTTATTTGTATTTCACACATCTCTCTTCCCCCTTTCGTTCGGCCACTCGTCTCCTGTTCTGCACCGGTCTCACGTCCTCTCTCTCATCTCGATGCCCCCCCCCCCCCCCCCCTGCTCTTCCCTGTCGTGCATCTGTCATTCCCACTCTGCCTCCCTTTTTATCTCCTGACTGTACGTATCCGTCTATCTGGGCCCGGAGTGCCACGAGCAACTCTGCAGGTCACATTCTTCACTCCTCCGTCTGTTGGCTCCCTATTGGGTTTCACTTTATCGACATCGTCTTCTCTCTTACTCCATTGTTCCCTATATGCTCTCCCTCTCTCTCTCGCTGTCTCTCTCTCTCTCTCTCTCGCGATGCACACACTTTTGCTCTGTCCATCTGTGTCTTCACCTTCTTTTCTCCAACAATTGGCCGTCTCTCACGGCCCTCTCCACCCACGCACCCAGGGGACCAATCTTGGGTGACTTCATGGTGACAAGCACATCTGAGAGTTCAAAGGAAAGTTTGCTCAGCAGCGGCAATTCAATTATTCAATTCGACTATTATCTGAAATTTGCTTCAATGTCACGTTCGGATACAGTAATTGCGGCAGCAATTTGTGATAATTGTCATCAAAGTTCTAGTGCGGTAATGGTAGGTATAGCCGTCATATCACTTCCCAACAGGGTATGTGTCCTGGGTGTGTCCATGCAGCTGCAGTGCATGTAGGAATAAGTGATATTTTACAGTAATACTGTAATGGATGGCCAAACGGATATTAGAATAAACAGCTATTCACTGTGTTTTATACCTGACCTACTGCAGGTGTCAAAATCCACACTTGTCAATCATCGTCATCATTATCATCAAGAACAACACTGTAGGCACTTGCAATTGACACCCTTCAGCCAATTAGAACTGAATATCCAGTCCATTGTAGCTAATGTTAGTAATTATCACATACATTCATTTAAAGGTGCAATAGGCAATCGTTTGATAGGCTTGTTGATCAATACTGGTAACTGATCGGATGATTAATTAATTAATATTAATTAATTAATGAATTAATTAACACAGGACAGCCTGTCTCTGCCCTGGGGCATTGGGAAGATTCTTCATCAGACCAGATTATCCAGCAGACCATTCAGACTAGAGGGGAAGAGCACCTCCTACTGGTCCTCCAACGCCACTTCCATCACCAGCCTCCCATCCAAGGAGTATCCTAGTCCAGACCTGTTTAGCTTCCCCAGGAAAGCCAGTAATGTAATGCAGGAGGCACTGGTGAAAACCACAACCATTTCTAGAGTCCCAATTACAAGACAGCAAGTGTCATCTGAACAGAACAGAGATCTGACGACTTCTTTCACTGTCGGTATTGTGTCCGATTCTACCTCTCGTTTTCAAAATCCACTTTTGCCAGTTTTTGGCCTGTCGTCTGGTTTAGAACAAAAGCTCACCGCCCATCCAAAACTCCTAAAATGCCTCGTTCTCGAGCCAAAAAGGCAAATTAAATAGCAAATAGGCGATTATTATATAACAGTATTTTGCATGGTGATATATTGGATCTTTGCTTTCATCAGCTAGCTCATTCCTCTCTATTGTGACTGTGACTTCATTAATATTATGTCCATTACAGCCAGCCCAGGCCACCGTAAGCTGTGCCAGTCACTTTTCAGTGTTGTTGCAGTTGCAATGCAGAAACTGAAAGAAGTTGATAAAGATTACTATACCAGATTACTTAATGAAACTAGATTGCCTCCATGCAATTTAAACTACAGAGGGTAATAGTAATATTAATTTTAAGTGTGAATGGTTGATAGGGGTAGGGAACACCTCATCCTCTGTTGCAGTCTGGCATCAGTCCACTGAGTGGCAGTGTCATGTCACAGCTAGCACTTAGCTGCAGACAGACGCTTCCTTTGACCCCACCAACACACACACAGACACGCGCACACGCACGCACGCACGCACACACACACACACACACACACACACACACACACACACACACACACACACGCGGACACACACACAAGCCAATATAGATATCTTAGTAAGGACATTCATTGACATAATGCATTCCCTAGTCCCTAACCCTAACCTTAACCACCACAACTACGTAACCCCTACCCTAACCTAAACCCAATTCTACCTAACCCTTAAAACCCAGTCTTAACCTTCAAACAGCCCTTTGAAGGTGTGTGAGAAAGTGAGGCCCGGCCTAAAATGTCCTCACTTTCCTAAAATGCCCTCCCTGGTATGAAACTCAAATTGGTCCTCACTATAGCTATACAAGAACAGACACGCACGCACGCACACGCACGCACGCGCACACGCACGCACGCACGCACAACATTTTCACAGACCAGTTGGAAAGATAAATGGACAAAACGGGTGACCAACGCACACACACGAAACACATGCCTGCACACACACACACACACACACACACACACTCACACACACACACACACACAGCGCACACGCGACACACACAGAAACAGAACAATCCCTTCTCCCTCTGACAGCAGCGGGTGACACTTTACAATAACACTCTGGTCTGAGGGGAGAGAGGAAGTGGACTTAACGAAGTGTCTGGGAGTGAAAGGTGGCCTATGTCTCTCTCTCTCTCTCTCACACACACACACATACACACACACACACACACACTCACACTCACACTCACACACACACACACACACACACACACACACACACACACACACACACACACACACACACACACACACAAGATGTCAAAGTGGAGCAACCAGAGCCCAGGCTCTGAACCAATATGTCATATTTTCTGTCTTTTTCTGAAGAGTGTCAATTCAAAAATGAAGCACAGAATTTGAAGAAGTGAAAAAAGTGACAGATGCCTGTATAAACTAACAAAATGGAAACTAATTTAGCTATTTTAGGATAGGAGGTAAGTAACCTAAAACCCTGGTTTGAGGAAAATAAGTACTCTTTTACAGACTCAGGTAATGTTGATGCCTTTGTTTAAGAGTTCAAATGTGATATTGTAACTATACTATGCATACTTATTTATTTCACATGGCATCCCCATTGTGTGCTTGAAATCTTTTTTTATTTTTTTATTTTTTTAATAACTTGTATTCACCTTTTTTTTTTTGTAATGTTTTGCCTTATGTTAGACCTTTCCCAGACCATCATATCTCAAAATACCAATCGGTTTCCAAGTATATACTCTCCAGACACAAACACTACAAATGCAAGCCAACCTTTTTACAAGTTCCAAAATACCCGTAAAACTCAATTCTAGCTGTCATATCCTGTCAGCCCTTATTTATCAAAGGCTACGGCAATGAATATATACATATTTTTATATGGTGGGGAAAATCTCTTAATAATAAATTAAAAACTCACTTTGTAAACGACACCAGTAGCATGGTGACTGCGCTTCAAAAGGCCTCTGTGTGCTGCTAGTCTGAAAGCATATGAGCAAACTCCACATGGCCTAACGGTGTTTCAGGATGAGAGTGTCAGCCATTGTTTGGCTGCATCTTCTGATTTCATTCAGCACTCTTTCTTCTTACTTACTGTGATGAAGGATAGTGCAGCAACCCTGTTCCTGGCACTCACTCACGCACACCACACATAATGTACACAGACTGAATCCTGTCCGATCCGTAAGTGTGGCGTTGAAACACCGTTACCCGGCTACTGGCTGTGTTTACATGCTGATTTATTGGATGGAGGACATTGCTTTCAGTGAAATGTATTGTCTGAGCTTTGGATACAAGGACACGCATGGTTTGGCAGCTTAACATGAGTTTTGCATGTGTTCAGAGGCTGTATAGTACAGTACAAAAACGCTGCCGTATTTAAGAGCAGTTTAAAATATTTTGATTTGATGGCTTGAAGGAAAAATCCACCCTTGGATGCACTCATGCTGTTAGAAATCATCCATCATGAGTTTTTGTGTGTGCTTAAAAGTTGTAACTTACTTTACTTTTTTTGGTGAACCCACTTTCCCTCAATCTGCTTTATCGACTTCGGCTGCACTTAGTTATTGCCCAGAATGACTTTGTACAACCTCCAGAAAGTAGACATGATGTTGTTGCTCTCAATCCAAGGTGAGCATATATAAGTATAGCTAGCTATAACCAACTGGAGCATATTATGTACAGCCGCTCCTGATATGGCCTAGGCCTACTCAACATGTAGTGGCTGCATTGCATTCTGGTCTACTGAAGCTACTGTTGGAGATGAGATGTTCTCGCTCTGCCTCTTCTACACTGCAAAATGGCGGCTCTACAAAGAAGCCCTCGCTCTTTGATTCTGAGGGACGGACACCAAAACCTGACGTTTACCATTAATGATCATGTTTCAAGCTTATTTCTTCCCTTTGACTTTCAAAGAGGGAAAAAAGGCTGAAAGCGAATTGCATCAACAATTCAAACGCTTTATGAAATTTGTACATTTGGGACCTAAATGCGCCCTGAATTTTAGGTGATCAAATAAATTCTGGATGCCATCTTGAAATCCTCCTATATAATAGAAGCACGCTGATTGTTAGGGATTCCAGTAGAAGATAATGGAGAAGGAGACCTGAAGCTCTGCAGGAATAATTGGTTACAGAGGAAAAAACAAAGGTAGCAACTGCAGAGAAGGTGTGTGTGTGTATGCTGGGAAAGAGAGATTTTGGTTGATTGGTGTGGCGGCCGGCAGCAACGTCTTGGTGTTATTGTGTGTGTGTGTGTGTGTGTGTGTGTGTGTGTGTGTGTGTGTGTGTGTGCGCGTATGCGCGTGTGTGTGCGTGCGTGCGTGTGGTACTGTAGGGGTAGAGCTTCCAGATGTGGAGTGGGCAACCTGCCTGCCGGGACCCAAACACAGGAACTTCCCCCTGACAGCGGAGATTAATCAAAGCCAGGGGAATCTCTCCAGCAAGGAAGGACGGTGTACAGTATTTGTGTGTGTGTGTGTGTGTATGGATGTATGTGTGTGTGTGTGTGTGTGTATGTGTGCAAGTATGAGTAAATGTTATATATGTGCATATTTTTTGTTTATGCGTGTGTGTATGACTACCAAGCCCTCTTGTGCAAGGGAGGGCTCCTCTTCTGTGCCAAGTCTCCTGATTTGTCGTCCGCTGCCTAGACAAGGAATTCAACCCTCAGCTTTATTGATGGTGCCCTTTGGGAAGAGCCTAATACTAACGTTATTATGGGAAACTTGTAGTCATGCTGGCATGCGCAGCATATTTACAATACAAGCATCCAAAGCAAAGTATGATCTCCCCAAACACCAAAATTTCAATCTGATTATAAATCAGTGCGTGTGTATATACAATAATCACTCGGTCAAAACACATTTACCGCATCCCTAACGACGGTTTTCATTCAAAGTCTTGCCGGTGGAACTTTGTGAGCGCATGTCAGAACCAATCAGAACGGGTCTGCAGCCTCTCGCGGAAGACTCACCGACGTCGCCATAATCTCGAGGGCTTGGTGCAATTTAAAACATACTCTAATGCCCTCCGCTATCAGTTGAGGGGCTTTGGGAGGTTAATGGTGTTTCGCTAACTTTCTCTTAATGCACTTTCCAGTCTTTGATTCACGCCCCGGCGCACTCTGTAGCAGCACTTCCATACTATCTGACGGGACATCACGTCTGCGCGTTTATCAATTAATTGCACGCGGCACCTGGGTGCCATTGTGAGCCATTGAGATTTTTTCCCTTCAATAAATGAGTGACGCATGTCTCCTCTGCGCTTGATAGAGAGGAGTAATTACTCACAGGCATATCTCTGGCCAGACCTCGGGGTCTTCTGGCAACCCCCTGCGACTTCAGTGTCTATCAATGCATCGAGAAGGACGGCACTTCCACAACACAGTCATAAACACATGGAGACGCCAAACTTTACAGGTTGGCCCAGTGCTTACGGAGACATCCCATAACGAAACACCACACGTTTGATCCCCTGCAATAAACACTTACCGTAACTCTGAAATGCAGATTGCAGTACATGTTGTACGCAAACAACAAAGATGTACCTTATTAATCACCATGTGGGTGCCACCCAGCAGCGTTACATAAAAAATACCATAACATTGCTTTGTTAATGCTATATGCTTTTTATCTAATGCAACAAACATAATACAGGCAGTTCAACACAACAGAAACATTTAGATAATAAATATATAAAAGCAAAAGTCACTATATTAGCATCCAGTAGATGCAAACAGGCTTCCTTATCCTCAGACCAAGATTCCTGCCCTCAATATTCTGCACACCTTATCTGATAAATCCATAAATCTCATAGTAGAAAATGTCTTTGCCTAAGTTGGGAATTGAACCCAAGTCATTGGAGTGGAGGTCAAGTGTACGCCCATCCACCATGCCTTCACTGCCTACTGAGCTAGTTCAGTGTCAGTTTGTCGCTGTGTTTCTAGCCTCTTCCATGTCATTCTTTCATGTCCCCCTGCCTTGTCGTGCATGGAGCACAGTGTTTACATGTTGCAGACATCGCGCTGATGGCTGATGTCACGGAATTTCTGCCGAAGTGGACCTTCAGGGAGCCAACCAAGCCCTAACTGCTCCCTCCCTGATGGTTTCGCCCTGGACGAGCGATCGCGTCAGCTTAATGCTTCAAATGTAAATGATATTCACAATCACAATGGCCCGGGGTAGGGAGTGAGCTCTGATCTGTTTTTATATTTGCTTTAGAAGTGTGAAAATGTGTCATAGATATGGAGTTGAGTATGAGCAGAATGTGCTTGGAGGAAGACAGAGTCTCTATAGGTCTGAGGAATGTGTTGTCTGGCGGCTGCGGCTCTGTTTGTGTATGCTTTTGCCCTACTGTAAATACTTGGTGCTGAAAGTTAAATGATGCACACATGCTTTCACATATGCAATGATGCACAGCTGATAACAATTACACTACTTGGCTGAAATTAGTGGCACACACACACACACACACACACACACACACACACACACACACAGAGTGCCAATGCGCTTGTACTGTAAAACTTATGTCAGTGTGGAAGCCTACCGAGTTGTTTTTTTCTTTTTGATTCTGAACATATCTCCCCTGCTGTCTCCAGTATTAACATGATTATCCCTCCCTGCCGCGTCGCATGATGCACCACAAATCCATGACGCAACATCTCCATTCAGCTCTGGGAAGCAGGAGATTATTGTAATTACATAGATGCTTCTCTCTCCCACCCAAATTACATTTGTGACCCTTCAAATGAGAGAGCGGCCATCTCGTAGCAACGCATACCAACAATCTAAAGCTCCTGGTCCTGCTCCGGGGGGGCTCGTACTGGCACATTAGCAGGGAATGTGCTTTTACTTTCATGCGCCTCCGCAATTTGCATCTGGACACCGCCTGCTGGAGAAGAGGTGAAGGCGCCAGGCAGATGGTTCAAATTGATCCTTCTATTCATATAAATGGAAGTGTAATAATAAGTTAATGCTGAAATAGAGTGCCAGAGCCTGTCTGCTGCTGGCTCTGCTACACATGCTGTGTGTGGTGAAGCCGTGCGTTCACTGTCTAATCACACTATTGATTGTAATCATTATAAAGCATGAGTGTGCTTTGCTTTTTGTTTTTACATACAGTACAGTAAGTATACATGCTTACGACCTACAGCATGGCAATGTAAGCTGCAAAAAAAATATCTTCTTCCAATATCTTCCAATTACATTTTTCGTAATAACAAAATAAAATAAATAAAATAGTTCCAATAAGTAAATCAAAAAGCAAGCTGGGGAAATCCTCTTTTGCACAGTTTTCTTTAATCACTTATTTGAAGAAAATACTATAGGATTTGTACAAAATTACTTTCTAAGATAAGATTTGTTTGTTTGTCTTTTGTTTTTTGCAATGCATGATGTAAACTCCCCCGCTCGCCCTCACCTCCCAGGTCTGTGTACACCTGAGGGGCTTAACCTTTTAGCCCTGTACGCTAACATTTTGGAAAACTCCAAAAGCCGGGGCCAGGGAGTTCAAACGGGCCCCAGACTCCGAGTTCGACTCCCCAAAGGAAACCCGGGACGCTTGAGTCCTGCGTTTGCTCAGCCTCTGGGCCGGCGTCGGGCCCGTCACGGGCGTGTCATGTCCGCGCAGCCGACTCCGAGGCGAGCAGAACCAGGAGCACGGCCCGCGTCACCCCGGGGGAACAGCGGACCCTGGCGGAAGGTGGGAGGGGGTCAGGGGTGAGGCGTCTGGGATTAGTTGGGTCCGACTTCTTTGGGTCGGAGGTGTTTACACGTCGATCATGCTGCGAGGAAGGACATACAGCCTGGAGTGGGGAGCTATGGGGGCCGGCCATCATGCCTTTATTTACATTTGAGGCATTTAACTTGACGTTCATATACACACTGACTTACAAGAAGTGAGCAGGTAGGGGCCTCAGTGTCTTGCTCAAGGACAGGACATGTGGCTGCTGCAGGAATCTAACCCAGTGGTTCTCAACATGGGGTCCGGGGACCACCAGGGGTCCTTGAGGGGAAGAAGATAACACAATTAGAGAATATAGAAAAAAACATTATTTTGATCGTTACTGTTATCTCTCTCATACAATACAGATAGTCTTGGATGATAAAAAATATTCTCAGATTTGGGTCCAAGAGACAAAATCGCATGAGGCTCCACGTGGCTCTGATGCATACTAAATTAGGGGTCCTTTATATGAAGGTTCAGAATCACTAACCCACCTCCTACTTTACTCCTACTTAGCCAGAGGAGGAATATTGATTGGAATGTTTGACTTTCACTTAAGACTACAAAAAGAAGGGAGAGACTTATTGGGACAAATGAATAGCATATTACAGGCAAATTAAGAAGGTGAAAACCTAATTCACTTTTTCCCCCCAACTAAAAAAATGGGAAAAAGAAAATGTACTTCCTGGCAACTACGGTACTTCCCTTTTAACATTTTTTTTTTAATGTTACCAACTTCTATTTATAACCCTGTTAAAATAATTAACTATATATAAACAAAACTGAGCCAAAGTGGATTACTGTAGTATAAAACTGCTATTTTTAGAGAAAAACACTATGAGGTCCATGAATGGTTTTAGATTCTTATCGAGTGTGAGACTATAAATATTGATTTTTTGTGTCCTTTGATGTATGTTTTCACTGGAATCTCATTACCACCAAACTTAATAGCTTTTAAAATGTTATTAGAAGGTTAAAAGGGGTCGGTGGCTTCATTAGAAAGATAAAAATGGCTTGAGTTGACGCTGGGCAGAGCGGTCTGTTTTGCTGTGTTGTTTGTGCTCATCCATAGACTTAGTCCACCACCTACAGGTATACAGCACTGGCCTCATTTGCACTGGTGTTTGTTAATGCACAGACAGGGAGGAGGGAGGACACGACACACAGAGTGAGATAGTGTAACCTAAGACAAGTTGTAATAATAAAGTGGCTTCATTCAGCACTGGGAGGGAATCAGGAGGATGTTTTCGCTTGCTGTTGGCTCGCCTGCTGATTAGTGGGGAAGGAGATTTTCATCTACTTGCTATTAACTTTGTTCTGTCTTCCTGTTGCACAATCCCAGTGTCTAACCTCGCCTAATGAAGATGTAAGGGCCATCCAAATCCCTATCTTCTCCCCTGTCTTTCTTTTCCTGTTTCTCCAAATAGCTCCTCTGGTTGTCCAAGTTTCTTAGAAAAAGAAAAAAAACTCAATGTTTATGTAAAACATGCATGCATGGACCCTCACTTTTCTCTGTCTCTGTGTGTCTTTATTCTCTTTGCCTGCTCACCTGTTTGATGATCTGTCTCAAAATATATTTGCAAATCATTTATAGGATAACTGGATAAGGACATTAGGATATTTTTAGCCTGGTAAAAACCTTCCTGATAAGGGGATGATGTCACATTGTGTTTTGCTCTACGTACAGTATCAGTCTGGTTCACAGTGGGTGGCAGGTTCAGTGGGTGGCAGGTTCAGTGGGTGGGAGTACTTGTCTTGACAGAGAACTCCCACCAACTCTGTCAGAATATTCTGAAGATACAGTATGTGGCTTCAGAGAATGGGCCGAATATTTACTTCAATGAATATGGGGGCTCAGGGATCTGTCATCATCTGAGATCACGTTGACTTTTCCTATTGACTCCAATAGACTCAGACCTGCCGAAAACCTCCTAAGTGGGCGTGTCCGTGGAAAGCCATGGGCAAAACGCGCGTGCCAAAATGACAGGAACTGAGTTGAAGTTGGGCCGTCTTGCTTGAAATCCCACCGTCTTCTTTGCTTTTACCAGGGTAGGATATTTGAACACAGTTGAAGTAAAACAGTGGTGAGCGTTGCTACTCAGAGCAGTACAGCGAGAGCCAGAATGTCTAGACAATCACAGCAAAGTATTCTTAAAGGGGCAATAAGGAGTTTTACTGAGCCATAACACAAAATGCCCATAATACTGACAGGTATTCTTCAGTAGGTTTAAAAGCAGACTTGTTTCTTAAAGGGATAGTTCAACTTAAAAAATCCATAAAATATGAATAATATAGAAAACACCTATTAAATACAGGTGAAGTGAGTGTGTTCATAGATTTTGACAGAATTCCCATTTATGGGTGAACCTTTAATATACATCATCACTGTTTCAGAGCTAAAGGGGCACTAAGTCAGCTTTTTACTGCCTCCTTTGCACAACATCAAGATAGATTGGACTGCTCCTCCTCCCCAATAGAGGTCGATAAAGTCCCGACTTGATGACAGACTCCTCTACAGTTGCCAGCTCACATGACTCAAGTCACGTGACTCGAGGAGAATTGTCATGATACAGTAAATCTCATCCATCTGCTTCCCCAAGGAGGGCGCAACAATGCTGACAGTTATTTACAAATAAAATATTTGATCCAGGTCTGCGTGCCGGTGTGCCGTGTCACCCCTCCTGGATACATCTCTCTCTCTCCCTCTTTCTTTCTCTCTCTCTCTCTCTCTCTCTCCCTCTTTCTTTCTTTCTCTCTCTCTCTCTCTGTGCTGAGTTGGGTCTTGGGTTACAGGGAAACTGGAGCTGTGTTAGTGTGTGGCGTTCCTCAATCCCCAGAGGACTTCAGGTCCATGTTATGGTTTCCATCAGTCTTCTGCAGAGCTGGCAAGGAGGTGTGTGTGTCTCTGTGTGTGTGTGTGTACCCAACTCTAAGTGGAAGTTCATTGGGCTAAGGGATGCCTATTTTCTCTTAACCACTATGACTCACACACTGTACTGTAACAGTGCCAGACTTGGGATGTGCTACAAGTCAACATCACAACTTCATAATTTCATGCTACACATTACTGCACTATATCTGTAATAATTCACATCAACATATGACTTCATACAATTTCGATGCTACACCTAATTTTGGCTCCTAATCTTCTCCGTTGGCCTTTTTCCATTGCATGTACCATAATAGCCGCTCTGGATTTGGTTAAACGTAGTCCGCCACATAGTATTTCATTCTGTCGATGGCAAGTTATAAAAGGCACGTCGTTCAGCGCTGACCTCAACCTCTCACCGTGGATGTAATGCGATGGATGTTGAAGCTTGTAAGTCAGCACCAATAAAACATGAGTCGGCGACGAAACAACAAACAAAAGTGCACTCTGGCCCGCGCTTTCAGCGTGTCTGCGGAGCGGAGGTACGGGCCTCAGCGGCTGGGAAAATAGCTACTTCTCCCATTGTTTACCGCCGAGTTTTACAAGAGTTGGGGGACGAAGGGAGCTTTTCCACTCCCGTTTTCACTTTCTGGCCAAACCTCAACATTGACTATATAACTCTCTATATATCTCTATATACTGTATATCTCGCTGTATCAAAGATGACAAATCTGCCTTTTTCCATCTCCATCTAAGATTTGTTTTAGACATAAACCCTGCAGTGAGGTTAAAGCGACAATATATCACTTCTTTGAGTCTGCAAAGTGTGTGTTAGTCCCGCCTTCCTCCCTCTCAGTTGGTCAAGTTCACACCTCAACATTGTCAATCATCTTGATGATCTGTCTACCTTGGAACAGCATGGCCAACACAGCCAATCAAATACCACTGACCCTGTTTTTGAAGGGCTTTTGTCTCTCACACATTTACTTACTTTCTTACCTACTGCTTTCTGTTGTTGTTGCATCAGGATTTCAGACAAACAGGACTGATAATATATCCTGTTTATTTATTGTTATTATAATGTGAAAAGCTTTGCCGATACTGCAGCTTTAAAGGTACGGCTAAGTACATTTTTACTATTAGAAAATCATGAGTTCTGTCCTCACAGGGTGGCTAGAAAATAGCTCCAAAACTGTCACTGTATGTCCACTGTGTCCTCCTTAGCACTGTTGCCTCGCAACAAGAAGGACATGGGTTCGAACCCCAGTCTGTGCAGGTCCTTTCTGTGTAGAGTTTGCATGTTCTCCCTGTGTTCGTGTGGGTTTCCTCCCACCATCAAAGACATGTATGTTCGAAAGACCTCAACTGCGGAGCAGATGGAGCACGGTGTCCAGCTAATAGGTGGATCACTACTGTACAACAGCTGTGAAGGTGGGAGAAGGCTGTAGCAGGGGGGACCTACTATAATTGTTTATCTAATATACATAAATACATTCCCAATAATTACATAGGCCTATAAAACTGTTTTTGCAAATTTCAAGGTTCTACAAAGAAAACCCCCCAACAACAAATATAAAATGCAGCAGCAAAAGTTAACACTGGGGACTTGATTATGTAATTCAGTTTTTAAGCCCATTGCTATTCTTCTTATTTTTATTATCATTATTATAGGTAGGGCCAGAGCCTTGTAAGAAGAGTTGCGACATCTCCATTCCCTCCAATGGACCAGTTTTTTACTCTCAAGAGTTCCAGGAAGTAAGGTCCTGGATTAAGCAGCACTGTCGAGTTGCAGCCAAATGGACAGTCTGTGTTGTCCTTTGAAAGTTTTTTTTTTCTTGAATCAAATTGTACATTATCAGCTTTGTTTTTTAACATGTAAAAGTAGCGCAAGACCCATTCCTGGCTGTTCATTGGCTAATGAGTCTCGCATTTTGGTCCTCCGCTGACGCCACTCTCTCTCTAGAGGACACTAGTAGGTAGGGTTGTCCCGATCCGATCACGTGATCGGAAATCGGGGCCGATCACGTGATTTTCAACTGATCCGGAATCGGGGGGAAGAGATCGGATTTTTATGTATAAAAACAATGATAAAAACGTCACAAAACAAATATGGCAATTCTCACATTTCAGTCATCCAAATAAACAATCTGTCATTTATTTTATCATTGCAATTTGTCATATTCATCGTAAACACGAGCCCTCTTGCGCAGCAACACACGCAGTTTTAACTTTAGTAGTGGGGAGTGAGCATTGATAAGAAGCGACAACTAATCTATTGCAACAGCGCACAAGAGATCGGCCATTTTGGGGCGCAACAAACCTCTGTGCTATTGTCCTGTTGTCTGCGGCGCCAAAATGGCCACGGTTCTATTGTCAATTGTCGCTTCTTTCCTTCCATACTCTTTGTTTAGTGTTCGACTAGCGACACATCAGAACGCGATAAAACATACAAAAACACATGTCCAACCATAATAACTAGATGGTCGCACAGTGGCTAAAACAGAAACAAGACGTAACGTTAGTTAGGGATCATGATTAAACTCACCTAGGAGTCGGACTAGGAAGAAAAGCCAGAAGTGTTCTGCACTGCCTGCCTGCATCAGTAAAGTTACCATAATGAACATGTCTTTTTGTTGTCTGCATTCCGTCTGTCTTGTGAATAAAATCTGTCGTTCCTCCATGTTGTCAGATGAAGTGGCCGGACTGCACTCGTCTCACAGATAAAGTTTCAATCATTTTAATCCACGCAGACTGTCCTCAGTGACTCTCCATGTTGTCTCACTTGTAAACAGAGCTGCACCCCGCCCCCATCTAGCTAGCATGCTTAATTCTATTGATGTGGCTCATTGGCCGAAACTCGAAACAATAGCAGACAGCCAGTGAAACGCCGCATGCAAATGAATACCAGCCCAGAGATAGCCAGAGAAGTCAGTGGGTCCCAAACATTTCTGGCTTCAGTACCCCCTTTCCCTGATTTCTGAATCAAAGTACCCCCTTTACCATAAGCTGTAAAGATATTTTATTTTGTTTACTTGGTTTAAAACCAATGCTGCACTAACTGAGTTGTGGTTGTGATAAAAGAGCCGTACAAAGATGTCATATTGGTTGGTTAAAATAAAAACACTTAAACACTTAGAAGAAAGGGGGGAAAAAGCATCCAAGTTGTCCCAACTTGTTGTCCCAACTATTTCTGCAATGCATTGCAGAAATATCGGATCGGGACTCGGTATCGGCAGATACTCAAAATCATATGACTCGGACTTGGGGGCAAAAAAAGGTGATCGGGACATCCCTACTAGTAGGGCTAAGATTTGTGTTATTATACACTTGTAGCTAATGAAAGCCCCTTGATCTCCCCCATTTTCACCGTCACATGACCCAGTGTCACATGACCCAGCATCAGGAGCAGCGGCCTTGGCCCTGGCAGCCAGTGTGGCCGGCTTTGTTGTGGTCACCGTTGACAAATCAAAGTTGTCCGTTAAGCCTGCGGTTTGCAGGTCAAGGGTTCGATGGAGGTTCTTCTCTCATAGGATTAAGGCAGCAGAACTCTCCTTACTTTCAGAAGCAGATGGCGTGCTAATCCGAGCGGTCCCTCTCTGATCTGGTGACGGCGGGTTTGGGGTTGAGGTAGCGGGCCACCGATTCTCTCCTGGTTGAAATCATATTGACCCCTCGACCCTCTGTGCAAACCACTGCTTTCCCAGATGAAAGGCAGTGCTGGGTTGTGTACAGAGCACCTGGCTCTTCACAAGCTGCTCCAACACAAAGCTATATTTCAAAAGTCAATTGTTGACATGTTCCTCCACCACCAAGAACAATTCCTGTATTATACTTGAACAGTTCTGATGCATATTAATTTGTCGTCTACAGTAACTGTAGGCAGATGAGTGGCTTTGCCTCAATTGTAAACTATAGTGCCTGATCAAACGTCTCAGGTGATATCTGAGACATCATCATTTGAGCTGATTTTGACAAAACCTGAAGGGATGATGCATCATCGCACTGTTACAACATTAAAAAATACAAAAAATACACACTTGACTAACTGATTTTAATTAAACTCGGCAAAATGATGCGTTTTGGCAATGTGTGCTTTCATCTACCAACATTACAGTGATTGGTCTGATGGTGGCGCTATGATTAACACATTGAGTGCCAGCGACGCCATATGGCGTCATTAGAAATTTACCGTAGGCTGCCAGCGACGCCAAATGGCGTCAGTAACTCCAAATTGTTTTTTTGACGGGGGGGTGTCGATCTAAGCTTCTTACATCGCCTCTTACAATATTGTAGCTATTGGAGGTCTATAACCTATTTTACAAACCCCATTAGGTGGCGACAGCACTCTCCTGATAAGAGAAAGTGTAGCCAAACACACAGAAGAAGTCGCTGGGGAAAAAGGAAATCGCATCGCATCCGTCCGTATGCATCGACATGCATGAAGCCAAACGCCAGTGCCTGTGCCCGCAGCAGCTGCATCCGCTGTCACAACTGAGCACCTCCGTCTCCGATAGCAACAGCAACCTGCGACAGCACATTCGCATAATCAGTCTTATTATTCTCAACTGGAAGCATTGTGGCCCGTGACAAACACACGCGGAACCAAAAAGCTGGATGTCGCGCACCATTCACTGTGTGTGCAGCAGCAGAGAGCCACCAGACACATAAGACACACCCAGGAGGAGGCGTGTGCAGTTGAGGGGGGGGGGGGGGGGCACGCAGAGCAGCAGAGCAGCATACACTTCACCCAGACAGACCCAGACATCAGAAAATTAGCTTCAGAGTCAGTGATGTGCTTGAAATGTTTAATTTCACAAAAGGCTCATTATCTCAGCTCGTAGAAAACAAGGGCTGTTTTTGGTTCAATCAAGCTATCTTCTCCGGCTCATAACTAAAGAACGGAAAATGGGATCAATAAACTTTTTTTTTGCAGGTGATAGAAGAGAGTCTCATCGTTATTTGTGCGTGTTCAGTGTTTACATAGTAATTATTAAAGAAATTATATGACTGTTTTAAAATGCATTGCGGCCTATGTGGCACAGCAAGCAACCTTTTGCCCAAGGGCCGTGGCACTCAAAGTGTTAAAGGTCAGAATTGAAAACTTTGAAAGCCCTCCAATTAAATGAGACAAATCCAGCTATCGTTACAGGTTACACTGATTGGTCTAGGGCACTGTGGTTAGAGGTCAACATTTTGTAACTTAAATGTGATATCTCAGACACCAATTGGTTTTGATGAGACGTCTTGTTACTGATTGGCCCAAGGTGTGCCTGCATCATTCATGGGGGACGGCATGTTGACTGGAGTATGTGCATCCCCAGTGGAAACTAACTGCTGAACTAGTGTCTTGAAACTCTTTACTTACTCTCTCTCGTAACGGGACAAGCCCCGTCTTTTATTGTCACACGAACACCACAACACACTCATGCTGACGGTGGCCGGTGAAAAGTGTCCTCTGCATTTAACCCATCCAGGCATGTCCTTTCCTCCGGGGGGCAGGCCAGGAACAGTGGTCGCTTTCTCGTACAGCGCCCGGGGACCAACTTCGGATGTTGTCGTCACTGGTCGGATGACGATAACGATCTGATCTTCTGCATGTTTTTAGTGGGGGGGTTATATACGGAGGAACCCCCTGGGGGAGAACATGCAAACTCCACACAGAGAGAAAGGCCCTTACGACGAGATACCCCACCTGGGCAGTAGGCCGTGCCCCATACTCATACTATTTAGCTACATAAGCCCCTCTTCCTGGCAGTGTTGGTTTGAGCTACACCAGTACACTTGCTCATCCTTCTCCTCTGTGCACACACAGGGATGTGGACTGGCTGGCTCAACACAGTGTCTGAACACACACACACACACACACACACACACACACACACAGTGGCTGAACACAGTGTTGGTGGAGGTCTGGGTGGGAAGATGCATCATCCAATGTCATATTGCCATAATTTATGAGTGACAGCAGAGATGTGATAAGAGATCTGGCGGGGTAAATCGGATTCCCAAAGGTCACTGGCAAGGTCTGGGGGGAGGGCTTCATTATAGCAGATTTTATCGATGTCCTTCAATGAGAGAGAGAGAGAGAGAGAGAGAGAGAGAGAGAGAGAGAGAGAGAGAGAGAGATGCACCAGCGACTGTGTTTACTGTAACTGTTTGTTATGATGTTTCCTTGGTGGCTGAAAGCGTGCGTGCGCGCATGTGTGTGCTTGTGTCTGTTTCCTCTGTGAGCAGGGCAGAGGGCCACAGCTGCCTGGGAGCAACATGTGCTGGTGGCATAATATCAGTGTTTGAATGTGTGTTTGAATGTGTGTGTGTCTGTGTGTGTGTTTGTTTGAATTTGTGAGTGTGAATGTTTGTGTGTGTGTGTGCTGTCTGTGTGTATGTTTGAATGTGTGTGGTGTGTGTGCCTGCACGCGTGGTCTGTTTCCCTGCCTTGGAGATGGAAAGAGGAAAGGATTTGGGCGATTGGGCCTAATTCCCTCTCCCTCCCCTGGCCTTGATTCCCTTCGCTTGCAAGTGTGACTGCAATTTGCGCTCTGTCTTCAGGTTCAAATTTACGACCTCTCTCCCTGCTCTGCCCAAACAAGAGAGGGGATTGAAGGCAGAAGGATCCGTGGGCCCCCATCGAGCCTGCTTCATCTGAATGCCACTTAATTGATGCCAGATCGTCTCAGGGGCCAATACTAAATGAAGTGGGAGGAGGCGGATCCTCTCAGGGGCGAATCCTAAATGTAGTGGGAGGAGGCGGGGCCAATCCTAAATGTAAAAGGAGGAGGTGGGGCCAATCCTAAATGGAGGAGGAGGAGGCGGGGCCAATCCTAAATGGAGGAGGAGGAGGCGGGGCCAATCCTAAATGGAGGAGGAGGAGGCGGGGCCAATCCTAAATGTAGTGGGAGGAGGCGGAGGTGGATCACTGCAGAGTAACGCGTTCCATACGTTCATGTTCGGTATGAAAATCCCCGGATCCCCTTCGTCTCCGCTAAGCGCTCAGACTACACATTCAGCAGAGAGGCAATCACACTGTGTGCCTATTCATGCATTTGTCTACTGTATATGTTATTGTTTGTGTGTGTGTGTGTGTGTGTGTGTGTGTGTGTGTGTGTGTGTGTGTGTGCGCGTGTGCGTGCGTGGATGTGTGTGTGTGTCCGTGTGTGCGTGCGCACGGGCTTTCTCACAAGTGTCAGTGCCTCAGTGTGGTGTGAGTAAGTAGGGTGTTGACCCCATCTATCCCTGGAGAGCATATGGATGCAATCAGAGAGAGAGAGAGAGAGAAATTCTAAGAGCCAGAATATGAGAGAGGGACATGCACAGACACACACACACACACACACACACACACACACACACACACACACACACACACAGACACACACACACACACACACACACACACACACACACACACACACACACAGATAAGAGAAAAGCGATTGCTGTCTGCCTTGTGTGTTTGGAAGACTCTCTCTAAGTCCATGCTCTTCCTCTCCTTTATGGATTAGCCAGTGGAGGGGGTTATGATGGATAAGTCGAATTGTTCCTCACCCGTCCTCGTTAAGAAGACGAGAGATGCTTGCGGTTGCTCTGCTGTGGCTCTTTGGACATGGCCAGTAGCTAATTAGCTCAATCTAATCCTTGTTTTGAATTCCACAGTGATGTTGTGTGTCGATGAATATGTGTTTTTCCCCCATGAGAGCGCTGCAGCAGCAAGAGACATGGACAACATGCCTGGCTGACATACATTTTCAGAAAATGATTGTCCCAAATGATAGCCCATATTCACTCCAAATTTGAATGTGAAAATTCATGGCACACATCATTCAAATTGCAGACACTTTTCTGGCATGTTGTCATGCAGTGGCCTACATCCCGCTAGTGTGATCTGTTCATTTAGTCGGATAAACATCTCCACACTCTCAGTCCATTACTTGCAATTCACTTCTCCCCCTGGCATGTGGGCACTGGCATCTCCTACTGATGTTTGCTCGCTCGCTGGCTCATTTCAGGCTGCAGGCTCCCCAATTTACCCCCATTTTTAAATTGCTAAAGCGACTGGCTAACTAATCACCAGAGAGATACTTTAATTAGAGCATCAGTGTAAACATCCTTTAAGCCAGTTATGATTTAAGATGACTTCCGCAGCATGCATTACCCCAGAAACCCCCTTAAAAACAGCATACATTACCCCAGAAACCCCCTTAAAAACAGCATACATTACCCCAGAAACCCCCTTAAAAACAGCATACATTACGCCAGAAGCCCCCTTAAAAACACCATACATTACCCCAGAAACCCCCTTAAAAACAGCAAAACATTGGCCTTTGGAAGTGCCACATGCCCAAAAAGCCTTAGATTTTTTCCCTGATATCGTCAATCAGGACCATATGTGAATTTATCAACACACACACTAATCACATTGTTTTTCTGGCTATTTCTTCACCCTCCTGCTCTGTGTTCCACCCACATACCTAGCCTGGCTCTACCTGTGTGCAGCCAAAGCAATATACAGTCCTTTCTCTTGACTCATAGGGCCTGTGAGAAAAGTGGCTTGTTTGGAGGCTATTTGCATGTCAGGATCTGAGGAGAAAATCAATGATGCTAATTAGCGCGTTCCAGAGGCACACTTTGCTGTGCGCTGATTATTCTCAAGTCAGTGCCGAGGGATTAGGACTCGCCTCACACACTCACCAGGCAGAGGGCCTATTCATTAGAGAGCTGTGTGTGTGTGTGTGTGTGTGTGTGTGTGTGTGTGTGTGTGTGTGTGTGTGTGTGTGTGTGTGCGCGCGTGTGTGAGAGAGAGTGCATACTTGTGTGTGTGGATGTGTGAGTGTTACTGTTTGTATCATTATCCTACCTCAGCTTTACTTTGTTTGAGAGATTCGACCCAGTAAACTTTGGATACAGGCCCGGATTAATACAGCGTGGTACCCTAGGGTGACCTCACTTGAAGTGCCCCCCCCCCCCCTTCCACTTGAGATGCAGAAACATTTAAATTTTCTATGGCATAAGGATCAAAATATACATTGACTTAAACTATGCAGGCACAACACACACACAAATATAAGACCATGTACTAACCAACAAATCACTTTACACCAGATAGAAGGTATCAAATTTGAATGCAACTCACATCAAAGACATCATATAATCATTGTTTCCAACATTTTCAAATGCCTGAATGAAGAATAAATGCCAAACCATTACAGAGCATGACTAATCAAAAAGAAAAGAAAAAAATCATTACGAACATCTTGCAACTTCAGCACCACGGACAAGGCCCCACATACCACCAAATGAAGCAAGCTCAAAACTTGAGGTGAGTTTAAAATGCATTCAGGGATGGACTGGGATGTTAGTCCAGACTCCAGACCATCCCTCTGCAATCGGCCGGACACCTGCCATCCTCGCTGGTGATTTCACAACACAATCTGCTCCGTCATTTAACTGTCATTTGATGTGAGTTTGTTTAACATGCCTCAGCTTCCTGGTTGAGTAGAGTTTGCATTTTTAAGCACTGTGATTGGCCCGAAGGTCCTACCCACCAACCACGATTCTTTCTGTTTATATTATTTTTTAGTATCAAAGGTTAATTTTGGCTGTGTATGCATTCCTACCAGAGAGTAATATATAATATATAATTAATATACAATATATAATTGTGGTTTGAATGCTGTGATGCCCCCCCCAACAAGACAAATTGGCTGGTGCCCCCGGACAGTCGCCCGATGCCATATTTGGATAATCGCGGACTGTATGCCTCCTCCTGTAGGTTGATGCATTGCAAACACTTACCTGACAGAAATAGCGGGGTCAAGCGAAAAGGCCTTCCAGAGTGTTGCTCAGGAGGAGAGGCGTGTTTACATTTGTGATTATCGCTTTGACCTCTCACCCCGAGCGGGGCCATTTGTAATACAAACAAAGGAGGCACCCTGCAGCTTTTGTGGCGCTTCACGACGCACCTCTCAGAAGTCAAGAGGGCCGCTCGCCGCGCCTCTCAGAGCGCCTCGCCACTTCTGAGGTCACATGTTTCCCATTGAGAACAGTTTACTTCCATCGAGACATATTTCCGTAAGCCTTTGATTCAAACCAGAGACAAAGGAGGGTCTCTCGCTCTCTCTCTCTCTCTCTCTCTCTCTCTCTCTCTCTCTCTCTCTCTCTCTCTGGTCGCGCTCTCCTTCACTCTCGTCTGTTCCTTTTTCTCAAAACCCTCCATCCTGAAATGATCTGAGCCGGCAGGAATTTCAGCGCTTTTTTCGCTCGGCATGTCTCTAGTCCTTCCAAGAGGTGTATTGAAGGTTATTTTACACTTCATTATACCTAATGGACCCCGAAAGCATGAAATGTGGGACGTTGGAAGAGTGGGAATGAGAGGAGGCATGTTCGATCCACAGACCAGGTGGGGTTTACATACTGTATTTATTCCCCCTTTGCCCAAAACTAGCCTCCTTTTAAATAAGGCTTGGATTTCACAGGTCGCCTTCACCCGGCCATCTGTCTGTCCGTTTGGAGAGCTAGAATCATCTGAAAGTTGGACAAATGTGATAATGTCCTCTATGCTCAGATCTGTCGTCACAGACCCTGCACTTTAATAAGATCCCTTTCCTTTTCGCTGGTCACTTTATTTTCTTCTCCATTCTTTGCTCTAATTGTCACCACACTCAAAACAGTGGACTGTGCTTCTGTGATGAGACCTTTCCTCAATGTTGAGCACTGCAGTGTCAAAGCCTGCAGTTGTGCAACAGACAATGTTCTCTATTATGATATTTTAATGTAGACATCTTGTGTATGTGGGATTTGATGCAAAAAGAAATGCAGAGATGTCACATTTGCAAAAGCGATTCCAAAATTTAATTCCAGACATCAGCTCATGTGTAATGATTATTAACTGGTTAGTCCATACTGTATAGCTACAGTGTTTGGAAATTAGTCCAAGCGTCCAGCAATACGCAGCAGCTGGCCCAGAGTTGTGTAGACTGAGCATGGAGAAATTCTTTGCATGCAAATAGTTCTGATTCTCCTTTGCTATGGCAGTATTCCCACTTACCCTCCATGCATTTAAATACCAACATTGGGCTTGAGAGGGAGAAAAGATGAAAGATGGTATTTTTAGTGCATCAATAGTTATTCAAATGGCACAGTGCCTGGAAAAACAGTCCAAGTGTGGTGTAAGGTGAAGATGGCATCGAGTGTGTGAAATGTATGAGCTTGCAGAATGCAAATCACCGAGTCACTTGAGAGCAAATCTTTGCCTGAGCCCAAATTAATTTGTTTTGCCTCTCGATTTTGACAGACTGTGGCAAGAATTGGTTTGAGGTACTGAGGAAGCAGCAAGTCTCACTGTGAAATTCATTCAAGTAAAAGAGGCCACCTGCTTCTCTGACCCAGCATATATGAACGCATGCAGTACATATGGCAAGACAAAGTGTAGTCATGTGCAGGATAATGAGTCTGTATAATGACACTGCCAGTCAAAAGTTTGGACATAACCACCACCACCCCCGTTTTAGAATAATAGTGAAGGCATCATTATATGAATATATTTGAAATAACACAAAATGAATTATGCTGTCACCAAAATTTTTTAATAAATCAAAGCTATCTTCAATTGATACATAGGCTTCACCATTTCAGGCTATGTCGAGCATTTACACATGAAAAAGGCTTTAAGAGAATGAAAAACATTCAATCAGGTGTGTCCAAACTTCTGACTTGTCATGTATGTATTGACAATTCATACTTTGACCTGCACCTAGAAAACGCATTGACATGCATTTGTTTCTTAGTTCTAATGCCATCATTATATTTTGGTCATTTTACAATCTTTCCAGAATTCAGAAAATACTTGTCAGTGGTCATTTTGGAAGAGAAAAGATACGAGTCCCTAAGATTCTAAGTTAGAACAACAAATTGTCCTTCATCATGATTATAATGATATTTCAGGAGTCTTATTATACGTTTTGTCAGACAAAAAGCATTTAATAATGTATAATAAAATATGAAATGACTAAAAAAGTCCAATATGCTGGGTAACAAAAATTAGGCTTCTCTGGTGCCTCGATTTCAAGAGCCAGAAACAGGGAAATTCACACTCTCAAAAATCTTGATTGATTTATTTTACATGTAAAAAAATAAAATAAAAATGCAGCTTGGCAATCAAATAATGAGATGACTGCTGGCTGAGAAACACACAGGATGCTGAGATGCTGAATACTTGGAGCACAATTCAACTGTAAACATAGGAAACACCTATCCTAATGATGAGCAACATCCAATATGTCTTCCTCTTCTTCTCCTCCCTGTCTCTGGGATTTCCCTCAGGCTCTCCTTGCTTTAAACAACTTCACATGTTAAAGTGGAAAAAGAGCTCAAATATGTCCGCACTGTATATCAATAATCTCCCAAGAGGTAACCCCCTTTCCAGTTGACTCATAATCAAGATATTTCATCATGATACTGTATATGCCTTTGGACACATTGAGGATCCATCTCGCTCGTTGTGCTGTTTTGGGATGGACCTCAGGAGCCTTATTCTTCCTATCAGTAGAAAGGAATTAGACAGTCATTTTCGAGGAGGTTTGGTGCATATTACATCTAATCGAATTACTTCAATCCCTTCAGGCGTCCCCCTCCTCCCCCATTTAAACATTAGGCAACAGCACTTGTGTCACATTCGGAGGCCCTCCCTCGGCGGACGGGACGACGCTTATTCAATAAAGCCCTTATTAAAGACACAGAGCTCGCACACCCCTAATTGTTTTCACCCTGCTTTAATAAGAGAGGTTATTAAAGGGGAAAATAAACATCTCTGAGCTGGCGGCTTCTCAGGAGAGACTTGGCCATGTTTGCATTTCGCCAAGATGGTGGAGATTACCTGGGAGGGCCCTCTCCCTCTGAACGCCTCCAGACAGTATTCCAATTACGGAAAACACGCGGGAGGAGAGGGAGCGGGGAGAGAAACGCCAGCGTTTACAAAGTGCCGCGTTATTAATCCCACCTTGTGGCTAAATGCTATTTCTTATAGGGCCATATGTGAGATAATGTGACGATTACAGGGTCTTTCCAAGAGGCGCTTCCTGTGTTGGCGTTCTCCACGCAGCATGGTGTCGTCTGGAGATTGAAACCATGTCGAGGCGTCACCGTAGCCTCTCGCTGTGGACGGCCATTTGATAGAGCTATTTCCTGCCTTTTGGCAACCCGCTCTTTGTTCTGGAGTAAGCCTGGGCCCTCAGCTTATGGAGACCAGTGTAAACAAAAGCTGAGGAAGTCCATTTGCTCCCCCTTTCAAAGCTGGCAAGCCATTCCCAAGCTTTAGCTCACTGGCTGCATAGGAGGAGGCCATTAATATACAACAGCAAAGTCACACCTCAGTGGACATAAAGTCAATGCACACCGTAACCTCTGCCAGGCCCAACAGAGATGGTGGGGGCGGGCGGGCGGGATGGGGGGAGGGAGGGGGGGTCATGGTGTGTCTCCCATCACAGGATGAAGGCAGGGAAAACAAATAGAGAGAAAGAAACAAGGAAGGAACTCTGAAAACATCAGTGGACAGGGCAGGAATAAGAGTTTTCTCTGTGTGTTTATTTGAACATGGTGCAGAACAGAGGCAGGTCACTGTGGGATTTAAGGGTGGGGATGTAATGAAGCCAAGATGGAGTCAAAGACCCCATGCTGACTCGGGTCACTTTGTCTCAACATGGCCACCCGGACACTGTTTGTCTGTTTACGCTCACGGGGGAAAGATGACCTGCACGCACAATACAGCAGGTATGGTCAGGAGGACTGTGGGCTTTTGATTGATGGAATGCTTTGTTCTCTCTGTGTAGAAGCTCTCAGACAGGTTGCTTACATTTCACTAGATTTATTCCAAAATGAGCTGTTCACCATTTACAACAGCTCATGGTACTCATGCAACACAGAAGAATGAAACGAATGATGGTACTTTTTAATGGATAGTCTGCAACTTACGTGCCTGGTCAACCCAATGGTAACACTTCAACAGACTGGATCTTCTAATAGTGTATAGTTTATATGGTGAATGAAGAATTTCAGGTATTTTCGTGTTTTAAAATGGATATAATGTTTTGAAAATAAACTCATCATATAAATAGTACAATGACATGAGAAACAGGCCTAGTTATAGTAACATTGTGTCGAGTCTCATTCCAACCAATTGGGATGAAAGGATTCCATTGCTGTCTTGTCACTCAGGACTCTGAGGCTTCCACTTAAAATGCATTGCTCATAATGCTATCCAGTTTTACATTTCACCTTCAGCACCCTGTGCCTCAGATTGATGGGCGGAAACAAACCTTTGAATCCATAATAGCTCCTATTAATCCAGCGCTACAGACTGCTGAGGCTTAGCAGTTCATTTGTATACGAGCATGTTTCCTTCACTGTCCAGCCAAACATGCGCTCACCCTTCATCTGCTGTTTTGATCCGGGGGCCAATGCATTATGTATGAGACATTAAGAGCTCCATTGCAAACGTGATGTGTCAGTGTGTTGTATTTGCTTAATGAATGGGGTTGGGGGAGATCAAAGCAGCAGATATGGCAGGTGAAGGGGAGGGGCCAGACCACAGATTTGGCTTGTCTCAGTTAATTGGTGTCTGGCAAAAGGAAAGCTCATCAAGTCAGAGTTTGAAGAGTTCCTGCTTGGTTTCAAATGTGGGCCGCATGGGAGAGTTTATTTTTTTGAACAGTCTTCATTCGGCTAAGCCAGATGAATGTGCCTTTTCCACATACGTTTAGTTTTAACGTATGTGAAAAAACAAAAAAACAAAAACAAACTACTGACCTAAACAAAACTTTTACCACTGTTCCTTCAGAAGTTGTTGTTGTCATAGACTGTGCTGCATAGTTGATTGCTCTATTGCGGACAAAAATGTGTTATTGTACGTAAGTCGCTTTGGATAAAGGCGTCTGCCAAATGACGTAATGTAATGTTTTAATTAATTACGGCTTTCATTAACACTTTGAGTGCCACGGCCCTTGGGCAAAAGGTTGCTGTACTGTGCCACATAGGCCGCAATGCATTTTAATATAGCCATATCATTTTTTGTGTTCCTATTATATGGACAACCAATAGCCTCAATGAAACTTTGAACCCTTCTGTTTCATTAAAAAAAAAAACTGTGTTTATAAACCGTTCCATTTTGGAAATACACCCCTCTGAAAAAGAGTGTTTTCGACCGAAAAGAGCATGCTGAAATTAGTTTCTGAGATAATCACATCTTTATGTTAGAAAGGCGACAGAATGAAAACATAGCCCAACATCGAGCCTGCTGCTGCCTGGGTGTGTGTGTACTGTCAATGGTTGTATGCTGTTAGTGCCCTGCGTGCCCCACCCCCCTCCTCCTCCTTCTCCGTGGTGGGAGGAGTCGAGTGTCTCTGCTGCGGTTTGCTCTGAGTTTGATCTGCACTGAAAAGTCCGCTGCCTGCATCCCCCGCTTTTTTACAGCGTGTCCTCGGCTCCCAGCTGAGAATAATGTAACTTTTCAGAAAGACGCTGGTGTCGCCGTGTCGGCAACTAAATCATATGGATGGACTATCGCAGCGGACACCAGGGGCGTCATGCAAGCCAAAAATCTGAGGGGGCGAACTGTGGCGCCGCCCGGAGGGCGGCAAAAAATTTGGGGGGTTGGAAGCCAGATTTAGAGGAATATCTAATTTTAAATTAACAGACTGAGCAGGTGTAACCATAAGCCTATTTTCCAAACTGCTCAGCCTCCTGGAAAGATCCATAATCACCAGACTAAGTACATTGCCACTGCCCAGGCTCAATGGACTTGACAAAAAAGGGAGACCACATGTTTCAAAGCAATGTAACACAATGTTTATTTTGGCTGGTATTGCCTTTTCAGAAGGTAGAAATCTTTCCTCTAGAGCAGGGGTTCCCAACCTTTTTTGTGCCAAGGACTGGTAGATACATGGGAAAAAAAAGTCGCGGACCGGTTGTCAATTCTAATGGTTTTAGTTATATATATTTACTCACCAGGTGGCGACAAAGGGTAAATAACAGCCTTTTGTGTTGTACTGTATGTAGCCTATACAGTATTTATGTTTTTGTTTTAACTACAAACATACATAAACGTAAACTTGAAACTATGTTTCAACTACCATACACAGCCTATAATAATATAGCCTATGTTTATTTTAAAAAAAAAAAAATTTTTTTTTTTTTTTTTACCTCTCAAAAATCTGAGGGGGCAATTGCCCCCTCAGTTACAATGGGCATGACGCTTCTGGCGGACACGGATGGGGCTCAATTGTGGCAGCAGATGACTGCTCTTCACAGGCACAGCTAACGTAACGTTATGCTTCAAGCATATCAATGGCGATTTCCGTTTCCTCATGACTTCTTCTCTCTTTTCTCCTGGCCTTTGTCTAATCGGGAGGGCACTGTCGCCACCTAAGGGTTCTGTAAAATAGGTTAGACACATTCAATAGCTCCCATATTGTAAGAGGCGATGTAAGAGGCTTAGATCGACATTCCCCCGTCAAAATATGAATTTGGAGTTATTGACGCCATTTGGCGTCGCTGGCAGCCTACGGTAAATTTCTCCTGACGCCATTTGGCGTCGCTGGCACTCAATGTGTTAAGAGTTAAAGGTGCATTAAGTCATTTATTAGTTTTGACCAAGGAATGTGTTCAGGTCTCTGTCACATCTTATGGTAGCCTGTAATGGACAGAAACACATCACAATTAGAACATAGAACAATAGAACGGCAGAGAACCAACAGAAACATCTCGTAATATTATGAAGGAAATAGTGTCATAATAACAAACCTTTGCAGATATATGATGGTTATTTTGTCCTATGGGACAGCAAAAATCGAACTTAATTTCATCTATTCTCTTTTGGATTCATTTCAATGTGTTCCCGTTCAAAGCAAACCTCTTTATTCTAACATGATGATATGGCTTCAAGTATCAGGTGACCCTCCAACGGTAGCAGAAAGCGTGACCTCATCACAAGAAGCGCTCAGTAGCAGAACTCCGTGGGCTCGGTGGAGGATGGCCTTCCACGGCGCCTATGAAGCTGGCTCACCGCTCGTCACTCTCTCCACACATCATTAGCAGCCCTGCTCCTGGCCTTTGAAGTGTGCGAGCTCTGCCGTGTCTGTCATAGCCATGCAAATCCAGGGGACAACCCCAGCCACCTGTTCTCCCAAACATCTGTCCACGGGCGCAGGCTTTACCCCGGCTCCCAGCCTCCCACTCAGCTGCCTCAAAGGCCAGCAGGGAACGAGGCTATTTTTAGAGGCTCACTCGCTTGATGTAGTGTGCTGGTGCAGACCTGATGATCTCTAATGGACATACGTCTCTGTAACTATATTTGGTGCTTGATTATTAGGATATGCTTTCTGAATACCATGATGAAATGAATTGATTGGAGTTTGACTGAGTTTTCATGACTGCTTGCTTTGAGAGATGAAAACTGTCTCGTATGCAAAAAATGCAACTTTTGCCATCTTTTTATTATTATTATTATTATTAAACGGCAACAGAAAATCCTTGCATTGCATGTTTTTCAGTTTTTATTTAAACACAACATCTTACTGTAGGCTACCATTCCAATATAGGATTTTTTTTATCCCCCCCTTTATTAGACACGACAGCAGGCAGACAGGAAAGGTGGGGAGAGAGAGGGGATGACATACGGCAAAGGACCTCGGGTCGTATTCGAAGCCGCACTGACCGCACGAAGGACCGAGCCTCTGTGTTATGCGTGCTACCAGGTGAGCATGATTCCAGTATAGGTTCTAAAATAAAATCTATAGATATATTATTTTTACACTGCTTTCCATTATGCGACCTGCCACTTGATAATTCACTTCAAAGCCAGCTCCTTTGAAGGAGTTTTTGGAAGAAATAAGAATGAGCATTCCTTACTTGGAGAGAATAGTTGATGTCTCAGTTCAAATAGAGTAGCCTATCAGCATAGATATGCTGTATTGCCTTTAATGAAGTCCAACTACTGTAGTGTACAGTACAAGCTGCAAGACTTTTCTCCAGCCTCTCCCTGACCTACTGTCGGTACTGCAAGACTCCTGGAGACTGCTGTCGGTCTTAATTGGCGAGCAACCAGATCACTGAGCATTCAAAATCTCTTAAGGGAGGTTCAGGCGCAGAATGATGACCTCATTCAAAATGTATTTGTGATCCACGATTCTATGTTATCGTTCTCTCAGAACTTCTCTGTCTCGCTGAGTGTGAGACTCTGGAACGAGGTAATGCACTCGCTTTGTCTACACGTTCTAATTACCACTGTTTCACATCCTCCCTGCCCTCTCATGAGGCTCTCTGAGGGAATATTTGATATCGCTCCTAGCCATCCGCTGGCGTTTGAACGCACCATGCCACCTGGCATTCACAATGAACTCACCACCCAGTATTCAGGAAGCAGGGCAGGGTGACACAAGAGCTGGGTAATGCCCGTCCAGCCAAACCCCTCGGGTGGGTTTGCCAGTTTCCACCGAGGGACAGATTGTTTTGCATGTGTCTCTTTTTCATGGCAGCCGCTGAACACTGTGATCGGAGACGGTGCGAGAGAGAGAGACCGCTGGAAATTGACCTCCTATGGGTTGGTGCCGGCCGGGGGATGTGGGCGGGAAGCTGCCCTTTTGATTGGCTGCCAACCGGATTGTGTGTTTCAATACAGAATTGTAATACGCCACCGGGGGAGGCTGTGGCGGGGGATCGTCGAGGTCCTGGCTATTGTCCATCAAGACTTTGGACTCCACCAAACTAAACCAAAGTTGCTGCGGAGCAAGTAAAAATAGTGCGATGTTATGATTATTTATGCCTGGCTCTCCCAAGCGGGGGACCTGAGCCAAAACTCAAAATGCACACCTTGCCGGATACAGTGGCCACACTTGGGAGAAAAGTGTGCAGTGTGGGGGAGCTTACTGTCATGCCAACACAAGGAATAGATTATTGAACAAAGAGAATGTACTGTTGACTTGTAGAGAGGAATACAAATACCTGGATGATACTTCCCCTGTGTTCCCCCTGCTACATATTTTAAACAGAATACTGGCACCGTTAACAAAGCCGTGCCGGAGGGCGTTATGTTACGAGTAAGCCAGCAACAACAGGACAGCAGCTTCATTCAACAACCTGTGTGTGGTTATCTAATCCTGTCACTATACATTATACAAGTCAAACAATAAGCGTTGGGACACACAGTAACACAGCTCTGGACTCTCAAGTGCACAATCAATGGATTGCTGGACGTGGTGACACAGGGCTGGATTGCTGGACGTGGTGACACAGGGCTGGATTGCTGGACGTGGTGACACAGGGCTGGATTGCTGGACGTGGTGACACAGGGCTGGGGCTCAGTTCCAGTAGCCCGGCGCTGTATGAGGCTGTGTGCAAAGCCATGGGAAAGTGAGCAGCTGCGTAGCCTTTCCCTCTGCAGGGGGATGGAGAGATCAGTAGAGGGTGTAAGAGTAGCTGAGCATGAGAGAGAGACCTGCTGATCCAGGTGTTGACTGCTGCCTGGCACTCTGACAGCTGTGTGTGCTTTGATGCACACACACATATACTGTCTGTATGGATACCAGAGGTGTAAAGTAACAAAGTACAACCACTTTTTTTCTCTCAAGGATTTTTTACTTTTTAAAGTATTTTTTACGATACTTTTACGCTTTCTTGAGTAATTGAAATAATAGATATTGTACTTCACTACTTTTAAATGTACACATTACTGAATAAATCCAGATTTCTGTTCACCGCCCTATGAAAACGGCACACACACACACACACACACACACACACACACACACACACACACACACACACACACACACACACACACACACACACAGTCATCACTATGCCATGCCATATTGTTTCCACCGGACGCATGCTGAATGATCCTGCCAACCATTCTCTTGGAAATCCATGAGATAGAAATGAGATAGTTTGGTGTAGTGCCAGGGTTTGTAGCTCCATGTTGTACAACTGTCCTCTTGGTCTATTTGAGCCAAGCTGATGGGCTGAATCAAAGCTCAAACAACAACACACGTTTGAAGTCATGCTCAGATCTCGGGAGCAGCAGACAGTTGTGAGCCAATTACAACAACTGGTCTCGGCCTTTTGCGCATTCTCTCACTGCCCGGGGTGTGCTGTGCCCCTGGCTCCAGTCGTAAACAACCATGACTATGGCTATAACTCTAACCAGTTTCACACCCTGATGTGGCTGTACAGCGGCAGCCATTTTACAAAGGCTGACATTTTTGGTGTGTTTTCTGTTACAGTATGAGCAAAGTAAGTGTTGAGTTTCACTATAAAATCAGCGCCAACTCATATACCGTTATACCATGTATTGTTTTATTTGAACTTATACACATGGCATTTGCATTTTATGTATTTTTCCAGACTCTACTTTAAAGGGTCTGTGTGTAATTGCTGGTCTCATGCTGGCCTCTATTGTTTAGCGCTGTCATGACAACAACACTGCGAGACCATCATCAACATGGTGGGCAGTTTCACAATCAACAACAATGAACGCTTTATCATGTCAGCATTTTTTTGTTTTGTTTTGTTCAATGGACTTGGACACAATTTAAGAGAAACATTGTAACCAGGTAGCCAGAGGTAGTGCTGTACAGTGAGTAAACGTCACTCCCCGAAACCTCAAGAGACTCTCTAGTGACACTTAAATACTAGAGCCATGCATCCGCCTCCCAGGCCGGAGGTTCCGAGTTTAATTCCCAGCTGCGGGGGACTCACTGCTGGTTACACATTAGTAGTCAATGTGTGTGTGTGTGTGTGTGTTTGTGTCATGAGCAAGGCAAAAATAACTTTGAATTGATTTTTGAATGTACCATAGTGTGGTAGGATGGCCTCCAGACAACAACAAAAAGGTGCTCCTGTGTTTTTGAATGCAGAAATCTCTGCCGCATGTGCATGGCCATTTACTTTGTTTCACTCACTAGCATTCGGGAGCCTCTGCTGATATTTACTAGTCACTGTACTTCAGTAAAACAGAAATATTACATTTTAATATTCACCTTTAAATCAAGAGGAGTTTAGTCATGCTCTGTGATGTTTCTACACAACACATGGCTCACAACAGACACACCGGTAATTGCGTGTGACCTTCCAGTTACAGGACAGTCTCTTTAACAACTAGGCCACCCCAAACACCTCCTTCTACCAAACGTCATGTGAAAGTGCGGAGGGTAATATATGATGTGTATGTTTCAACTTTTGGATCCAAAGTGACTCCATTTGCTTTCCTGACCTTCACAGACAGAATCCAAAAGCTTGACGGCAAATTACTCAGTTGGCACCCATTATGTGAAGTTCCATAATGGCCTAGTTAGCGGACTGTGATTTAATGCAGTCCATTCTCCACACATGTATGACCACAAATGCATTGTTCTGTTTACTCTACCATTTCACTTCCAATTAAACACTATGTCACAGAACGGTGCCTTTTGCTTAAAATTGTTTTCTGACTTCATCTTTGATCGAGTAATGACTTCATGGAATGAGTTTAAGCTCATTACAATTTGCCTTACTGTACTTGTGCGAATGCACTCTCATTTTCCACGTTCTTCCATATTTCCACATTACGCTGTCCAGATCCTGTGAGATGATTGAAAGGAGGTGGGCTGTGATGTTCTCCTGCAGCCTGTTGCACCAGCTGAACGTAAGTTCTGTCTTAAGTTAGGGTGTAAAGTCCACACTAACTGCTACGTTCAAACTAGTTAGTTTGACACTAAAGTTGTGTCTTTGTTGAGTTGCACCACGGAGACGTAAGATACATCTTAACTAGCAGTCCTTAAACCTCACACTAGCCAAAATAGTGTCGCAGAAAATGACGTGTACAGTATCTGTGACCAATCAGTGAAAAGCACGGTGGAAACGGTGTTTATTTACCGTTGTTTAAGTAAGTGGAGTGAAAACAGGACATGTTGCCCACCGCAAATTAGTGCTTTTATATTTCATCAACACTAACCAAATGAGAACGTTATTGAGTAACGTTCGTTTAGGTTCATATTACTGTTAACGTTTATCTGTGAGCTCTATCAGTAT
The DNA here is from genome assembly GCF_964638095.1 of Poromitra crassiceps. Lineage (NCBI taxonomy): Eukaryota > Metazoa > Chordata > Actinopteri > Beryciformes > Melamphaidae > Poromitra > Poromitra crassiceps. The sequence goes on from NC_139632.1 coordinate 28,785,099, forward strand.
TGTAGGCTAATTTAGCACCATCCTGCCTGCTAAATTGTTGCGGTTATTTTAATTTGTATGCAGTGCTGCAGCTTGTGGGAAACAAAAGCGTGAGTCATCAATATCAAAGGGTGTAATTATTGATCACGGAGAGCGCGTTACCGACGCAAAACAACGATGTGCCACGGTGCCAAGTTGCAATCCGTGCCAATGCTTATTTTACGGAGGACTTTACACCTAGTAAGACGTAGGTGTAAAATTTAAGTTCTAACTTATGCCTACGTTGTAACTATTTCACTTGGTGCAACCCAAATATTTTTAGTAGTGCGTAAACTCGGACTTAGTGAGACTTTACGTTCAAACTAGCTTACGTTTCAACTTACGCACAGCTGGTGCAACCCACTGCTGAAGTACAGGCGTACGTTCCAATTGGGAGGCCAGTGTGATGAAATCCATCTCCGCCGAGGTCACCTGCTCGCTCCGTCGTGTAATTGGAGACAAACAAAAGGTTTTTGATTTGAATGCTTACACCATCGCATCGGTATGTCTTTTGAAAAGCAGTGGGCAAACGGGCTGCTGGTAACAGTTAAGGAGACATCAGCATTCTTCCAATCAATCCCTCAGGAAAGGGCAACAGTGATTTGTCTGCGGCCATTTTGGCTGTCAGAGATGTTTAACTTCCTTGCGCATAATGGCTCTTGTACTCTGGGTAAACAGCCATTACTAGCCTGTTTATTTGGAAGGAGAGGGCTCACCGTGGATCTGACCCGGTTTCCAACCGACAACCCATACCAGAGAGAAGAGGGGGAGAAAGAGAGGATGAACGGAGGAGGGAATAGAGAGGAAGACCCAATTTATTTGCAGTAATTGGCTCCACTTGAGCAAACACCCCTTGCTTGCCCAGTGGTCTCCTCAACCTCAGCCTGTGCCAGCGCTGAAAAGAAAAATCTCCTTTCCCATGTTCACCAATGGAGAGGAAAAGACCAGGAATTAATTGGGCCATTTTTGAGATGGTGGACTGCCTCCATGATCCATTTTTATAACTTTGGCACAACACTGAGAGCTCTTATGACACAATTTAGATTATTGCTGTAAATCCTCTGCACGACTCTGCACAAGTGAGTTTGGCAGGAGCGAGTTGTTATGAAGTATTATCCTCATTAAAGTTGTTCATTTTCCCTTCATGCCTAATTACTCTAATCAAATCACCAGTCTGGATAACTTACTAATAAGCTCAAACTTCCCATCTTTACATTGACAAGCGTGATTTAATTGGCTATCTACAGAGAGTACTTTAACGACTTGAGTTGAATAAAATGGAAATGCAGTTATCAGATCAAAGTGCAATTAGCAGACAATCTGGCCATCCATTCACCTTTAATCCCCAGTGTGCACAGAGATAAAGAGGAGGCAGCAGAAATCAGCCGCAGCTTCTCTGTGATCAAAGCAAACAAAGAAATGAATCTAAATCTGATACGCCAGATAAAGCCGGCGCAGCCATTTGAGTGAAGTGGAAAAACACCCTCCAGCCAGACGTGCTAACAGACAGGGAAAGTCCGGCTCTTTCACTCAGACCCTATACACCTTTCGTTGTCCGAGTGGCCCCAGGCGGGTCGCTGGCCCCGCGGCGGCCCCCCCAGCAGGACTGTCCCGTGCAGGAAAGAGGAAGCCCTCTGAAACAATAGGCCCGGCGGCAGAGCACCAGCACCAGGGTGATAACTGAGACATCTCTGGGCCTCCTGACAGATTGCACAGAGCCAGTCCAGCCAGGGCCACGACCGTTAGACGCCTCTGGGCCTGTGCGGAGGGGAGCGGGGGTGTGGTACGCTGTATCCCCTGGAGGAGTGTCACGCCTGGGTCACTCTGCAGGGTTAGGAGGTGTGGGATGCAGGGAGGCTGGAAGTGGATGTAAACATGTTGGGATGTGAAATTCTAAATGTTTTTGTGTGTATACCCGCGCGTGTGTGTGCGTGCGCTGTGTTTATGGGCACAGTGGGTGGTTTGACTGGTTTCTGTGCAGAGCTGATACTGGACAGCCGTGTGGTTTCTCCCCCCTGAGGCCACCTCAGATGTCACACACACCATGTGTGACCAACACATACAGAACACACACACACACACATACACGTGGTAGCCCGCGTTAATCTGCTGACACATAGACACAAATGCACACATGCAAATTATGCACACATACACGTACAGACAAAAATGACACATATACACATTGCATACACACATATGCAAAGTCTTACTCAAGCACACACACACACACACGTAAAGTATTTCTAATAAACGGTTGTCTGGAGGCCCCTCCCCCTCTCGGCTGGAGGCCCCTCCCCCTCTCGGCTGGAGGCCCCTCCCCCTCTCGGCTGGAGGCCCCTCCCCCTCTCGGCTGGAGGCCCCTCCCCCTCTCGGCTGGAGGCCCCTCCCCCTCCACTCCTGCCAGCTGGTCTGTTGACCCACTCACCCTCCATCCCTCCATTAGAGTTGCAATAAATGAGAAAAGGAAGAGGTGATTTCTGTGGCTGAATAAAAGAGCGCCTGAGGTCAAGTGGCCATCCCCAAGGCATATTTAACAGCCAGAGCTGCAATGAAGACAAACGCTTGGCCCTAATTGTTGCCTGGAAATGCTCTGGGGGTGATAACGTGTGTGTGTGTGTGTGTGTGTGTGTGTGTGTGTGTACTGTCTGGAGCCAGGCTGGGCATTGGAGAGAGGGGACTTTTTATCAGAGCAATGAACCTAAAGGGGAGGGGTGGGGGAGTAGATAGGAACATGTACTAATTTTCTCTGATGTAGGTTCTGGCACTGTGCGGTGATCTGGATAGGATTTCTGTAATTGCTGTAAGATCAGATATGGACTTAAAGCCTCAACATCTTGTGTGAAAAACGCACAGTATACATTAATCATGTCTGAAGTATACCAGTGATCAGATTTGTCATCGGCCTTCAGCTAATAGTTGAAACATTTCCATTTTCCACGAGATGTAAATCTTCTCACCTCGCCTCTCTCTCTCTGTGTTTCTAACGGGCAGCTTTTACCTCTGCTCTCATTCAGTCCAACTGCTCCCTGGACTCCTCGTTCTCTGACAGTGAGGGGAACCATACGAGAGAGAATGAAACAGCCACGTGAACAAGTGTAGCCCCGCTGTGCGTCCTGACACAAATCAAATCCTGTTTTATTTGCCAAAGGGCATTGCTCTTTCACAGTTATTACATCATGCTTGCTAATCTGTTCTTGCTTGTTTGGCTATCAGCGTTGTATATTTCTCTGCTGCAAGCAACACAATGAAATATCAGAGAATTACATGGAGAAAAATCCACCGACACATGTTAGTGCCAATCCTGGAATACCTCAGGAGAGGTCCAGCTAGCTGGCATCAACAACAAAAATGTAGCTGGCTACCATCACAAAAGTTTTACCGCAGTTAACAACCAACGCAGACCTGATGAAACCAAGACATGAGTTTTCTTTCTCCCTCCTGATTCTGTTCTCCAGCCTCACACAGAATGTGCCTGGCTGCTCCATGAAGCCACATAAACACATGGCTTAGACCAGATGTCTGCTGCAGCACAGAAACAATCCCATGCAGCTATCAATCTTGACCCCCTATTTTCTGTCCGTTGTCAATCACAGCCACTTTCTGAGTGGGGACTCATAACAGCATGAGTCCCTTCACACTTTACACTGCCCAGTTCTTCTATTTTGCAGATTTTACCCTTCTCACTCTGTGTTACAGTAAAGTTAATAGGCCCACTGCAACGCAGGCTAGTTCTCCCAAAACACGCTGCTCTTCACTTGGACAGAGCGCGCGTGACCAACCAGAACCCCTGTATTTGTCTTGGATGCCAAGCCAACTGTCACATTCTTTTCTTCTCCTTTTTTTTTAGCTTACAATTCAAAGCCGTCTTTGTAAACAGACAGAGAAAAGTTTGACAGTTTCCAGGGGGAGTACAACTCATCAGAGACGCTCTTATTAAAACAGGTAAAAATATCAGCATGAAGGATTGTGCTTCACAGGCCAGAGAGGAATAGGAATGCTTGGCGAGATGGACTTGTAACCCACGTATGGTGTGGTCGAACCTGTTTATAGCTTTTGGATTCTTTCCACCGGCACCGAGTCATTCCTTGATTTCAGTGGGCTGGATCGGCTTTGTCTGCGCAGTGTCACTTTTTGAGTGCTTGCATGAGCCGCTGTGGTAAACCATAGTCACTTGTGTACACATACTTTTCACAGAGTTCTTACCTTTACAAGGAGCTTTTTTCAATGAAAACACAGAACGTGCTGCAATATAAAAACAACAGGATTTCCAAAAGCGATCCGGGTCACCGAGCAGACGGGGAAGACATTGGTTCCAGACTCAAATGCTATAACAACTGGACATTTCTCCAATTGAATCACAAGTGCTGATGTGGCTGGGATCGCTGTGGAGAAGTAGCACCTCCCCAGGCGTAAGGAATGGTAGCCTTTTTCTCAGCGTTTTGTTATTGGTGCGTCGATCCCTTGGCCGTAAACCTCGCATGTGTCTGTGCGTATGATTGATGGTGTTCGGGCCTGCCGGGTTGTAAAAGGCTCTAGCCCAATGATATCACTGCATTCCGGGGCCCAGGGGCTCCGGGGTGGATGTTGACATGGGCTGTGTGCCAGAGGGTTGTCGGCTCCTTGGGACACCCTGTCTCTTGCCTCATCAGGCCCAGGGGCTGTGGTGCAGACCGGGGAGGTGAACCAGGGGGTAATGTCACCAGGGAGAGCCGCTATCAGTGAAGGGCAGTGGGGACTGGGAGTCCTCAGGGAGCTGTGCTGGGCAACACCAACGCCCACTGCAGGCAGGATCCCCCAAGGTCAGTCGAACAGGCGTAGGCCCATACAAACACATGACAAGCACCTCACTCAATGTTCTATGTTATATGATCTAATCATGATGGGAGAGGACTCTGTATACTGTAAGCCCTCTGGGCTTCCCTTCTCTCCCAGCACTATCCACTGATTCTGTATTCTTTGTTCCTTTTCTTTTTTGATTTGTGAAATAAAATAAAGGCAATCGACTTTTTCCATCTTGCTAGCCTAGCACACACCTATTTAATAATAAATGCAAAAAACAAAAATATATAGCATTTTCTTCTCCTATTTTTATATCAAATCACATGTAGAAATTCCAACCAATAATACCATCACAGATTTTTGAACATGGTTGTGTCCTGGTGGCTGTAATTTATTCATTTGGAAGAATGCAGAATTTGTGAAGCTCAAGATAAGGCACAAAACACTGAGCCACGTTCTACTCCCGGTCCACTTTTGAACAGTCCCTCCCTGTGGTACGTCCCGCTCCAACATCCTGTTTCTTCTGGAAATCCATCAAATTCCATAAGCAGAATGCCATCAAAACGCTGCTTCTTTGTGACTTGAAAGCCTCTGTGGCTTTAAATTTATGGGACAGATTTAAAGAGTCTTAATTGGGAGCGCTGTCCTTTGTAAATGACAGCTGTGATTGGATTAGGCCAGGACAAAGATACTAAATCTCTTGAGATGGAGGCAATGTTCTTGACAAAAATACGTGCAAATTTATGGGACCACATATTCTAATAATAGCTTTACTGATACGATCTCACCAATCAGGATGCCATTCTGAGAAGATGATGACAGACATTGCATCATAATCCCAGTAAACCCTGTAATATATTCCCTGAAGGGACTATAAAGCTCTCAGCATGCTGTACTCATGACTGGCCATTTTATCTATTGGTTTATCTTTACAGTAATATGCATATTATACAGTATTCTTGGTGTTTGGCGTTTGGTTATTTTAGTTTTTATTGTTGTTGCTGTGTTCTTTTTATACTTACTGTAAGTGTGAACATCTCAAAAGTGTTCCCAAATTTTTGTTTTATAGTTTTCATGCCAATGCTTACTCATCAAAGACCATTTTAGGTATCTGTTGAAACGGCCCATCAAACCACCACACATCACACTATGCTTGAAGACTGTACTGTAAAATCGGTTCATCCTGTACACACACAATGCATTTACATAAATGCCAACGAGGACAGAGAGACATATGGACTCCAATCCAATGTGGCCTCTGCTATCTCACATACCATCATAGCCTTGTACCCAAGGACATACATGTAAAAATGCATTTGCTTTTAACTCTCATTCAGAAGACTTGCGGCATTCCTAGATTTGTATCGCTAAAACGTCTGACTGTAAGTCTATAGCTTCACCCAACTCCCTTCTCTTCTCTCTGAACTCTTAACCTGCCCATATGAATTTTATACATCCAAGTGAGCGGGTTGAACTTGACCGGTCCTATTATGAATGTGAGAAATCACCGGGCACCAAGGCTCCTCGCGGCCCCCCGGGGCCCCGGTGCCGGTCGGGTCGCCTTTCCTCCCATCACTCTCGCCCTGTCTTCACTCTCGCCCTGTCTTCACTCTCGCCCCGTCTTCGGCCTTCCTTCAAGAGCTGCCTGCCTCTACATACTTCCTGCCTGCCTCTCCATACTTCCTGTCAGTGCGATCAAAGCAGGGATACGGCGAGCCCTCTGCTCCCTCCCAGAGGCCGGGCATGCTTGTTTTTGGAGCCTCACAGCCGCTGCCTACCCTCCCCTGGCAGTGATCTAATCGGTGCTGATGCTGACTCTGGGTGGAACGGTACTGGAGGTTTCAGTGCCAGGCCACCCGGGGGTCAGTCCAGTCAGCCCTGCTGCTAGAATCAAATGTAGCCATTGTACGTTTGTGGAATCCACGGAAATGTACAATATGAACATTTCTGAACGAAAATACGTTGAATATCACATTAATAATGTGTATATGTGAATGGTACATCGTTAAATGACATGTTGCGGATGCCTAAGATGTTACTGTGCAGGTTAAGATGTTAGTCTGCAGGTTAAGATGTTACTGTGCAGGATAAGATGTTAGTCTGCAGGTTAAGATGTTACTGTGCAGGTTAAGATGTTACTGTGCAGGTTAAGATGTTACTGTGCAGGTTAAGATGTTACTGTGCAGGATAAGATGTTAGTCTGCAGGTTAAGATGTTAGTCTGCAGGTTAAGATGTTACTGTGCAGGATAAGATGTTAGTCTGCAGGTTAAGATGTTACTGTGCAGGTTAAGATGTTACTGTGCAGGTTAAGATGTTACTGTGCAGGATAAGATGTTAGTCTGCAGGTTAAGATGTTACTGTGCAGGTTAAGATGTTAGTCTGCAGGTTAAGATGTTACTGTGCAGGTTAAGATGTTACTGTGCAGGTTAAGATGTTACTGTGCAGGTTAAGATGTTACTGTGCAGGTTAAGATGTTACTGTGCAGGTTAAGATGTTACTGTGCAGGTTAAGATGTTAGTCTGCAGGTTAACACATTCAGTGCCAGCGACGCCATATGGCGTCATTAGAAATTTACCGTAGAGTGCCAGCGACGCCAAATGGCGTCAATAACTCAAATTTTTTTTTTTGACGGGGGGGTGTCGATCTATGCCTCTTACATCGCCTCTTACAATATTCAGAGGTATTGAATGTGTCTAACCTATTTTACAGAACCCTTAGGTGGCGACAGCGCTCTCCAGATGAGAGAACGTGGAGTGAAACACACAGAAGAAGTCATTGGGGGGAAGGAAATCGCATCGCATCCGTCCGTATGCAGCGGCTTCATTGAAGCAACGTTTAGCTGTGCCCCTGCAGCAGCCAATCTGCTATCACAATTGAGTACCTCGGTGTCCGCTGCAACAGCCTCCGTGTCCGCTGCAACACATGATCAGCCGTGGATTTGTTATTATTCTCAACTCGAAGCATGGGAGCTGGTACACGCGGCTGTAAAAAAGCAGGATCTAGCGGACTTTTTCAGTGCTGAGCACAGGCAGAGAGAACAGCAGAGCAGAGAGACACTCCTCCCACAACGGGGGGGGGGGGGGGGGGAGGAGGAGGGGGGGAGGTGGGCACGCAGAGCCAAGTACACAACACAGACCCAGACAGCAGGACAGGGTTGGCAAACGCAAGCCAGAATATCCGATGCCCACCAGCAGCAAAAGATCAGCAAGAAGCTGCAACCAGCAGCGCATGCAGGCGCCAGCGCTGCTGGTTTCAGCTAAAAATATTATTCTTCCAAACAAAATTCCCTTGCCTTCACTGTTTTATTGAAGGAAATTATTTTTGAGGTGTGACTACATCAGAAAATTAGCTTCAGAGTCAGTGATGTGCTTGAAATGTTTAATTTCACAAAAGGCTCATTATCTCAGCTCGTAGAAAAAAAGCTCTGTTTTTCGTTCAATCAAGCTATCTTCTCCGGCTCATAACTAAAGAACGGAAAATGGGATCAATAAACTTTTTTTTGCAGGTGATAGAAGAGAGTCTCATCGTTATTTGTGCGTGTTCAGTGTTTACATAGTAATTATTAAAGAAATTATATGACTGTTTTAAAATGCATTGCGGCCTATGTGGCACAGCAAGCAACCTTTTGCCCAAGGGCCGTGGCACTGAAAGTGTTAAGATGGTACTGTGCATGTTAAGATGTTATTGTGCAGGTTAAGATGTTATTGTGCAGGTTAAGATGTTACTGTGCAGGTTAAGATGTTACTGTGCAGGTTAAGATGTTACTGTACAGGTTAAGATGTTACTGTACAGGTTAAGATGTTACTGTGCAGGTTAAGATGTTACTGTGCAAGGTTAAGATGTTACTGTGCAGTAGAGATGCTGCGATCGAGATTTTTCAATTCCGATCCGATTTCGATATTTTAGCTCAAAACCGATCCGATTCCGATCAAATTTCGATACCCGATTCGATACCGATTTTGATCCGATACCGATACAGCACATATTTAAGTCTCTCTATGCTGTCTGATAGCTAGCAGGCAACAAACATTTTTAGGGTTAGGTATGTATGTGTGTGCTTTGGTAATATAGTATGTAAACGATTTAGTTCATCTAATTCATTTGATGTAAAACTAAAACATAACAATCAAATTAGGGCTGGGCGAGATGGATGATTTAATATTCCATAGCTCTGACCTAAGCAAATCTGACATCACTATTGTGATATAATATTTTTTTTAGTAAAGTGTATCACTCAATTAGTCAATACAAAAAATAATGGCTTTTATAGAACCGAAAGCCTAGCTGCTTAGTCTGCAGATAAAACATAAAAAATTACATTTAGACTCTTATTGGCATGACGGCAACATATAAGCGGTCTGAATTTTGCATGGGGCCAGTTCTATAGTGAGGCATGGAAAGCCTCACTATACGCCATCATATCTGTGTCGTTTCACTTTTGACTGAAAAATGATGCCTGTAGTCTAGATTAAAGAAAATACATGTATGTGATGTTGACAATTATGTAGGCTATGTGCGCATTCGTTTTCCTTATAGATCATGAGTGCTCCGCAGCTAGCTACGTTAGCTTGCATGTAACGTTTAGCGTTAGTTGATTTTGGAGACACAAACCCTGGACGTTTCATTTTGAGTAGGCTAATGCATGAGGTTCTCTATGGTTTACGCCAGCTCTGGGAGTATGAAATGCTTTAAATGCGGGGGTTTTGGTCACAACAAGCTTGTGGAGCGCTGCCCTGCAACTAGATAGCCTAACCAGCTAGCTAACGTTAGCCATCATCACAACAGCTAGTTAACGTTAACGCCAAAACAAATCCGCTGCCTCATCCCCACGTTTGGTTTAGCGTAACGCCAGCTCAGACTTTCCCCTAATCTCAGAAACCTTGCGGGACATGTATTGCAAATTGCAATAGTGGTTGTTTTGTTATAATTTGAAACTGTCAAACTGGTGCGGACGCGTGATTTCGAATCGCACATAGGTTAAGGACGGGTGTGTCTGACGTTTTGGCCCTGGCCATCCTAGGCTCAACGCGGCCTCTGTGCTGCTGCTGCTGCTGCTGCTGCTGCATGCTGGATAGAAATCCTGGAGCGGAGTCATGGAATGGTGTGCTTATATCGGAGCCTTGGATCGGTCATTTTCGCTGGAATCCGATCCGATCCATGTTTTTTGGCTGATATCGCGCCGATATCCGATCACATGATCGGATCGCAGCATCTCTACTGTGCAGGTTAAGATGTTATTGTGCAGGTTAAGATGTTACTGTGCAGGTTAAGATGTTAAGGGATTAGGGGTCGGTTTAGCGGACTTGTAGCGTCTCCATCTTACAAGCAACAGAGCACCAGTTTGATTCCCAAGTGAGGCACGTTGTGTTTCAACTTTCGGTTTTAACCCATAACCGTGACCAAGTTACTAACCAAGTTGTTTTATTTGTGCATAATGTTGGAAAGGAATAGGTTTTCTAATCAACCGGCGCTTAGTTTCAAATTTACGTTGAGATTGTAGATGTAAAATGCCAGGTTTTAGAAACAAATTTTGCAGGCATGTTTCAAATGCATGTTGATATTGTACATTTCCGTGGATTCCACAAACGTACAATGCCTACATTTTATTCTGGCGATGGGGTTGGTACAGTTCTCCCCTTCACTGAAAACTGCTACTCAGCACTGCTGTGACACGGGTGAGAGGCCACGTGGGACTTCTGCGCCCTGCGGAGATTTCTTTGAGGAAGAAAACAAGTGTGTGTGTGTGTGTGTGTGTATGTGTGTATGTTTGTCCATGTGAGGAGGCGGGGGGGGGGGGGGGGCTGGGAGAAATATACATAACCAAACATCCTCAGGTACACAGAGAAATAAGCACGCTTCAAATACAGGCAGGGACCTTCAAAGAGCAGCTCCAGGATGTCAGAGGGGGTGAGAGGAAAGAGAGAGGAGGAGGAGAGGTGTGTGTCTGTGGGGGGGGGGTAGTTCCTGAAAACCTCCCTGGTTGCACACAACGAGAGTGAGGTGTGTGTGTGTGGGGGGGGGGTTCTGGTTGCACAGCGAGAGCCTGACCTGGAAACCGGGAGTCTTGCCTTTCGAGGATGAAAGGGTGGCAACACTGGAAGTCAACAGACTTCTCAGGTATTCAAGCGCCGCCTCCAGTCTGAGCAATGAGTCAGCGTGATGTTTGCAGTCAGACGAGGGAGGGGCTCTGAGCAATGAGTCTGCATGATGTTTGGGGGATGGGGGGGGGGGGGTGTTATATAGACACTAATGCCTTAAATAAAATGGTGGCCAGTAAAGTTGACGTGGTCAAGGTTGCGAGCATTTGTATTAATTTGCCTTGGATGCCAGAGACTGTTTTTTTGATTGCCAGCGTAAGCCACGTTTAATTTGACCATATAACCTTAACTACGGTGTTTTTCTTTGTGATGTAATTCGGTGTTTTAAAATTGCTCGCGCACTGATCGCTCGTGTTGCAGGACACCAGAGGCGATCTTTGTGGACACATGTTACAGGACACCAGAGGCGATCTTTGTGGACACATGTTGCAGGACACCAGAGGCGATCTTTGTGGACACATGTTACAGGACACCAGAGACGATCTTTGTGGACACATGTTGCAGGACACCAGAGACGATCTTTGTGGACACATGTTGCAGGACACCAGAGGCGGTCTTTGTGGACACATGTTACAGGACACCAGAGACGATCTTTGTGGACACATGTTGCAGGACACCAGAGGCGATCTTTGTGGACACATGTTACAGGACACCAGAGGCGATCTTTGTGGACACATGTTACAGGACACCAGAGGCGATCTTTGTGGACACATGTTACAGGACACCAGAGGCGATCTTTGTGGACACATGTTGCAGGACACCAGAGGCGATCTTTGTGGACACATGTTACAGGACACCAGAGGCGATCTTTGTGGACACATGTTACAGGACACCAGAGGCGATCTTTGTGGACACATGTTGCAGGACACCAGAGGCGATCTTTGTGGACACATGTTACAGGACACCAGAGGCGATCTTTGTGGACACATGTTGCAGGATACCAGAGGCGATCTTTGTGGACACATATTGTTGCAGGACACCAGAGACGATCTTAGCGGACACATATTGTTGCAGGACACTAGAGACGATCTTTGCGGACACATATTGTTGCAGGACACCAGAGACGATCTTTGCGGACACATATTGTTGCAGGAGCTTGCGCAGGTGCACTGATGACTTGTGTCGCTCAACATTCATTAACCTGATACTGCCAGATGGATTGTTTTCTCAGAACCATCTGGGAACGAGTTGCTCAGGAAACCGTTTTGGGGGAGGCACTTTTAAAAATACCTGGCAGGTGATTGGATGAACCATCTGTCTATCACGTCTATCATGGTGTCATCACACCTAAATCCCGTAGCTGCCTCATAGGTCGCTGTTGGGTATGAACTAGTGTCCTCTAGTAAGAGAGTGGCGTCAGCGGAGGACCAAAATGCGAGACTCATTAACCAATGAACAGCCAGGAATGGGTCTCGCGCTACTTTTGCATGCTAAAATAAAGCTGATAATGTACAATTTGATTCAAGGGATGAAAAACCCTTTCAAAGTACAACACAAACTGTCTATTTTGCTGCAACTCGACAGTGCTGCTTTTTTTACTCAAGAGTTCCACTTTCTGCTTCCTGGGGGGAAAAATGGTCCATTGGAGTGAATGGAGATGTCGGAACTCTTCTATTATACGGCTCTGGTATGAACCACTGGTGGTTCACATTCAAACCAATAGATTGGAGCGGGGCAAGGTGGATTTGTCATGTGATTGTGATCTCACGCAAATCCAGCTGTCTCGCAAGACATTCGTAGGATTATCTGCACGAAACTGAAAGAAATCTACTTTTATCATACAAACCGTTTCATGAGGATGCGTTGCACAGCTAAAGGTGTGTGTCTTTTGGGGTGTGCTCTAACTGATCCTCTCCCTTTGTGTCCTATCTCCGCCTGTCTGTCCCTGGCCTCAGCATCTCAGCCTGTCTGGCCCTGGCCTCAGCTCCATTCTGCTGCTCTCAACACCTCTGTGCATTACCCAAGAATGCATGGCCTGCTCTCCAGCACTCACTGAGAACAAAGGCAGAGGAACAGGAGACAAACAATGTCAACTTGAACGCTCTTGACTTACATATTCCTCTTTGGAAGTCAGCGGGGCAGTTTCAGAATGGGGGTGGGGGATCTGAAGGAGAGTGAAGGGTTCCTGGAATGTGCCTTTCTGTTTTGATATCTCCCAATAAAACGGTAATGATATGCTCCCTCCATCTGGATCCAGTTGCCAGTCTGCGCCAGAGGTAGACGTGTCAGTTGTTATTATTATTTTCCCTCTGTGATGTTTGGGTCTGCTCGGAGATGAAGGGAGGTCACTCGGCATACCTTGCGTGCTCTCTTGTAATTATGGAGGCACTTGTTGAAGGTCACCTAATATGGCTTCACAGGGCAACGCATCCCCGTGCTGGGTAAATATTCTGCTAAGAAACAGTCACCTTTCACTACCAGGTCCCAGTAAAGTATTTGAAGAATCTAGAGGTAACGTGTATTTCATTTGAATAGTTTATTCCCAAATGCCATATGTAGGCCTACTTTGGAGGGGGAAAAGTGCAACATTCCAAAACTCTGACATTATAGACTGGATTTGTGTTGACATTTTGTCAGACAAGAACACATGTTGCCAAAAAACAAACCAGCATAAGATTTTATTTTGTGCTGCTATTTGTAAATGTCACTTTTAAATGGTTGCTGTCTCATTTTGGAACTAAACTGTTCATATGCACATTGCCATGTGAAACTCCTGACGAAAAACAGACTCGCACAACTTGAAAAAAACAAACCGTGGTGTGATCACAACTTAATTCATAGGATCTACATGAATTACAAACTGAAAACTTTTTACATGTGTGCATTATTGAGCCGTAATTAGGCGCCGTGCAATTATATTTTGAGTGTCAGCCATTTTCCATTTGTCAGCAGCAGAGTCCATCTTCCTGGGAGGAGACACCGCGAGCAGCAGCCGGTGACGAGGAGGCAGTCTGCCAGCCTACTGAACTCCGTGATTGTTTCCAGAGAAGTGTAGTTGCCCTCTGGACAGCACGTCTCTCAGCTCCAGAGTAATGGCCAATTACCAGGAGGCAGTTTGTTGAAAGGATGCAGCCAGGAACTACATCTGCCTTCAAACAGGCCTCAGATCCAAACACATGCTCTGAAACAAACTACCTTCTGAGATGAAATGCGTTCAAAACCAAACTGACTTCAGAGCGTCACGTGACGGCCGAGAAATGCCTGAGCGTGACTGACACGAAGAGTGGGATATTTTTACCAGATTTTGTTTACTAGGATGGAATAGAGGAATGGATGATGAAAGCTTGTGGATGAAAATGGCATGTGGCGTGTATATAATTCTATGCACTCAGTTTGTATCTTTGTCTCTGTGCTGTACGGTCCTGCTGTGATGTGGGACTTTGTCTCAGAGACTCTGTACTGTACGGTCCTGCTGTGATGTGGGACTTTGTCTCTGAGACTCTCTGTACTGTACGGTCCTGCTGTTACATGGGACTTTGTCTCAGAGACTCTCTGTGCTGTACGGTCCTGGTGTGATGTGGGACTTTGTCTCAGACTCTCTGTACTGTACGGTCCTGCTGTGATGTGGGACTTTGTCTCAGACTCTCTGTACTGTACGGTCCTGCTGTGATGTGGGACTTTGTCTCAGAGACTCTCTGTACTGTACGGTCCTGGTGTGATGTGGGACTTTGTCTCAGACTCTCTGTACTGTACGGTCCTGCTGTGATGTGGGACTTTGTCTCAGAGACTCTGTACTGTACGGTCCTGCTGTGATGTGGGACTTTGTCTCTGAGACTCTCTGTACTGTACGGTCCTGCTGTTACATGGGACTTTGTCTCAGAGACTCTCTGTGCTGTACGGTCCTGGTGTGATGTGGGACTTTGTCTCAGACTCTCTGTACTGTACGGTCCTGCTGTGATGTGGGACTTTGTCTCAGACTCTCTGTACTGTACGGTCCTGCTGTGATGTGGGACTTTGTCTCAGAGACTCTCTGTACTGTACGGTCCTGGTGTGATGTGGGACTTTGTCTCAGACTCTCTGTACTGTACGGTCCTGCTGTGATGTGGGACTCTGTCTCAGAGACTCTGTACTGTACGGTACTGGTGTGATGTGGGACTTTGTCTCAGAGACTCTCTGTGCTGTACGGTCCTGCTGTGATGTGGGACTTTGTCTCAGACTCTCTGTACTGTACGGTCCTGCTGTGATGTGGGACTTTGTCTCAGAGACTCTCTGTACTGTACGGTCCTGGTGTGATGTGGGACTTTGTCTCAGACTCTCTGTACTGTACGGTCCTGCTGTGATGTGGGACTCTGTCTCAGAGACTCTGTACTGTACGGTCCTGGTGTGATGTGGGACTTTGTCTCAGACTCTCTGTACTGTACGGTCCTGGTGTGATGTGGGACTTTGTCTCAGAGACTCTGTACTGTACGGTCCTGGTGTGATGTGGGACTTTGTCTCAGAGACTCTCTGTACTGTACGGTCCTGGTGTGACGTGGGACTTTGTCTCAGAGACTCTGTACTGTATGGTCCTGGTGTGATGTGGGACTTTGTCTCAGAGACTATCTGTAATGTACACTCCTGGTGTGATGTGGGACTTTGTCTCAGAGACTCTCTGTACTGTACGGTCCTGGTGTGATGTGGGACTTTGTCTCAGAGAATCTGTACTGGACGGTCCTGGTGTGATGTGGGACTTTGTCTCAGAGACTCTCTGTACTGTACGGTCCTGGTGTGATGTAGGGCTGTTGAAACGAATTTTGATATTCGAATATTATTCGAATTTAATAATTATGAACGAAATTCGATTATTATTATTTTTTAAAAACGAATATTTTTTAATTTAATTTTTTTTTTTTTTTTTTTTTTTTTTTTTTTTTTGAACACTAGAACAGTGACAAGTTCTGACAACATACTTGAAGAAAAGAGTGTTAACTGAAGTTGACTGTTGAAGCTGCTATACTGATGTAAACCTACCTGTAGCTCTTAAAATGTATGTTCATTCATTGTTAACTGAAGTTGACTGTTGAAGCTGCTATACTGAATGTAAACCTGTAGCTCTTAAGTGCAATACGTGACTGATTTTTTTTGTTCATGGCTCATTGTTGTTTTGGCAAAGTTTACTTATTTGTTTATTGATAAGGAGCTCAAACAAAGGCTGTGTCTTTTTTTATTATCAATTATTTTATTTTAGCATTTCAGACAGCACCAATACATCACTGATGAATATTAACTAAGCTCTGGTTATCTGACCTATTTTCTAATGCAATGAATGTATGTACATTGTACAAGGAACATGTTTTCTTAAATAAACATCATTGCTGGACTATTTGTGATAAGCCTAATATTATTTTGAATATTCATCCACCATTCACTTTTCCATCTACATTTGGTAAAATGCTTAGAAAAAGTTTTACTTGGTCAAACCCAAAGATTCAGCTATATTTAGAATCAGAACATAACATAAGAGAAGACAACAATTCACTCAGACCAAATTTTTTTTTTTTTTTTTTTTTTTAATTCAATTAAAAATTAATTAAAATATTCGAATATAATTCGAATATTAAAATGTATAAAGCACTGAAATTCGAATTTGATTATAGAGGGAGATTGACAGCCCTAGTGTGATGTGGGACTTGCCGTTTGACTTGGAAACATAACAATGTTGCTCCGAGCAAAAACTCAACTTGAAGCTGCCTTCCGTGAGCGAGACCTGGAGGAAGCAGCTATCAACAGGACGCATCACAAGCCATTCAGCCACCAGTCAGTGTTGTCATATTGTTTGACTTCCCTAATCTTTGCACTATAGCTCGCAACAGATGCGTGTTAGCTGATGCAGCGTTTTTCACACTGCAATCTTCCCTGGCACCTGCGGTCCTGTCGACAGACTTCTGCAAAGCCCAAAAAAATAATTCCGGGGAACCAACAGGGGGTTCCAACCACCCTCTTTTGTCACCATGTCAGCACCAGCGGCTCAACACATCACCCGACACAGACCCGCTGCTTTTACAAGCACCCTGAAAGCAGATGACTGTGTCTGCCCTCACATCCAAAGGACTCAACAGCAAAAAGCAAAAGGCTTATATCTGAAGACATTCCCCCCGAATGCTCCCACAACCCAGTGGTAAGTGGTCACCTTTGGAACACTAAGTGTCCAACAGATGTTTTCTTGACCCTTTTATATTTGACAATATATTTTTTTCTGGAAGTTATCAAGAAACTGCACATGGACATTTGAAGTAGAAAATAACCCTTTCCTTCCATCCCTCCACCCCAATGCCACATCCCTAAAAATATCTACTGTAATAATGTAAAACAACAACATTATTAAATACAAATATATAACATGGATTCACTCAAACAAGTGTGGCTGGAAATAACTAAGGAATGCCACTATTATTTGCCACCATTCTAGGTTTCCTTTAAAGGGGTAAAATATGAAATATACTATACAAATTAAACTTGTCTTGCCTTGAAGTACTATGATATTACAATATGAAGATTAGAAATGAAGGGTTATTAATGGGGAATGTGGTTGTTGCAACAGCAAACGTTAAATAATTCAGCAGGAAACAGAGACAAGCAGAATATAATTTCAGAAACAAAATGGAAAAAGATGTCCTAAAAACAGTAGAATAGCGTAGAAATGTAGTTGTGGGATTATACAAACATGCTGCTGACTGCGTCAACACATGTTAAGCAGACTGGATGCATGGGAAGTATGGCAAAGAGTATGGCTTATTTACATACATGGATTAAGTTACAGTTGTTTCTGCAGTTATTGGATACAGATGTGACCAGCACTCATGATTGCTTATTAAATCTGGATCACTACATTATAAATGCATGCTACATATGCATATGTATAAACATATCTGCATATTTATGCATAAACGTGAAGATAAAAATATCTGTGTAGTAGTGTACAGTATCTGAATGAATAAATGCAAATGGTCAAAATGGCATGCTGTTTTCTATAGTCCTGAATGATGAATGTATGTAGTGTACAGTGACAGTCTATAGATTTTATTGGACGTCTTCAGTGGAATTATTAATGTCAACAGCAGGGGTGCCATGCCCTCCCTCTCAGCAGGGAGGTAGGTGGAGGCTGGTTTGCTTATAGGTGCCCTGGGTCAGCTTATTCATTTTTACAGTCTGAAAGCTTCTCTGTGTTCTGGGGAAGCAGGGGTGATGCAAGTTTTGCTGATTTGCATTAAAATTCTCTTGAGAAAATATTGCCTGAAGAAAAAGTGATTTGGCTGCAGTTTGAGTTGAAATTCCTCCTGTTTTTGTCCATGGCAAAAAGGATCCTTTCATCCATTAGGCCTATCTTCTTTTCTTCCTCTTGTGTATGGAGATATGCAGATATGCATATGGGCCTCGACACCAACAGAGCTACTGAAATTATTTATTTTATTTTATTTTTTTGCAGTCAAAACCAAAATGTCATTTTACCAACTTCATTGGTGGAGTTTAGACAAACATATTTACGGTGCAAATTTATAGTATCCAAAATATCACACCAATAAAATGTTTTTATGGACACAATTTATTTCCATTTTAGTGCAATGTTGGACAAAAAATGTCACTTTGCTGCATCTCTACTGACTGCAGTGACCTCGGGCCTAACCCAGACATAGACATCTAAAAACTACTTTCACACTATTGTATCACTCCAAACATTAGACCTTTTAGTGACATGTGACAATCACTTAATACTGTAGCAAGTTGAATATCAGCCAAATATAGTGGGACCAAAACACACACACACACACACACACACACACACACATACACATACACACACACACACATACACATACACACACACACACACACACACACACACACACACACACACACACACACACACACACACACACACACACACACACACACACACAGTAAACTCTCTGCCTCATTTCAAAGAGGTGGCTAAACTTTTTACTTACATTTACCCTCCACTATGCCACCGAATTTACCAGTACATCACCGTTTAGGAGCTTTTGTGCTTCTGAATAACAAACAAGACAAGACAAGACAGACTCATTATCAGCATGTATTTACTTTACTTTATTATTATTTTTTCTGTTTATTTGTGCTTCATCATTTACAAATAAATAAATAGTCTTCTTCAGTTTGATGTGACAGTGCAGCTGTGGGCCCGCTGAGCTGCTCACTATCAACCTGTGTGTTATGAAGATGACTTGCCTCCCCTCGTATCACATGTGTCGACTCGACCCCATGCCGTCACCACAGCTGCTTCCTGTTATGGTTGATACAGAGCAGGTGGAGCCACATGATTGGCTGCTCAGGCCAGATGTTGACCTATCAATCATTTTAGCGTAGCAGCTCTCAATCTCTCTCTCGCTTAAACACGTGGCATGTATACTGTACATACTAAACATCAAAATACTAATGACTACACCATCCTATTGCAGTCCATAATCCCCCCCCCCTCCTTTTTTTGTCAGAAAAACTATAAGCACATGTTTGTCATATATCAAATAGGGGTACTTGAGGTGTAACCAATAAATACATATAGGCCTATATATTCAGTGGCAGATCCTTTCATTGTATCTGTAGAATTGTCCGTTTCAATACATTTATCCCTCAGAAAATCCCATAACATCCTAGACCATCCAAGCCGATGCGTTTCACCGCATCAAGGACAGACATCTTTGTTTTTGTTTTTTTCCTTTTACTCATGCTCTGAAATAAAGCAGACGCCCTCATCAAATCCAATCACTGTAACTGTGGTAAAGAGTCTGATCCCATTGCTACTAGTATTCTGAAAATCGCTGTCATGTGAAACCGTTACATCCATCTGGGTTCCGCGGCAAACCTCAAAAATATTTTTTCCATATTTTCAATGGAAGTTTTCCACGTTTTCATTATTGGCCATTTCCTTCTCTTAGAACCCCATCCCCCCTCGTCCTTTTCCCTGCAAATTGTAACAAACGAGGAGTCTCCTTTAATCTTTTGATTGGGTTCTGTTATGATAGTGGATATCCGTGGAGAATGGAGATTGATTGACTGCTCTGATGCAGTGGTGAGAATCCAAACGGTCCCCTTTCCGCCGGTGATGTCATGGCGTTGAACCCAGGTGTGGAGGCCAGCCGGTGATGTCACGGCGTTGAACCCAGGTGCGGAGGCCACTGGGTGCGTCGGAGAGGCCCGCCGTAATTCAACGCACACTTTACAGCTAGTCAACATGAGCTCAGGATGTCCATTGAGTCCCGATGATCCTTCAGTGTTTCTTAACAGCATTAAGTTAAATGCCTTGAGATCATGTGTTTCGAATTCGGACGGCTCCCATTTCAATCATCAAATTGTGCCTGCACCTTTCGTCAAGGATTTTGGTTCCTCTATTTTTGAAAATAATAGGCCGTCAACCATTCAAAACGCTGAAATGGAGCAATGGGGCCTGGGGGGAAAGTGAAACCTCCACCTTCACATGCACGTGTTGCTGGGCACCTTTGATGATTCTCCACAGTTACTGCTGCATCCCTACAGGAACCCAGAAAATAACAACATCATCTGCTAATAAGTATCCTGTTTTCCTGCCTGGAATCTTCATTCCACCATGCTCAGATCCTGTTTCTTATTCTCATAGCCGTACAGACCCAACGGTGTTTGAACTGTTTTTGTGTTGTTTTGGATCGAGTCATCCCCCCACACCCCCTTTTCTCCCCAATTGTACTTGGCCAATTCCCCCTGCTGTCTCGGTCGTTGCTCCACCCCCTCTGGCCGGGAGAGTTAGGCTAGCACACGCTTCCTCCGATGCAGTCGCCAGTCGCTCCTTTTCACCTGACAGCGGGGAGTTTCACCGGCAGCACGGAGCATGTGGGAGGATCATGCTATTCGCCCCAGTTCACCCCCATGTTAAAATGCCCCACTTTGTAACAGTGATTAAGCATGCTTACAGATTGGACCGAAAGACGGTTTTTGGCCTATAGCTAATGTCACCTTTCATAACTAACTGTAGGGGGTTGAATTTTTATATAACTCACCCATTTATAGAGTAAAATAGACGATAGAAAAGGGGGTGATTGACAGGTCGCCTGTCCAGTGATCACGCAGCTTGCAGATCATGGACCAATAGCCAGCAGAGCTGCTGCTCTGGGAAGGACCCCGCAAGGACCCCAAGATGGCGACAGGCAACACTTTGCTGAAAAATGTGAGTCCAAAAAATAGTGGATGGCTTCGTCCATATTATTTCGGTCAGTGGTCATACCACACTCTGCAGGCTGGTGGTTAACTGGCTCCTCTGCAGCAGCCTCCACCCCCATGCTATCTCCCTTCATAGTTGTCAGCGGGGGATTGTTTACCTGGGCCGCGTTGTCCAGGTCTGGACTCTATAATGCTGTTCAGTGCTGAATCAAAGATGCAGGGGGCGCTGGCCTGCACGGCGGCAGTGTGTAACTGTATACTCCCCCCTCTGCTCCGGCTCTATCAATCAAACCTCCGACTCACCGCCCCTCTGATGGGATAAATGATTCCAAATCTGAGTAAAGCCGTTGCTTTGGCACCGGGGTATAAATCTTTGGCTTTAATTTAATAACGCGAGCTATAGGAGGGCTGAGGCACCTGGGCTGTGATTGGTCAGGGGGAAGGGAGTCACGGAGGGGAGTCCTTGGTTACGGCTTTCCTCGGTAACAGTCCCGGTAGCCATTTTCCTGTATCTTGGTGACTCTTGGTGAGAGTGGTGATTAACAGCGGTTCGTTTTTCAAAAATCGCTCCCCTCCTACACTACCTGCGTCCTCGCTGCCTCTCTCTTTCTGTTGCTTTGCTCTCATTCTCTCCACAATTGAAAAGTTCAAAGGGTTATTCCTCTCTTTTACAGACTCCTGATTCTTCTCCTCTTTAATGTGTTGTGTGTGTGTGTGTGTGTGTGTGTGTGTGTGTGTGTGTGTGGGGGGGGGGGGGTCGGAGAGAAAACAGGAACGATGGGGCAAGCCTAGGTCTTTATTTGATTTAACTACAGTACCATCATGCTTCTCACGGTCTCAGATCTAGTTTCTCCTTGGCTGGTTTCAATTCAGCCGCCAGTAATCACCATTCCTGAGGAGTTTCCATTTGATGTCCCTCTTCCTCTTGTCCACCAGCCAGCAGCAGCAGGTAATCGCATGGTAAAGAAAAGAAAAGCACTGACCGGTCTGCTTCACTTTGATTGTAGCAGAAACATGCTGATAGAGACGGAACAGAACTGTGCAGCCACTTCCTTGGCTTGGAAGGTTGGACAGTGTTCAACTTTAGTTTGGACATGAGGCTGCAGAGGCTTAATTAAACGTACACAAGTGAACAGGTGGGGGCAGAGTTTGTGCCTGCTGATACTTCACAGACAGTAGTAATCAATGCTCAGGGATGGAGCTAATCGCTCCCATATGAAAGGGGTTTGCGTTGCAGTGAGGCGCACACGCGGCTTTACAAATGACAGTCTTGGGGAGCATTTGGGTAAAGGAAACACATGTACTTTCCCTCTGATGGTCAGGTGTGGGGCGGCACTCCCTTTTTTTGGAGATGTTTTACATGGAGAGGAGCCTTAACTTTGAAGGGACATCTCATCTCTGTGGCATCCCAGGGATTTGTTCAATGTCCGCCACGTGTTATTACAAATTGAGAACTGTGACAAAACACAGACCTCCGTCTTGGTATATTTGGATCAGCCATTTTTTTTGCTGAAAAGAACAGTTTCATCATCAGTTCTATTTTCTTACGGTGTGGACTGTGGAGTTTCTGTGAGTTTGGGCCAGCTTGCAGTGGGTGTGGTTTGTACTAGGCTACAATTTCCTGCACGCTATAGTTGAACCTTCTTGAAGAAGTGGAATTTAGGAGCAAATATCCCCACGAGTTGAAAGGGTTTTTGAGTCATAGGGATGAGACCAACCACTTCTAAAGCTGATGAGTGATGAAAACTCTCTGCTGATCACTGGTCACTTGTTCGTCACTTAACGAGGCTCTCAATCTCCGACCCTTTCATCACTCTTTGGGAAGTTAACCGACCATCACGGCACATACGGGGCCGACTGAGCATATGCCCGTCCCCATGTGCGTCAGACACGCCAGTGGGTGGTTAAGTGAGAGCCAACGGATCATCGCTCTCTCAGCTGTTGTCCTGTTTTATTTGGAATGGGGTCAAGGATGACTTCATCGCTCTTGACTTCTTCCAGGTCATCAGGCTGTGCTGAGACCTTCCTACCCTCCCATTTGTTTCCCATGCGCAGAGTTCCTACAGATGCCTGCAGAGTGACCCTGGACCAGCGGCCAATTAATACTTCACACAACACTGCTACTTTCACAGAGGGAAGCCATTCTAGAAGACTCTAACGTGACCACACGCAGTGCTAGCCGACTCTTAATGTGACTACCCGCAGTGCCAGCCCACCCAAAAGAAGCCGAAATAGAGAGAGAGAGAGAAATTGAGAAAAACAAAACCAACAATGTGCGTTTGTCTTTCGCACACTGGAGAAAGGCAATTGGCCATATCAGTAAAAAAAAAGTTCCTTTGGGGTGTCCAGTGCAGTGAAACACTACAGCAGTGAAACACTACAGCAGTGAAACACTACAGCTCTGTATTTGCTTAGTGCTGACAAAAGAGTGCAAAGAGTGAGAAGATGTGTGAGAGAAGAATACATACAAGTACATCCACTTCTCGAAGTCAAATACATTTTCCACTTTGCCTGTTTGATTGCATGCATCACACCATGAAAACCCCTTGTGGCGGACTAAGTGAAATGAACCGAGTGACTGAAAGAGTGGTTGATCCAGGGTAAACAGACAGATCCACTCAACAATAGAGACACAGGTCCCTTGCAAAAAAAATCATGTGGAAAAAACCCACGTGAACTCGGAGCACGTGCTTTTTGGACACGTTTGAATTCATATGTGAGCATCTGAAATTCCCCATTGATTGTCTCTTTGCATTTGAAATCATATGTTTTCAGACATGAAACTAAGATTGACACTGGATGTAATGGCAGGTGAAAATGTGGTAAAAATATATTTCATCTAGTCGTATGATTTCAGAATACAACGTGACAAAAATTGATCACATATGAAAACCAGCATGTGTCCAGAAAGTGCATGTGCTTTGAATTCACATGTGGACTTTCATATGTGACTTTTTGCTAAGGGGTAGTTGGACTGCCACAGGCAATCAAATATAGATTTGTAAAATCTGCATGGAATACAGTGGTGTCCACCATTAGTACTGTAGATGGCAACAAACCTTTAAAAATTGCTCCATACTGCATCATGCAATGCCACATATACATATATATTTTTAAATCTATCTACCCCCCTCCCAATAGACCCTTCTCACGGGGGCCATTTTGCGTCGAAAAGGCAGGGTAAACATAGGTGCAAGCAAAACACTAATGAGGGTTTCAAACTTCCATGGTTGGAATTTGGAAACCCTCATTAGTGTTTTGCTTGCACCTGTGTTTATTCTGCCTTTTCGACACAAAATGGCCCTTGTGAAAAGGGTCTATTGTACTTGGCCAATCCCCCCTGCTATCCCGGTAGTTGCTTCACCCCCTCTGCCAATCTGGGGAGAGTTGTAGACGAGCATGCTTCCTCCGATACATGTGCAGTCACCAGCCTCTTATTTTCACCTGACAGCGAGGTGTTTCACTGGCAGGATGTAGCACGTGGGAGGATCGCACTATTTCCCCTAGTTTCCCTCCCCCCCGAACAGGTGCCCCGACCGACCAGGGGAGGCGCTAGTGCAGTGACCAGGACACATACCTTTACGTTACATTCAGACAGTTTCCAGAAAAAGAAGAAAAGACTCAGTGGCCACTGCATGTAGTGCAGCTGTAGTACGGCGATGTGGGATTGTCTCACTTCACCCCCTTCTCCCCTTCAAAACAAGGTGTGTGAGCAAACCAGGAAAATACGTTTTTAAAAGGCTGTAGGCTATTTTATAGCTTTAGTTTTGTAGATCTCTGTTTTAGGTTTGTTTCTGTTTGTACTTGAGATATCTGCTATTTTACGGTTTCCTCCTGATTGCTTTCAGTCGTATATCTGAGCCATGTTTCCTGTTGTTTTCCATTGACTAACGAACTAACTAACAGAAGGATTTTTATTGTGAACATTACCGCCACGACTTTTGATTGAGAGAGAGAAGAGAAGAGAACAGAAGACAAGAGAAGGTCTTGGACCTGCGACCCTCGTGTTGGTAGGCAGGGAATCTACCCCTGCACTACGCGGACGCAAACATCCAAAATAATTAAATACACAGCTGCTCAACTTTTTTTTAAACCTTTGGCCACTGAGCAGCTCCACTGGAGCGGTTGAGGTTCGTGGCCTTGCTCAAGGGCACCTCATTTGTGGTAATGAGGGAGGGGCAAGCGCTGCTTTTCACTTTCCCCACCCAGATTTATCCTGCCGGTCCCGGGGATTGAACCAATGACCTTCCGGTCACAAGCTCGCTTTTCTAACCATTTGGCCACCACTGCCCCAGGAAACTGTTGAGGGGGTGTTCATAGTACATAATCTGAGACTAATGGCACCAGGAAAAGCTATTAACATGGTCTGCAGGAACAAACAGTAAAGCATTCACTTAACTCATCGCTCACCAAATAAAAGCCCACGGTTAGGTTTCTTTAAAGTGGGCCAAAGGGTAGAACTTGAACTCTGCTTCACTATATCACTCTTAGGTTTACCCATAAAACCTAAATGCAATCCTTCCAGGATCTTGCCCCCACAAGAGCTTGAGAAACTCTGCCAGGCTTTGAATATGACAGCAGCGTTACTTACCAGGGCAACGGTCTGAAAGCTAAACGAGGGCTGTAAAAAGAAGGCAAGGCGAGGTGTCATCCTGCTGCAGTATATATTTCACACTCACTGTTAGGGACTCAGTTCAAAACCGGAGGGCCAGAATACACTATGAGGCCCATTAGTGACACAGTCGTCGTATCTGGTATCTGATGCATTCATGAGATGTGTGCGTGTGGTTATTTATGCACGCTCGCCCACATAAGACACAACCAAAGCAAACATTTCAAAGGATTTCTCCCTGGTGGACTCGTGTCTCTCAGAGTTTCTTGGAGAGAATATGCAGGTTCTCCGGGAAGGCGAGTATAAGAATACTGTAGGCTACACACTTGAAACAGACTAGAGAACAAGTAACCTCTTTGATGACCACAGAGGAAAAGCCGGGGGCTACAGGCGAGAATAGAGAGAGTCCGTGTGAGAGCGCAGTACAAAAATCAAATCTAAGAACTCCTTGGTAGGTTTGAAGTCCAGGAGAAGTATCAAGAAACGACTCTCTGAGAGATCCGGGAGCTACAGTAACTTGATCTTTACATCACAGTAAAGAACATTCCATCATCACACCGAGCCAATAATTCATTTGATTCCTGTGTTTGGAAATAAGATTCTGAATGAATTAATCATATCATGCATAGCATCAGGCTCGCTGAATAGTACAATAAAAAAGCTGCAGTAGCCATCTTTTTGTGGTTTAACAGATTCAAGCTGCTAAATAACAGTTGTGTATTGTGTTGTGATTGCTCCAAATACAATGTATACTGTAGGCCTATTCTTTAAGCCTTTTTAAGTAATGTGCAGTGTTGTATTCCGGGGCATCCGAGTAGTCGCCGCAGGAGATTCCCTGCCTACCAACACGAGGGTCGCAGGTTTGAGCCCCTGTGTTACCTTCGGCTTGGTTGGGCGTCCATGCAGGCACAATTGGCCCGGTCTATTTTGTCCTGGTAGCTGCCTCCTCTAGTTGGGCGGGGAGGGGAACTGGGGGGAATAGTGTGATCCTCCCATGCGCTATGTCCTGCCGGTGCAACTCCTCACTGTCAGGTGACAAAAAGCGGCTGGTGACTGCACTGCACATGTATCGGAGGAAGCATGTGCTGGTCTACGCCTCTCCCCAGATCGGCAGAGTGGGTGGAGCGGGACAACCTAACAGGGAATTGGTACAATTGAGGAAAAATCTGGGGGGAAACACACACACACACACACACACACACACACACACACACACACACACACACACACACACACGCACACACACACGCACACACACACACAAAATGCATATGACATGATAACTAATGGGTGCCATAATTATATTTCTGATCATATTTCAGTGTGATCTACGCTTCCAGAGACCATCCTGTAACTGAAAGGTCAACGATTTGATGAAACCGCCATCAGCAATGTGTCGAACGGTCTGAACTACCCCCTCACTCCTTGGAAGTGTTTCAGCTAAATGAATAAAATGGCCTAAATGTAAAAGTTAGGTGGTTATTGGCATCGGTACAGCAGTGGAACCTAAAGCGCTAAAACCAGAAGCTGTGACATCAAACTAAACGTCAAAGTCACTATTTGTTTTGGGCCTTGTTCAGCCTCCTAGAGAGACCGAGGGCTGCATGTGAGCCACGGGACGCCTTCCCTTCAGCACACCCCTACAGCCTGGCTCTCCCCTCCGTCAGGACGTTGGGTATGTCTGTGGTGTGTGTTCACAGTCCCAGCTGAAGCTCTCCCCTCCGTCAGGACGTTGGGTCTGTCTGTGGTGTGTGTTCACAGTCCCAGCTGAAGCTCTTCCCTCCGTCAGGACGTTGGGTCTCTCTGTGGTGTGTGTTCACAGTCCCAGCTGAACCTCTCCCCTCCGTCAGGACGTTGGGTCTGTCTGTGGTGTGTGTTCACAGTCCCAGCTGAAGCTCTCCCCTCCGTCAGGACGTTGGGTCTGTCTGTGGTGTGTGTTCACAGTCCCAGCTGAACCTCTCCCCTCCGTCAGGACGTTGGGTCTGTCTGTGGTGTGTGTTCACAGTCCCAGCTGAAGCTCTCCCCTCCGTCAGGACGTTGGGTCTGTCTGTGGTGTGTGTTCACAGTCCCAGCTGAACCTCTCCCCTCCGTCAGGACGTTGGGTCTGTCTGTAGTGTGTGTTCACAGTCCCAGCTGAACCTCTCCCCTCCGTCAGGACGTTGGGTCTGTCTGTGGTGTGTGTTCACAGTCCCAGCTGAACCTCTCCCCTCCGTCAGGACGTTGGGTCTGTCTGTGGTGTGTGTTCACAGTCCCAGCTGAAGCTCTCCCCTCCGTCAGGACGTTGGGTCTGTCTGTGGTGTGTGTTCACAGTCCCAGCTGAACCTCTCCCCTCCGTCAGGACGTTGGGTCTGTCTGTGGTGTGTGTTCACAGTCCCAGCTGAAGCTCTCCCCTCCGTCAGGACGTTGGGTCTGTCTGTGGTGTGTGTTCACAGTCCCAGCTGAACCTCTCCCCTCCGTCAGGACGTTGGGTCTGTCTGTAGTGTGTGTTCACAGTCCCAGCTGAAGCTCTCCCCTCCGTCAGGACGTTGGGTCTGTCTGTGGTGTGTGTTCACAGTCCCAGCTGAACCTCTCCCCTCCGTCAGGACGTTGGGTCTGTCTGTGGTGTGTGTTCACAGTCCCAGCTGAAGCTCTTCCCTCCGTCAGGACGTAGGGTCTGTCTGTGGTGTGTGTTCACAGTCCCAGCTGAACCTCTCCCCTCCGTCAGGACGTTGGGTCTGTCTGTGGTGTGTGTTCACAGTCCCAGCTGAACCTCTCCCCTCCGTCAGGACGTTGGGTCTGTCTGTGGTGTGTGTTCACAGTCCCAGCTGAAGCTCTCCCCTCCGTCAGGACGTTGGGTCTCTCTGTGGTGTGTGTTCACAGTCCCAGCTGAAGCTCTCCCCTCCGTCAGGACGTTGGGTCTGTCTGTGGTGTGTGTTCACAGTCCCAGCTGAACCTCTCCCCTCCGTCAGGACGTTGGGTCTGTCTGTGGTGTGTGTTCACAGTCCCAGCTGAAGCTCTCCCCTCCGTCAGGACGTTGGGTCTGTCTGTGGTGTGTGTTCACAGTCCCAGCTGAAGCTCTTCCCTCCGTCAGGACGTTGGGTCTGTCTGTGGTGTGTGTTCACAGTCCCAGCTGAAGCTCAGATTAGTGGGAGAGAGAGTTTATCCGCCCTCCACTTCCAGGCCGTACCCCGCCTATATACTCATTCAGCTCGTTCCCACTGTAAGAGCTCTATACCGCTCCATATTCGGCCCCAGTGCCGCGGGCCTTTCCAGTCCCCAGCTCCCGACAGAGACAGAGATTGATCCGGGCCTGTCTCTGGGCAGGCTCAGTTTTGATTGAGACCAGGACCCCGTTGCTCGGGGTAAAAGTTAGCACGTTAGCCATCGGGGAACCGGCTCTGTGTACACATTTTGAGACATTGCGCCCCAGAGAGGGGAACTTAACCTGGCTTTCCCGGGACAGAACAGAATACCTGCACTGGGAAGCCTGGGATAACTGCCTCAGGACCACATTCTGAGTTTTTACTGAACTGTGGAGGGTTTGGAAGGGTGGGAGAGTGCACTCTTAAGCACACGTTAAATGCCGTGGAATAGAAAGGTTAGCCAAACCTGTGTCACATTTTCTGAGCATTTTACATTATGGATGAATGATGTATTACTCTGTCTAGTCAGAAATCTCTGTTGGGATCCAATAGGAAAATTCTTTGTGACACTAATCAGAATCGATCACATTTTGTAATCAGTACGTATTGAGTTATTGGGTTTGCTGCGATCCTATTTTAGTCTTCATTTATTTGATTTATTAGTGTTTGAATGGGGACTTGAAAATATAGCAACCTGAAACTCTAACAACAACGGAGCGAGAGAGAAAAGAGAGAAAAACGAGTCACTTCACACATAAAAAAAATATTGGAACTCTATTGGGACTTGAAAAATGTTTTCCTGATACTAATCAATCCACAATTCTACATACAGGATAATATTTTGAAATAAAACTTGTTATTCAGGAAATGGCTAACAGGCAACTCTCAGCCGCTCCTGCTGGGCGGCTGGATTTATAGAAGTG
Organism: Poromitra crassiceps; assembly: GCF_964638095.1. NCBI lineage: Eukaryota > Metazoa > Chordata > Actinopteri > Beryciformes > Melamphaidae > Poromitra > Poromitra crassiceps. Next base: position 28,814,801 of record NC_139632.1, read on the forward strand.
ATTTATCGGCGGCTGCGATCTCGCCTCAAAAACCTCAGTGTATAAGAAACACATACAGACTGCTTAGCAAAGATACACACATAGCGAGAGCTGGGTAAAGATAGGCACACTGAGGGCTTTGCGCCTGCTGTCAGGAGGCAAACAGTCTCCACGGCTTAGCGCTGCTCACACTCCCTGGGATGCGGTCACTCTCTGTGGGCCTTACATTTGCCCTCCAATGTCAATGTTTTGCACAAGTCGCTTTTCTGCTCCAGCACACTTTCCCCAACCCAATCGCCAGAATAAAACATTGGCACTTTACATGGAAACATTGTACAATATCAACGTAAATTCTAAACAAAACGTCGGCAAAATAGCTTTCTAAAACGTGCCATTTTCCGATCAATCTCAACGTACAGTAATGGCGGTTAATTTGAAAACCTTGCTGTCTTTCCAATGTTAAACGCCACTCAAACAACTTTGGTTCTAGGCAAGTAAAACAACTTGGTTATGTTTAGGCAACAAAGACATTTGCTTAAGGTTATGGGGTTTGAGTTAAAACCCCAATAAAAACATAGTCTCGGCTCCCAGACAATTGGAGAGCGGTGCAGACAGATAGAGACTGAGAACTGAGTCCAGTAAAAACATGTCTTGCTTCAGTCGGGAGTCAAACTGGCAATGTCTCACTTAGTCGCTGTCGCGGCAGGACCTCGATTCTCCAAAACAGCAACTTTTCAGGAAGTTAAAAAAAACCTGTTTGCTCTTAAAATACTGAACCAAACGTCGTCAAAGTTGGCACATGTCTTAATTATAGTTAGTTTCCCGCTGAATGTGTCATTACTTTATTAATATCTTACCTGGATAAGCTCAAATTACGTTGTTTATATTATCAGTCCGACTTGGAAGCACTCTCTCCCGGCCAGTCAGGCGCTGATGGCCGCCTCCCCTCTGGTATGCACATGCACGAGCCGCAAGCTCCGGGCCGCGAGGGCGCGTGCAGCCGTGCAGCAGTGCTCCTCAGCCTCTCATGGCCGAGGGGAAGGCTTTGCCATGGGGATGAGAACAGTCTGACATAACGTAACGTTAACGTTACTTTATTCTTGTCAGAAACCACTCTGATTTGCATGTTAAAACAAGTTTGCAGCCTAGGAATAACTGGAAAAAAATGTATTGATCTATTCACATCAGAGGAAGCCAGGATTAAACAAAACGATATTTGAAATACACAGCACGTCTGCCGTTTGTCTTTTCCGGGTTTAGTGTCCTGCGTGGGGGGGTACAGACGGAGGTAGGGGATGAATTTCGAGGTTTGACTGACAGATTGAGGGCGAATGGCGTTACGAGAATTACTCACAAGCTCGTTTTAATGCTTTTCCATTGGTTGCATTTGGTAAAACCCACACAGAGACGTGAAGGGTGACCAATGGCATTGATTCATGACAAAAAATAGAAATCTGAAAAAATGGATATTCGGGGTCCTGCCGCGACAGTGACGACTTGTAAGACGGGGACACTACAGGTACACTAATCCCACCCCTACTCTCTTAGAGTCAGCAACATACTTCAACATGAGCCAATCATGAATGTGAATATTAACATTATGTTAATATAATGTTAATGTTAATAATGTGTTTGTATTAACTGTAGGCCTATGTGTTTGATCATCAATGTTTTTGTATTAACTGTAGGCCTATGTGTTTGATCAATGTGTTTGTATTAACTGTAGGCCTATGTGTTTGATCAATGTGTTTGTATTAACTGTAGGCCTATGTGTTTGATCAATGTGTTTGTATTAACTGTAAGCCTACTGTATGTGTTTGATCAATGTGTTTGTATTGACTGTAGGCCTATGTGTTTGATCAATGTGTTTGTATTGACTGTAGGCCTATGTGTTTGATCAATGTGTTTGTATTAACTGTAGGCCTACTGTATGTGTTTGATCAATGTGTTTGTATTAACTGTAGGCCTACTGTATGTGTTTGATCAATGTGTTTGTATTAACTGTAGGCCTACTGTATGTGTTTGATCAATGTGTTTGTATTAACTGTAGACCTATGTGTTTGATCAATGTGTTTGTATTAACTGTAGACCTATGTGTTTGATCAATGTGTTTGTATTAACTGTAGACCTATGTGTTTGATCAATGTGTTTGTATTAACTGTAGGCATATGTGTTTGATGATCAATGTGTTTGTATTAACTGTAGGCCTATGTGTTTGATCAATGTTTGTATTAACTGTAGGCATATGTGTTTGATGATCAATGTGTTTGTATTAACTGTAGGCCTATGTGTTTGATCAATGTGTTTGTATTAACTGTAGGCATATGTGTTTGATGATCAATGTGTTTGTATTAACTGTAGGCCTATGTGTTTGATCAATGTTTGTATTAACTGTAGGCATATGTGTTTGATGATCAATGTGTTTGTATTAACTGTAGGCCTATGTGTTTGATCAATGTGTTTGTATTAACTGTAGGCATATGTGTTTGATGATCAATGTGTTTGTATTAACTGTAGGCCTATGTGTTTGATCAATGTGTTTGTATTAACTGTAGGCATATGTGTTTGATGATCAATGTGTTTGTATTAACTGTAGGCCTATGTGTTTGATCAATGTGTTTGTATTAACTCTAGGCATATGTGTTTGATGATCAATGTGTTTGTATTAACTGTAGGCCTATGTGTTTGATCAATGTTTGTATTAAATGTAGGCCTACAGTAGGGCTGTGCGATTTTGCCTAAAACTAAAATTGACGATTTTTTCTCTCAAAACTCGATTTTCGATTTCGATTTCGATTTATTATACTATTATACTTCTCTAAACATTTGTTGCCCTGCAGAGCTCTTTTCCCCCCTTTTTTCCATAATTGACAATTTACGCTTTTACTCTGAAGGTAGAACAACTCAACTTCCTGTTTTAGCTTGCCGCTGCTATGCTTATCTTCCTGGCTGTTGCTTGCTAACTTGACACTGGTGGATTTGCGTGTTCCTCCGTGAGATAATTATATTAGTGTCTAAGCGACCACCCGTGCTCGGAGTTATATCTGTACTAGAATAACACAAAGTCACAACAGGAATGCGTGGAACTGCGATAGCAGTTAGGGGGAAATTCAGACACACAGGGACAGGTGAGTCAGCTGAGGCTGCTAACTTACAGCTATGAATACAGCCAATCTATCAGTACTCGGTGGCCTCACGTGTTGTTTTGTTATTATGTGAACTGTAAAGGCAACGTTTCATCGTCCGGTGATAACGTCTGTGTTCGTGTGCACGCGTGACTGTGTTGTGGCAATCGTTATCTTGTAGGCTACAGCCTGCAGTGCAACAAGCTGCTTTTTGGTCGGAGGTGTTGAAATAAGTCCATTGCGCTGCTGTTTTTAGTAGCCAGTATCACAGCCTCTAGAGAGACTTTACAGCTGGGAGAATGGACAAGTAGCAGCATGCGTACATGAGAGAGAGCCGCCCCGCGTAACGTACTTACCCTAGTTAAAGTGAAAATTAAATTTAAAATTAAAAAATTTAATAAAAAAAAAAAAAAAAAAAAACGATTTTTCGATTTTCATTTTTTTAACATCGTCCTAACTAATTAATTCGATTACGATTCAAAATCGATTAATCGCACAGCCCTAGCCTACAGTACGTGTTTGATCAGTGTATTAACTGTTGGCCTATGTGTTTGATCAATGTGTTTGTATTAGCTGTGTACAGTAGGCCTAAATGTGTTTGATTCATTGCCCTGCATTATGCTCTCTGAGGAATTCATGAATAATCAATGCTTATTTGTGTCTTGTTAGTGTTTGTAGGCATTGACCCCATGGCTGTATCCATTGTTGTGTGCTCAGCAGGGATACTAATGTACATGAGAGTGCAATGTGAGTTACTTAGATACTGTTTTAATGCCATTTCAAACATGGAGTTTTCCCTGTATGATGAAAAAAAACATGCTGGAGGCTAATAAGACATGCATATTTAACGTTACACTCCCGTTCCCTGTTGTTGAGTTTCTATTTGCTTTTGATTCATATCTGGCGGTGTAATATTGTAATTTAAATGTACGCAGTGAAGTGTGCCAAACACGAGTTTCACAGTGCGGTGGGGATGGGGGATGTTGGGGGCGGGGGCTCTGCGAGTGGTCTGATAATAGAATATGACTTGCAAGGTTAAAGGAGTGCTCTTAACTATTTTTTAAGTTTAATCATGCACGCTGGCCGTTTGATGGAGTCTTGGTTTCACTTGCGAAGCTTTCCTCTTCATTACCTAAAATGGAACAGCTCACAAATCAAGTCTGGCAGACCATTTTTATCCCCCTTCCTACGAAGGAAAAGGTGCACATTAATTAGCTTGTATTTATTTAGCTGGAAGCCTTTATAATTCCAGAGGAGAAAAAAGGAACCTTCAGGGAAATCGCGTACACTACAGCAGATAACTGCCCCCTTCCTTCTCCAAGCCTATATTTTGCTCAGCCCACGCCTGAGGAGGAAAACTTCCAGGCAGCTGAAACACAAAATGTCCACATGTGGACCCTTTCAGGCAACAGTTCAAAAGGTGCAAGTGTATTTGTATTTGTGTGTGTGTGTGTGTGTGTGTGTGTGTGTGTGTCTGTACTGTACTGTACTGTACTGTACTGTACTGTACATGGCTGGGATGTCAGTAAAAGGCAGGAGATGTGACTGGAACTGAGAGAGCAGAAAAGAATGATATATATAAAGGAGCGAGATGAGCGAGATGGGAGATAAGGTGGGATGACACAGCAGGAAATGGCTGCTTGTCTGGCCTCACAAAATCCCCCCATGAAGGCTAACAAGCTGATGACAAGTCTGAATGAGGCTGTGTGGCCTTCTAGCAAAGGCTTACCCTGCACGCCGAGAAATTTCAAGCCACAAGAAACATCATTTTGATGGTGTCTTGATTCCCTAATTCAATCTATTTCCAGTTGAAAGAGGATGTTGGGGTGGGACATAGGGGTCTGTTCAAAAGGCGGGTTGGACCAGAACAAACATGGACATTTTTCAAAAATCTGTGATGACGTGATGGATTTGACTATGGTTTAATTTCCAGTTTAAATTAATTTAATTATTTATGTTCTTAACATGGCCCTCAGGAATAGTAGCTGTTACCTTGGCAACAACTAATAATAAATAAATTAATAAATAAATTAATAAATAAACAAACATTGTCATACCACTACATCCCATTTTCTACTGATCACACTGTACTACTGCCTCTCTGACATACATCATGCAGCATGAGGTCAAAAGATACTCTGTTTTGCAGGAGGTAAAAGTCATGGGACTTGATGTCATGGGGACTTTCAGGATGTGCCTGCGGTGGTTTCTGTACAGACAGTATTTTTATTCACCAACAAACCCAAACAGTGTTTGGATCTGATGGGTTTGGATCTGCTGACATTCGCTGACTTTCTCTCACTGTTCACCTCACTCGCTGCAGCATCATGCCAAGCCTATGGAGAGCATTTGGAAAACTATGTTGTAGCAGAACGTATACAGTAGGCCTACTTGCAGCAGAATGTATACAGTAGGCCTGCTTGCAGCAGAATGTATACAGTAGGCCTACTTGTAGCAGAATGCATACAGTAGGCCTACTTGCAGCAGAACGTATACAGTAGGCTATGTATACAGTAGGCCTACTTGCAGCAGAACGTATACAGTAGGCTACGTATACAGTAGGCCTACTTGCAGCAGAACGTATACAGTAGGCCTACTTGCAGCAGAACGTATACAGTAGGCTACGTATACAGTGGGCCTACTTGCAGCAGAATGTATACAGTAGGCCTACTTGCAGCAGAACGTATACAGTAGGCTACGTATACAGTAGGCCTACTTGCAGCAGAATGTATACAGTAGGCCTACTTGCAGCAGAATGTATACAGTAGGCCTACTTGCAGCAGAATGTATACAGAAGGCATACTTGCAGCAGAACGTATACAGTAGGCTACGTGTACAGTAGGCCTACTTGCAGCAGAATGTATACAGTAGGCCTACTTGCAGCAGAGCGTATACAGTAGGCCTACTTGTAGCTGAATGTATACAGTAGGCCTACTTGCAGCAGAATGTATACAGAAGGCATACTTGCAGCAGAACGTATACAGTAGGCTACGTGTACAGTAGGCCTACTTGCAGCAGAATGTATACAGTAGGCCTACTTGCAGCAGAGCGTATACAGTAGGCCTACTTGTAGCAGAATGCATACAGTAGGCCTACTTGCAGCAGAACGTATACAGTAGGCCTACTTGCAGCAGAACATATACAGTAGGCCTACTTGCAGCAGAACGTATACAGTAGGCCGGCCTACTTGCAGCAGAATGTATACAGTAGGCCTACTTGTAGCAGAACGTATACAGTAGACCTACTTGCAGCAGAACGTATACAGTAGGCCTACTTGGAGCAGAATGTATACAGTATGCCTACTTGTAGCAGAACGTATACAGTAGGCCTACTTGGAGCAGAATGTATACAGTAGGCCTACTTGTAGCAGAACGTATACAGTAGGCCTACTTGCAGCAGAACGTATACAGTAGGCCTACTTGGAGCAGAATGTATACAGTATGCCTACTTGCAGCTGAGCGTATGCAGTAGGCCTACTTGCAGCAGAACGTATACAGTAGGCCTACTTGCAGCAGAACGTATACAGTAGGCCTACTTGGAGCAGAATGTATACAGTAGGCCTACTTGCAGCAGAACGTATACAGTAGGCCTACTTGGAGCAGAATGTATACAGTATGTCTACTTCCAGCAGAACGTATACAGTAGGCCTACTTCCAGCAGAATGTATACAGTAGGCCTACTTGCAGCAGAACGTATACAGTAGGCCTACTTGGAGCAGAATGTATACAGTATGCCTACTTGCAGCTGAGCGTATGCAGTAGGCATACTTGTAGTGCACATGTGTTTAGTCTGCTGTCATACTGTCAGCATCCTGTCTTGTCTGTGCTATGTATGAGGTCGTTCTTCTTCTTCCGTCTGTTTTTTCTTGCCTTGTGATGTCTCAGCAGCACAAATCTTCCAGGTCAAAGTCCTCACACTTGGCGAATTAAAATGATTCTGATTACAATTTTAAAAGTCATCAAATAAAATAAGGGAAATAAAATGAGATGGGAAGAAAAGGCAAGTTTTCATAAGTGCAAGGGGTTTCTGTTGAGAGGCAGAGAGAGAGAGAGAGGAACGAGGGATGAAAGGAGGATGAAGTGGCAGGGAAAGACACCTCATTATAGCAGCTCTCCACCGCTTGCAACCAGCCTGGAGATTATGACAGATGTGCTGCTCCATGCAGGGACGCCTCTCTCTCTCTGTCTCTCTCTCCCCCTCCCTCTCCATTGCCCAGCTCTGGAGAGATGATGTTAGCCTGTGGCTGAGTCTAAACAATGCAATCACCCTTCTTTTATCGACTCGCTGAGCCTATGATTTCCCCCCTGTTGATTCCACTTTGTCTTAAATAGCCGGGTATTAATGGTGTCAGGAAATCAACATGGGGCTGAGGCTCTGAACTTTTCTTTCTTTCTTTCTTTCTTTCTTTCTTTCTTTCTTTCTTTCTTTCAGATCTTAGACAAACTTCAGATACATTAAGTTCCATAGCTGTCTGTTAAGTATTGCCAGACCAAGCTGTACCTGTCCAAACTTTCATTTGGGACAGAAGCTTGGCCCCTCCATGTCTGCTGTATTGGCTTGGCTCTTACATTCTACAGCCTTCGACAGAAGTGACAGCTTGGCTTGTACGCTCAGTTGGGGGACCTAGCTCACTTTGAGAGAGAGAGAGAGAGAGAGATGTACAGACAGATGTACAGACCGAGATGTACAGACATACAGAGAAATGGGTAGTTAGTTTCTAGTTATGAATGTAAAAACTTTAAATGTTTGATCTTGCTACAAAACCAACCAAACCAAATGTGTGGAAGCATGTGTTATGCTTTAATTAAGTCTGTGTTGATAGTTGAACACAGGCAGCCACATGACTGTACAGTACAGCTTGTTTCTGCCAGGCTTTTCCCTCACTGTCCCTAAAGTCAAGCTTGACAAGATGAGAGCTATGAGGAAGCACCTGGTATCCATTTAGACTACATACTATTGTGTTTGTGCAATGCAGCACAGAGGAGGTGGGGAGCGGAGAGGTGGTGTCCATGGTCAGTCGAGAATCTGGCCAAAAACGGGTGTCATTGGCAAGAGCGTAAAGGAACAATTAGGTAATTTGGAGCAGAAAGCGAAGAACGTCCCGCCATGAGGCAAGAAGGTTAATTTCTTATGGCAAGTTGTCTTGTGCTCCCCTGCTAGCAGGGCGACCAAGACGTCATTTCCAAGAAGATGTTGTCATCTTGGAAACGGTGCTAAATTTCAGAACGGGACACGCGAACTCCCTCACACACACACACACACACACACACACACACACACACACACACACACACACACACACACACACACACACACACTCATGTACGTTCATTACCCTTGAACTCTCAACTCACATCCTTCCCTGGGTAATATTGTTTGGGCCATATCCTTCGCCGGAGCCGTCTTACTGGAAATGTATCTGCTCGTCTTGTGTATCCGAGGAATCCGCTTATCTGATGTTGACTTCCTGAGATCTTGCCCGTAAACAGACCTGAAGTCAGCTGCTCCATCTAAACCTCACCAGCAGGTCTCATGGGTGAGTGAAAGAGGAAACTGACCTGAAGTCAGCCGCTCCGTCTAAACCTCACCAGCAGGTCTCATGGGTGAGTGAAAGAGGAAACTGAGGAGGGAAGATGAGGAGAAAGGAAGGAAAGGAAAGAGATGGGAAGGGAGGGGAAAGGATGCAGCCAATGTACGGTTGAAGTCGAGTAAAAGATCCCGGACAGAAGGTCAGATTGTTGCTCGGGTCAGAATGTATGTTTCCTGAGGCAAGTTAGGATACAGCAAAGTAAAAATACTCAATGAGAAATAAATGTCCGCCTGTGACTATACAGCCATTGCAGCCTGGTTGTTAGAATAAAATGGAGCATTGTACGTTTCTGCAATCCACGATACGTAGAACGTTTCTGAACCAGAAATATGTGATGTATCCTGTTTCTAGATACATGCACTTCCACTGTCTCGATTTGTGCCGCTTTGTCACATAACTTTGGCGACGGATGTTGACGCGCACGCTGCACCTGCACCACGGAGGTGACACCCTGGGACTGAGGCAACGGGCAGCCTGCTACCGTGCACCCGCCTGCCTTGTCTTCTTCCCCGGAGGGAGGAGGAATATGCTGCTCTGCAGGGCGTGGAGCTTCCATCCCTAACCTTGACCCCAACCTAACCCCAACCACAAGGCTGACCGATCGCTAACCTTTGCCTACCCCCAACCCCAGTACGCCAGGATACCTCACCCCAACCGTGTGCGTCCAAACATGTTACTGTGCGCGTCAACATCCGTCGCATGAAAGGTACATGAAAGTGACACAAACCGCCACACTGGGAGTGAGAACGTATTAACACATCAGTAGAGTCTGCTATTGAAAGAGCACGGTCTCCAGTAAGGGTGTGGATGAAGGGTGTAAACACTTACCTTTCATGACGGGGGGTGTTCAATCCTTACTAGTGTTTCGACCATTAGTCACATTTTGGTTATTTAAGCCTAACCCAAACCATTATCCTAATCTTAAATAAATTGTTTTACTTACTCATAACCAAAGTTGTTTGATTTGTGTTTAACGTGGAAAAGGCATTGATATTTTCAAATTGACCACCGTTTTGTTTCAAATTTGCGTTGAGATTGTAGGTTTGCAGAAAAGGAAACTCACGTTTTAGAAACGTACAATGGCGACATTTTTATTCTGGTTGTGCATTGTGTTTGTCTCTTCTCATCTCTTGATCCTCACTGTCCCCTCCTTTTCCTTTTCCTTCACTGGCACCCATCCCTTCATCTCCTACTCTGTAATCATGGCTGCTCCAACTCTGCTTAATGTTATTCAAGCCCAGCCATGGCCGCCGTTCCAACTCAAATACAACAACAATGCCTCCAGGCCTGCAGAAACCTTACAGCTGGACCCAGAGTAACTCAAGACTTCAGCTCTGTCACTGCTTTCCATACAGTGCATTACATTACATTACATTAGCTTCAGCTCTCCCCCACAACTCTTGTTCAAGGAAATCTTAGATTATGCTAGTGTCCAAAGAGATAACACTTTGTGGGAGTGAGATTTTTCAGTCCAAGGTCCGATTTCTGCTGGACAATTTAACTTCTAGATGTTTTGAAATTGGAGTTAATGAGTGGGGTTTGTGACGGGAAAAGTTGCAGGTTGCGCTAGGAAAGTCTGGGTTTGGGAATGATATCCCCTCCCTCAACAACTCCTCTTGAGATGCCCTTGTAAGACACTAAAAGTTGAAAAACAAAAGTTGATTGGCCAAATGTAGAAGTTGGTTGTACTGGGCAGCTCCCAGGTGTGAACGTGTGCAACTGTATGAATATAAAGCAGGGCATTGAAGAACAGCCTGCTTACTTAACAAACCTTCCCTGGACAAATCCATGTTTGAAAGGAGATGGTGAAATCCAGCTCTGATGAAATGTGAAGACCAGCTAAATTTGTTTCTGTCAAGCTGTGAAAGAACTTCCTGTAGTTTTGCATTTTGACTTGATTCTGTGGCTGCATGGCAGTTTATTTTGGCTGTTTCCCCGCTCCCAGCTCACCCACTCAGAGTGACGGGACAATCAAACCCAGGCCATGCTGCCTCTCGCCATCACATTCACATACATGAACAGCATGGGGGGATACAACATTCATGTTTTCTATTCACTTGTGTCTTTAACAAAGCCTTGGCTATGAATAAGTCTGTCACTATTGTTATAGCTGTTTTTAACTTTTTACTATATTCAGCACTGCATGTACGTACGAGCTATATTGATACGTCATTAATTATTCTACCCAGAGAACATCAACATTTTACTGCTTTCTTGTGTCAACGATGAGCCAATCACCTGCTCATATTCAAATCTGTCTTCTGGTTTAGTGTCAAACATAGAATAGGTTAGCTAGGCTAATTAGCTAACCAGATAGATAACTTAGAGTAGGATGGCAAGTTAGAATTCCAGTTACCTTCCTCCTCTGCCTTTTTCACTGGGTTTGAAATGCTGCATTGAGCAAATTCACGCAGCGAGATTACATACAAAGTCGATGCAAACACATGAGCAGACGCCATTTCACCCCAGGCGGCCTGAATGAGGCGAATGAAGCAAACCGTTGCACTGCAAACGACGTGATATTCACCTCTGCCGCTATATCTGTTCGAGTTGAAAATTTTCAACTTGAGCAAAGAATATGTATGGTCAAACTTGACACAGACATGCACGCACACACACACACACACACACACACACACACACACACGCGCACACACACACACACACACACACAGTATATACACATACAAACGCACACACACACACACACACACACACACACAGTATACACACATACAAACACACACACACACGCACACACACACATACAAACACACACACGATGCTGGAGGAGATAAAGCCAGGCCTATCAGCTGGGCTCGGGCTGCAGCTGTCTGTGTCAGTGGATTAGCAGTCACACCTCATCATCCTCTGTGCAAAACTAATCGCAAGATGCCCGGCGGCCAGTAGGAGGCCATTAGTGCTGAGGGGCAGCACACAGGCAGACATGGAGTGGCTCTCCTGCACACAGCAGGTATACAGCTGCACACAGCAGCACAACATGTCCTTACACACCATGTAGTGTAGAAGCACAGGTGTGTGCACATACACACACAGACCTCACACACAGACAGCCTGTAGCAGCTCAACGTGCGCGGGCAGACGCTCTTCGGCACTTGTCCGGCGCCGGTCCAGCAAGAGAAACTGAATAGCCCTAATCGTGGGAGAGCGGCGAGCGGGCGGCTGATTTCAGCATGTGTGTTCATTTCCTGACCATCAATCCCACAGTCCATTTGGTTCAGCACGCACCGGTGATGCTAACCATGCAATTGGAGGAAACCCAGTATCCCCTTTTATAACACAATTACCATATACTGCAGGGAATTACAAAGACAAGTCAATGATTAGCTGTCATGCTACCTCTAATGCTGCAAACACGGAATTATTCACCGTAGCCAGTCTATCAAGCTGTGTTTAGTTTGACTTAAAAAAAAAGAGAGGCTCAGGGAATGAGATCATTTCACTTGTTTTCAGAGCTAACCTAAGACACTGCAATCGATTAAGGGGAACAATAACTCCACTAGCCCACTAATTTGTTGCCATCGTTGAAAGTGGCAGGACTTTTGAGGATACAGTGCAAACATTTTAATCGGGATAGGAGACATTTTAATTCATATTTTGTAACTTTTCCCCTTGTGACTTTGTTTCTGTTTCATGGCATGCACAGCTGTCATTGTTCACATACATGGCACACAAAAGCAATTGACATAATATGGAAAAAATGAATGTCTTTTGAAAAACATGTATGCAGCTACAACAGCGTAAACTTTTATGCAAATTAATTTTAATTTGAAGACTTCTCTGAGCTTGCCTGTCTGTCTGTCTGACACATTCCTGAACATCTCTCCAGTCTGGAGCGAATGCGACAGGAGCAGCACATCAATAAACACTTATTTTTCTCATTTCAGGCATTCATTCACCATCTTTGAGGTGAATGAATGGCAGAAGAGAGGGGAACAGAGAAGAGAGGAGGCTGACGAAAGGCTCTTGTCTCTGGGGCTGTCTGGGAGATTGTTTCCGTGACTGACCCACCATCCTCGCTCGACGTGACAAACTTCCTGAAGAGGGATGTCTGGGGAACGTTGCTTTATGTGAGTTACCTTGGCTTGTACACTTTGTGTTTCCGCCAACGGAAGCTGTCAAATAGAATAGAATACAATAGAATTGACTTTTCTTAACCCCAGAGAGAACTGTTCTTCTACATAAAGAAACCCAGCAGCACTGTACAAGACACTGTAGTTCATGTGTTTTTACGCTTCGTTAAAGCACATAGGGGGATATATTGTTGTATAAAATGTGCTATAGATATTTTGAGTGATTGAATGATTTTTGGTTGATTGATTGATCAACAACCCTGGGAACATACTGTACCGTTATTGTCGGGATATTCATTTGTGTCTAGGGCTTGCAGGGCTTGCTCGCCCGTGCATAATTAGTTTGAGGAGGTTAGCGTTTGGCAAATGTTTCAAATGTTTATGACAAATAATGGCAAATGTTTTACAAGCCATAGCATTAACAGCTGTATGTTTTCAGTGAGATTGCTTGCTATTTTCTTTCTTTCTTAACAGCAATGGACATTCGTAAATGGTTAAAGTTTCTTCCAAGTCTAACTCGTCTGCCGCTAGCACTAGCAGCACACACGGGTCTCTGGGACCAGCCTCTCCACCCCGACTGGGCCTATGACTAGCGTTCGCCTAGCTGACGCAGGAACGCTGTTTGATCTTGACAGAGGGAGACAGAGAGGGAGTGGGATGACGAAAGCTCCACTCAAAGTAAGTTCAGATTGTGTGTGTCAGTGTCACACTGTGTGTGTGTGTGTGTGTGTGTGTGTGTGTGTGTGTGTGTGTGTGCCTGCCTTCCACCTGCGATGGTGTTTTTTCCGTCTGCTTTGCACTTGTCTGATGATGTTCTAGATAAATGTTGTGTGTGGCTTTGCATTCCTGTGTTGACTTGACTGTTTTTATAGCCTATTACACCTAATGTGTAATGTGCGCATCCGCCGTGGTGCTTTTTCATTCAGATGTGGGCTGTTTTGCACTTATGTTCTGGTGTTATATTTATGTGTTGTCTAGTGCTTTTGTGCATATCATTGCCTCCATAATTGACGTCTTTAAATGATTATGAGTTGTGATTATGTGGTATCTTTAAACTCGTTGTATTTTCCGTTGCTGTGACGCATCAACGGTCATATCTTATATTTGCAGCACTGATGATTACGGTGTCAACCTTCCCATTGAGTCATTGTATTGTATTCCTGTATGTATCTATTCATTATCTAAAGCCAATTGTTTACAAAAAAACTTGTAAGTTCACCTGCTTGGTGCAAATTGTCTATCAGTGAATGACTGCGGTCAGAATGCGCTGTTTTGTTGCCACCGCTCTGCACGTTATAATCTTAATTGACCGCATTAGTATAGTATAGTGTAGTATAGTATAGTATGCATCAGTGCTGCACGAATACAATAGCAAATCAGCAAATCATCATATCAAAAATATGTAATAATTGTGCCCCCCCATGCAAATCATATGCCCGCCATAAGACTGCCCCCTGGCGACGGGTCTGGGTGGTTCACCAGCGCTTCGCCTCAGCGCTCCTTTTACAGTTCACATATAACAAGCTGACAATACTTGGAACAAAGCTCTCTTACGAGAGGAGAAAACTTGACTCTTCGTCTCAGTCACGACACTTCACAATCGCCATTTTCCAGCCCGAGCCCCCCGCCTGCTCGCAATCTGCCCTCTTCAAAACTCCCCCACAGGCCTAATCAGGGAAGCCCACCCCCTTAGCCTGACGGACATGCAGGACAGCCAATGGGGAGCGTGTGTGCCGTGACACTATTCATTAACTGTGTGCATGAAAACTTACATGTTACATGTGGGAGTGCATGTATCTGTTGCCTGTGCCCTGTTATCTTGTTAGATATACTTTGCATATACTTTGGCATTGTAGTAGTTGTTGTTAAGACTGTCGACACAATACGACCAGAGTTGCTGTGTGTGTGTGTGTGTGTGTGTGTGTGTGTGTGTGTGTGTGTGTGTGTGTGTTCCACTGGCTGGCAGTGTCCCTATCTGAGAGGCACAACTGATGACCCAGTGGTTTTCAGAGGATGAAACCGATGTCAGCCATAATGCCAAGATGTCCTCATTAAGCAGATGCTGTGATCCCAGCTGAGCATTTAAGGGTGATTCTGAAGAAATGTCAGTGAGGGCGTTTGGCAGCATCATCAGACAGTTGCAGTGTCTGTATTACCAGTTACCACTCCAAACTGTTGTGTTCAGGAGCGATGACCTTGACATGTAGGTGATGATGGACTGAGACCAGCCATAAAAAATACATTCCATGCCAGAGCCGCTATTGCTGGAAAAGTAGCTGGTGTTTTTATATATATATATATTTCTTGACTTGGCCCTGTCGCTTACATGTCATAGTTGTCATTTTTGAATGGCATGACGTTATCGTGGTTTGTGCATCATTATTCATAATTCGCCTTTTGCTGTCCTATAGCAGCTTTTTTTTGCTTCATTACTTGAATAGATAGTGGGTTACATCACTGTACAAAAAAAGAAAAAGGGGGAGTCCATCTTCCCAAGTCACACCATATTTTTTTCTTAAACGAAGAGAAAACTTCTGCAATAATGGTAAGATAGTTTGCAATGCAGTTTCACGTGTTTCAGGAATCTTCTAGAGATGAGTGTCAGGAGGGGGCCAGTGGTAGTGCAGTGGTAGATTCCCCTGCCTAGCAACACGAGTGTCGCAGGTTTGAGCCCCCATGTTACCTGTTCAGTTCGGGCGTGTCTGTGGGTGGGAAGCCGGTGGGGTATGTATCCTGGTTGCTGCACCAGTGTCTCCTCTGATCGGTCGGGACACCTGTTTGGGGGGGGAGGGGTCCTGCCGGTGAAACTCCTCACTGGTGACTGCACATGTATCGGAGGAAGCATGTGCTAGTCTACGGCTCTCCCCAGATTGGCAGAGGGGGTGGAGCAACGACTGGGACAGCAGGGGGAATTTGTTAAGTACAATTGGGGCAAAAACAGGGGGAAATGTGGAAAAAGAAAAGTGAGTGTCAGTATCTCAATTCTCAAGTCAAGTCAGAATAAGGCAGATCACTATACTGTCAAGACAATCCTGTCTGTGTGTGAGCAGAATTGTGTTGGGCCACAGCTATGCCATTTTACGTGCGATCAGGCTGAATCTTTCAGGAAGTGTAAAGAGCACCCATGCAGGCGACCTAATGGAGCCGTATTTTTTAAATTATGGCTGACTAAATGGGCAAAAATGGCTAAATAGTGACCAAAATGCCGCAACACAAGTTCAGCACCATGGAGAGCTCCAGAGTGGAGAAGCACACAGCTGAGCGGAGTTTGAATCAGCCAGTGAACTGAACTATGAAAACCCTCTATGGAGAGCGAGAGGAGAGGCTGCATGCCAACTGTGAGCGAGGCTTGATGTCACACAGGGATGGGTCATCGGGTATTCAGCTAGTGGGCTAAAATGGAATATGACTCAATAACAGACTAAACTTACAGTAAGATGAATCTTTTTTTGTAGGGATGACACGTACGTGGGGCCTTGAAAGCTGTTAGCAGCCTATTGTATGATGCCAAAGATGGATCAATGCAAAATATACATTCTTGTTTTTCATCCTGAAAAATTTACTTTGTGAAGATATGTCTGTCGTCTGACTAACCCCCGTTCACACTCCTCTGGCCTGATGAGTCATCTGGCATCTCAGAGCAGTGGTTCTCAAATTGTGGTCCGGGGACCCCCAGGGGTCCTTGAGGGAGTTCAGGGGGTCCCCAGCAGAAAGAGGAATCATTTATGTTCACTATAATACCATCCATAAGTAACGCAATGACAGAATGTATGACTATTATGGGCTTAATATTCGTTCAATAAAACGTGTCATGTACAAGCAAAAATCTTATCTGATGGAGGGACCCTGGGACAAAATATTATCAAATGGGTGTCCGTGTTCTAATTTGTGGCAGTTTAGGGGTCCTTGTCGGAAGAAAAAAAAAGTTAGGGAACCACTGTCTTAGTGGCATGGCTAAGGTCTGATATGCACCTGATACTGGTTCAGGGACTCACAGCTTTTGTTTCAGGGGTTCACTGCCTATCTGTAAAGCGAAAGATTCTTGAACTACAAAGAACTGGAGGGACCAGCGGCAACATGCAAATGAGCTGGACAGTCTGGACTTGTGTACGCTGGTCAAAAGTGATTTAGGGTTGAGTGATTTTTGAGCGAGCCCAGCCAGATAACTTTCATCATCAGTACGTATCCTCTTTGGACTAGTTGCTGATTGTGAACAGCTCTGGCCTGCCATGCACAATCCAGGGGCCTTTTCCCAGCAGACAGCTTTGATGCCGCCAGGTTTTCAGGCCAATCAAAAGAGGTGTGTTGGCTAATTGGACATGCTAAGCTAAACTCAGCTCTTTTATCTCCCGTCACTCAAAACACTCCATTATGAGCAAAATACTAGAGAGGTGATTGTGCGTGGGAGATCTGCTTGCTCATGGTTGTATTATATTAAGCGTTGCTCCCTTAAGTGTTAAGCTGCCCTGCTTATCTGAACACTTTGATGGAGGCGTAATGCTTCTCTGGATGCAGGTTTTTTACAAGCTGAAAAGGGGCTTCCATTTTTGGCTCTCTTCCTTACAACCTCATTACAGCCATGTTGTTTCAGTTGCTCCTCTGTTCAGGAATTAATGGCAGTTGAGATTACTCAAGCGAAGCTGAGCAAATAAATAACTGAAAAATTATAACATTGTTCAGTAGGCCAGTTAATAAACTCCATGGGAGCCAACTTTTCTCCATATCAGTGGGCCAACCTCAGCTCTCCAATCAACTTTCCTCAACTGCTATTCAAGTTGTCTTGAGAGCAAGGATATTAAGCCTCTTCTGTTTATTTCTTCTATCTTCTAACCATCTTGCCCACCTGGTATTAACTAGGAGTCTCTGCAGCCTTATCTGTAATTAGCATAACTCATGCAGTGCACTTCACGGTGTGTTTACGCTGTGGCTTTGAGAGCTTGGTTAGGGAAAGTATGTGTAAGACAAGTATTTATCTCTTGCTGTTCGCACATTGGCCGCAGTCCAAACCAACGTGAGCTAGGACATTGCAGGACCACAGGAATAGGAAAGAGAGCGGCCATCTTTCTCTCTAACGCTCAGCCTTTATATATGGATGTGCAAGCCTTAATTTATCAGGCTAGACAAAGAACTTTCATTTACAGCCGTGACCTGAGGGGGGTAATTGAAAGGGGAAGGAGGGTTAAGCCGATATAAACATTCACACATTTGTCTTCTGCTGTTGGCCGCTGAGCAGCTCTACCAGTGTGATAAAATGCCTTGCTCAATGGGCATCTCAAGTCTATTTATGTCCAGTATGTACTGTATGTATGCAGGGGAGGAGTGCACGCATCATCCATTTCTCCCACCCACATTGCAGAACGGCTCTGGGGATTGGAACCAGTGACCTGCTTCTCCAGCTGTAAAGCTACAACGTGCAGTTTTCCTCCTCAGGGCTGCAGAAAGTGTATTGTTAGTCGTGCCCTCCTCCGTTGGCCATGTTCCCACCCCAGCACTTGTCACTGGGCTTGATGAGATGTCTACCTTGAAAAGACATCTCAAGGCTGAGGTAACCGCCCGCCATCCATACAGACACAAGGCTGAAGAAGCAGACAGTGAATGCAGAGAATCCTCAATAAAACCTGTTCTTTTGTCTGCCGCATGTGGCCCCCTAAAGTCATGTTTAAGATACTCTTTGAATAATAATTTGTGACTGATATGCTTTTCCCCCACAAAAAAGTTACATTATTTTGTTAAAATCCTTAAAATGACATCTACTCCTTGGCCCTAATTAAAAATTCCAGTCTATGAATATGCAAGTATATTAAATCTCAAACGTTTTCCTGCTGGACAGAAAATGTTTCCTATAAAGTCCATTCTCAGTGTATGTCCACTGGAGACATCTCACTATTCACATATTATTGGATATTGGACCAGAATTGGTTTCCAAACTATTTGGGATGTCATAAAACATGCTCGTGGGTCCACCCCTAAAAAAAGATTTTCAGTTATCTCAGAGAAACTTTCCACTTTCAGCAGACGAATGTGAAAACAGCCTTCTAATGTCAAACATCCAACTATAGGAACAAGAAAAAAAAACATATTTTTGACTTTAGGTGGTCTTTAACTTCTGTGTTAATGTGTCATGTTCTTCCATTTCTTATTACTTTCCACTTTTGTTGTTGTGACTGTGCTGTGCTGCGGCTGTTAGCTTCACCTTGATAGCCACAAGCCAGCTCACCGCTGGCCACGCCCACAAGAAATGGACTCACCCCAAAACATAATTGAAAAGCCGATTTCCAGACAAACAGGAGGATTTAAAACATGTCCACACGGGGTCACAGAAACACAGACTGATGTGTGTAACATATTGTTTATTTAATTAAGATTAAAAAACACATTGCAGATTGCAGCTTTAGGCAATCACTGCTTCATATTTGCCATATTCTTCATCCAGTGGAGAAAGTGATTTAATTGTAGCGTTATTTATGTCTGTAGATAGGCAAACACTTCCGGTGAACTCACAAAATGGATGCTGGCTTGCGTGGGTCCAGACCTTCGAGTGGGCCCACTCCACTGAGTTGAGTTTTGGAATGGAGTGTAAGCAGTTGATATCAGGCTAGATGCGATCATGCTGCCATGGAGTCTTGAACAAAATAAGACATTGAGTTCTCAGGTTTGCCCACAGTGGCAGTTTCCTGTCCCACTGGCCACATGAATGCCCTGGTGGTGCGGCCCCTGCCGTCCCTGGCATGGTTTGAAAGCTCTTGGTAGCCACAGCTATGACTTCCAGATGCTGTCTCCAATGTGTTTGTAGGGGAGAGGAGGGGACTAATCCAATAAGAGTGGGCAGCGCTGGAGAAGCCTGGAAGGTGGAGAATAATATTAGCACATCTTCTTAAATCAGAGTCCCAGCAGGAGTCCGGCGGCCATTTTGTAATGGGGCCCAGACCTCCTCTGTCACAGGGAATTACTGGGTGTGAAAACAGTGCAGATTGCCCCCACCCCACACACACAGACACACAATGACACTCTTTAGTTTCTTTAATATTTCAAAATTATATACAAACTATGCAAGTCCAGATTATGGTAAGCAGTATTAATCAATCGTTAAATCATGGATGATGAAAATATCCCCCCCTCCCTGTTGCTTCATATGGAGGTCTTCTCCCTCGCTTTCCCCAAGATATTTCTGTAAACTGCCATATGGCGCTTTTATCTCTCCACAGACAGAGCAAGTTCTATTTATTCATTTATTTGGGGGAATGGAGTGGAAAATAGTGTTTCCATGCTAATTTAGCCAATTCAAAGGGATCAGTCCGAGGAGAGAAATTCCCAAGAAATAGCATTAAATTGTCTCAATGAGCACGATCCTTATCATCCTGGCTGCGGCCCATGATGCAGACAATCAGGGAAAAATGCCGCATCAGAGCCGGGCTACGCTGGAGTCTGTGAGCGAGTCTTTGAACACAGACAATATGGCATCGATAAAAGAAGGTAATTCTGCTGGCTCTCTGTTTAGACTTTGAAGAGTTTAAACGGTGTTTAATTGCACCATGTGTAGGACGCTGGAAGGAGGCAGGGGATATTTATAACAGCATCAATTCCTCTGCTCTCTGCATTCCTTTATAGTGAGCCTGAAGGACGGCCTGGGAGCATCTAGAGGCTCAGATGCTGTCAAGAGGGTGTGCTAGAGAGAGAGAGAGAGTCATTGAGATTCGACAGCCAGACTCAGATTGTCATTTAAAGGGGCATTTCACCAAAAAAACAATGCTGATTTATTTTGCACATCACATTCATTTACAGTTATTGATAGTTGATTTGAGTTAAAGGAAGGCTTTGCCGATTACCCACCCACTTTGTATCATTACAATGTCGGTAATATAAGCAGATGGACAGTCTTTACCCTCTCGATGTTTCCTGCACCGATAACTCCCCTCCACCCATAATACCCTTCGATGCTTCATGAAAATCGGGCCAGTAGTTTTTTCATAATCCTGCTGACAAACAAAAGGCAACCAGCGCTGGGTAATATACGGGGCAAGACTACCAGAAGAATGCCGAATGTACTTCAAGAAAACGTCTTGAAAACACTATTCTGCTATACAGTGGTTATAATACTATAGTCATATGCTATACAGTAGTATTAGTAGTAGTGTAGTTGGGTCAGAATGAGGTCAGATCACGTTCCCACCACAAAGGAACTGTTCCAGAGTTCATTTGGGACCCGCCCAAGACCACCACCTCTATACGGCGTCGGTGTGATTGTTTTGGTCCGCACCTGAGTACAATTACTGTGTTCACACCTAACCAAATTAACTGCACCAAGAGGGAGAACCAGAGTCTGATTTAACCACACAAAAAGCGCAGGTGGGAAAACGCCCTTATACAAACCCAGGGGAAGGCTACCTTTCTCTCCAGATGCTGTTGGAATGTCATACAGCACAAAAACGCAGAAGATTCATTGTAAGATGGACGGGATGCCAAACCTTTAGTCCGCACCATCAAAAAGACACGGCTTTCCCAAGCTGTTGGTCATACTCTCTGTTTGTCATCTTCCTGCACTCCTGGCCCTGCCAAATCTCTCTCCCTCTCCTCCCATCTCCACCATCCACACACTCTCAGCCACTTCCCATCGCAAAAGCCTTCACTTTATCTGTCTTTTTTTTTTTATCATTCATTTTTTATTTTGTACACTTTATCTGTCTTACTGCCTCTCTTTCGTCTCTCCAATGTCTCCACTCCACTTCCTCTCGTTTCATATTCCAAGTTTCTCTCAGACTAGCCACGCCTGCCTGCCTGCCTGCCTGCCTGACTGCCTGCCCGCCTGCCTGACTGCCTCCAAACCTCCCCTGCCTCCCTGTGGAATTGGGCTGTGCTGTTGTGCGCCGGCGAGATGGTAATTAGCAGGTGGTGTGGGGAAACGCACGGGCATCCATTCACATAAACACAGGGGAACGCGTTGACACCAAGGCCACATGGACTATCAATACTGTTTATAGCAATCACCTGAGCTCTGATTAATGTTTGACTTAATCAGTGGGACAGGAAGGAATGTGAGTGTTTGGCTGTGAGAGAGAGTGGAGAGAGAGAGAGAGGAGAGAGAGAGAGAGAGAGGAAGAGAGAGAGAGAGAGGAAGAGAAAGAGAGAGGAGAGTGGAGAGAGAGAGGAAGCGAGTGGGGAAAGAGACCAGTAGTATCAATCAATGTGGGAGCGTGACATCAGTGTGCGGATCAGTGTATAATTGGAACTTTGCACGTCTGCATGTTCATATTTTAGGACGCGGTGTGTTTTGATTTCGGGCCGGTGAAGTGGAGACCCCATTAACCTGAGTTTCCTGAAGAGTGGTGGCGTCTGGCATGCCTTAAGAGGCCCTACGCAGGATGATGGCGGCCATCCGGCCGGTTGCATTTGATGGCAGCTATCTCCTTGGCCTTATTACACAAGAAAAGGGTGATAGTAGGGGGCATGAGTATAAGGTTCCTTTGCATGACTAAAACTTTGGAAATACTGGAATAAAATATACCTTTGAGTAGTTTTTTTTTTTTACTGATATTAGTTTTTAAAGTGTGATACTGACACCTGTATTTCTGGTATCAGTGGTATTTTCAGCCTATTTTTTGTGTCAATAGTCTGTATAAATAAAAAATGACAGGATTCAGTGTTTCCCCCAGATTATAATTTGAAATGCCATTGTAAGAAACTAAAACTGCATTAAAAAATATATGATATTGAAAGTCTCAGGTTGGTTCAAATCTCTAGTAAAACATATTGCATTGCAGGTTCTAGAGACTGACTAAAGCTGGTTGAGTAACATCATCTCCTCGCCTCCATATTGTGGGCCGATACCATTATCAGCCCGATCCATCAGCAATCACACTGGTCCTGTGTGCCGACGCAGGCTGATGATTCCTGTCAGACTGATTGTGTTTGATGGTGGTTATCTGTAAGCCTAGCTTCCTGTTTGATGGTGGCTATCTGTAAGCCTAGCTTCCTGTTTGATGGTGGTTATCTGTAAGCCTAGCTTCCTGTTTGATGGTGGTTATCTGTAAGCCTAGCTTCCTGTTTGATGGTGTCTATCTGTAAGCCTAGCTTCCTGTTTGATGGTGCTTATCTGTAGCCTAGCTTCCTGTTTGATGGTGGTTCTCTGTAAGCCTAGCTTCCTGTTTGATGGTGCTTATCTGTAGCCTAGCTTCCTGTTTGATGGTGCTTATCTGTAGCCTAGCTTCCTGTTTGATGGTGTCTATCTGTAAGCCTAGCTTCCTGTTTGATGGTGCTTATCTGTAGCCTAGCTTCCTGTTTGATGGTGTCTATCTGTAAGCCTAGCTTCCTGTTTGATGGTGGTTATCTGTAAGCCTAGCTTCCTGTTTGATGGTGGCTATCTAAGCCTAGCTTCCTGTTTGATGGCGTCTATCTGTAAGCCTAGCTTCCTGTTTGATGGTGTTATCTGTAAGCCTAGCTTCCTGTTTGATGGTGTTATCTGTAAGCCTAGCTTCCTGTATGATGGTGTCTATCTGTAAGCCTAGCTTCCTGTTTGATGGTGGCTATCTAAGCCTAGCTTCCTGTTTGATGGTGTTATCTGTAAGCCTAGCTTCCTGTTTGATGGTGGCTATCTAAGCCTAGCTTCCTGTTTGATGGTGTTATCTGTAAGCCTAGCTTCCTGTTTGATGGTGGCTATCTAAGCCTAGCTTCCTGTTTGATGGTGGCTATCTGTAAGCCTAGCTTCCTGTTTGATGGTGGTTATCTAAGCCTAGCTTCCTGTTTGATGGTGGTTATCTGTAAGCCTAGCTTCCTGTTTGATGGTGGTTATCTGTAAGCCTAGCTTCCTGTTTGATGGTGGCTATCTAAGCCTAGCTTCCTGTTTGATGGTGGTTATCTGTAGCCTAAGCCTAGCTTCCTGTTTGATGGTGGTTATCTGTAAGCCTAGCTTCCTGTTTGATGGTGGCTATCTAAGCCTAGCTTCCTGTTTGATGGTGGTTATCTGTAGCCTAAGCCTAGCTTCCTGTTTGATGGTGGTTATCTGTAAGCCTAGCTTCCTGTTTGATGGTGGCTATCTAAGCCTAGCTTCCTGTTTGATGGTGGTTATCTGTAAGCCTAGCTTCCTGTTTGATGGTGGCTATCTAAGTCTAGCTTCCTGTTTGATGGTGGTTATCTGTAGCCTAAGCCTAGCTTCCTGTTTGATGGTGGTTATATGTAAGCCTAGCTTCCTGTTTGATGGTGGTTATCTGTAAGCCTAGCTTCCTGTTTGATGGTGGTTATCTGTAAGCCTAGCTTCCTGTTTGATGGTGGCTATCTAAGCCTAGCTTCCTGTTTGATGGTGGTTATCTGTAAGCCTAGCTTCCTGTTTGATGGTGGCTATCTGTAAGCCTAGCTTCCTGTTTGATGGTGGCTATCTGTAAGCCTAGCTTCCTGTTTGATGGTGGCTATCTGTAAGCCTAGCTTCCTGTTTGATGGTGGTTATCTGTAAGCCTAGCTTCCTCCAGCCAACTAAGTTTATTTACTTAGTAGTTATTTGTCATACATGACCATTAAAGAGACACAGGAGTTTGTTGTCTGCACGGTGTGGCAAGCGATTTATTTTTAAAACTCGGAATTTCAGCTTAAAATGCTATGAAGCACATCATTCAATATCTGTAAAAATGCATCATATTTTGTTCATTTATTCAACCAAGGACCTAAGTGACCTCACTCATTTTAAAAGGCGCTGCAATTTTGGACTATCAAAGTTTTTGATTTGCCTTTTTGAAATGGTGAATATCTCATCTGGGAACAAAGCTCTTGTATGTAATTCCTGCTCTGTTTGGACAGTGGACAGACTCATAATGAAGACCATGATGTGAGCATGGGAGCTGTTTGGACAGTGGACATACTCATAATGAAGACCATGATGTGAGCATGTTTGGACAGTGGACAGACTCATAATGAAGACCATGATGTGAGCATGTTTGGACAGTGGACATACTCATAATGAAGACCATGATGTGAGCATGTTTGGACAGTGGACAGACTCATAATGAAGACCATGATGGGAGCTGTTTGGACAGTGGACAGACTCATAATGAAGACCATGATGTGAGCATGTTTGGACAGTGGACAGACTCATAATGAAGACCATGATGTGAGCATGTTTGGACAGTGGACAGACTCATAATGAAGACCATGATGTGAGCATGGGAGACGGAATTGTGCTGCTTTATTACCAGATGAGGCTCAGACTTTTGGCAAGTGTGACTGCCAGCACGGCTTAGATATGAATGGCCATTTTTGTATCGCCCCCCTCTGGTCTGGTGCTCTTCCAAGCAGAGGTTTTAATGTGGTTTGAAGAGAGAGTCTTGGCATATGAACTGTAGAGTGTGGAGTCATATTGCATGATAATGTGTGGTGGTCATTGTTAAGCTCCACACACAGTGTTTTCTTAATGTATATTAGTCCAATTTAAGATGTACTTCCTTGGTCCGGCCACTGCATGGCACTCTTCAAATTGAAATGTGACCTCTCTCCTGACAGGTTTGTTCTTGGCTGTGACATATGGAGCCGGTTCTTCCCCAAACACTCCAGCATCATGTGAGACCCTCGCCGTCTCATTGCAAACCCCTTCCCTGTATTTAGATTTCATGATGAAGTCCATCCGTGACAAACCAATCTCGCACGCCGATCAGTGGATGGACAGCTCCACTATCAGGCGCGGTGGGGGTGAAGGAAGGGCTCATTTTTGAATTCCGAGCAGGACTCCTCCAAAATTAATTCCCACACCATCTTAAACATCAAATTCAAGGACGTTCCAGGCCCAACTGCCTCAAATTCAAGGACCCAACATGGATCAAGGTTAATTACAACACTGAGAATGTTTCATAATGAGAACTAGCAGACTATACATAACCTCACACAGACAACAATTAAAAAGAGAGAGAGGCTTGAATGTGTCCTCTCTTTATGTATATATATTTTTTAAATTCAAGGCCTTGATTTTTTTCTTTATAAATTCACAAACTTTCAATGATTTGTAATCCCCTTCAACCCCCCGCCCCCCCCCCCCCCCCCCTTTTTTTTTTTTTTACAAAGCCCCCCTCTCCAGAAGATCCCCGCTGGGGTGGTTGGTCCTCCCAGTCAACCTTGAGCCTGACATCAGCGTAGCCATCTCATTACTCTGGCAGGGATCTCGGGAGGTCAGCTCTATCGAGTGGAGTGGTGCTATAAAATAAATTGAATGCTCCGCCGAGGCAAATGTTGAAGGTGATGGACAGAGAGGGCCCCCACTCGGAACCAGCACTCCCCTGGGTTCTGCTGACTGGGACCCGGGTTGAGCAGCTGGATGATGTGCTGGCTGAAAAAAAAAGTTGCAATCAGAATTAAACATGAGCCCTACCCCCCTCCCCCCCCGACCATAGTGCTGGCCATCCGTCACTCTGCAGCTCGGAGCGGCTACCTGAGCACATCCTGGGCCTGTCAGGTATTGGAATAGACACGGGTGGCTGCACAGAGGTGGCATCAGAATTGCAGATGCGTGAGCAGAGGGATTGGAGAGAGGAGGATGCGGCCGGTCGATGCGGAGCGAACACCCGCAGTGTGAAGCTACAGCGGGATGGCCTGTGTTCCTTTGGTTTGGCCCAGAGTATCTCAGGCTGTGGTTACACTTGTCATTTCCATGTGCAACCCAATCGCCAGAATGAAGCATTGGCATTTTACATGTCCAGTATTAGAATATCAATGTACTGTACGTTTGAAACAAAACGTCTGCAAAATACGCTTCTAAAGATTGGCATTTTACATAGGGCAATCGCAATGTAAATTTGAAACAAAATGCCGGTTAATTAGAAATAAATGCAAATAAAACAAGTTTGATATGTTTAGGCAAGTAAAACTACTGTGGTTATTTTTAGGCAACAAAGCAACTTGGTTAGGTTTAGGCAACTAAAGCAACTTGGTTAGGGTTATGCTTTGGGTTGGGCCGAAAGTAGAGCCAAACGTTAACAGTTACTAACCGAAAGTAGAAACATGCGTGCCTCGCACGGGAGTCAAATTGCGTGAATGTGAAAGTGATATACAGGTCATAAGAATATGACGTGTAACGTAATATTCACATATATATATATATATAACTGTATCCTCAGTGTGTCACATTGGTTTCTTTCACTTGCAAAATCTCTAGACAGTGAAAACATTTGGATTGATATTCTGTATACATCAAGAAAGAATTTTCCATTCCAGGACTTTTTGAAGTGTGTGTAATTTGTGGTCCTCGTTCCCCTGTTCCCTGGACTAGTAAAATATTCCATTTCACTCTCAGGCACGGTAGGCTTTGTAATAAGCCGTGTGTGTTATGGCCGTATGTTTTCCCTCTAAAGTGACAATAATACATCTAAAGCTATGTTGCGATGAGAATCCATTGAATTAATTTGAAAGAATGCCGTTGGTGCAGTCATGGGTTTGCTTGTAACTGCCTGTAACACAGCAGTAAAGCAGTGGCTTGCAGGCTTGGCACAGAGATATTTTGAAATGTGAGCCCAATTATAAGTATTCATGCCCCCATAAATGACAGATGTTATTAGTGATAGGGGGTAACTAGTGCAACCGTCGGTGCAGATTGACAAAAAGTAAGTATTTGAATAGCTGTACTATCAACTGCTTTTTGCAGTAACTAGTAATGTAATTACTTTTGCAAATTTAGTAATTCAATTGCAATTACTGAAATCTAAATGGGCTACTAGTTACTTTAGGATGTGACAATAGCTGACAACTTCAGAGGATTATCCAGTTTTCGATCATCAGACCTACCCCGGGGAGAGACACCATCTCCCTGCCCGGCAAAATGCTTCAGAGGCTAATGACCTTGAGTAGGCTATAAGCCTTTGTTCACACCTGGCGCTTAACATGTAGGCAGAACTGAAGCTTGAGTCAGGCTCAAGCTGAGCTGATGCTTAACCAGTCACACAAGAAGCCTTCTCTTTTCCTCAGCGCCTCGCTCGGCACGCCTTGAACCCGCCCATTGACTTCATGCCTGGCAGCTTCACGCGTCACGCTTGGAAAATAGGACCGAATCCTGAACGATCGCTTGAGCAAGCATGCCTTGAGCGTGACACGCGCGCGGCTGGTGTGAACGGCCTCGCCTGTTGACAAGGACGCCTAAAAGAAAAACTTGTGGGTTCAGCGTAGGTTGAGCTTAGGTTCAGCGTTGTATGGTGTGAACGGCCACTAAGCCTCCCCAATAAGCAAATGTTCAAGTATCCCATGCATGTACAATGGTAGATAAAATGTGACAGTATGCCTTGTGCTACAGCGACACTAAAATAATGTGTGCATTAATGTGTGTTCAGGTGGGCTATCTCGTGAAAAGCACCTTTGTGTGTGGAGTTTGCATGTTCTCTCCGTGCTCCCCTGGGGTTTCCTCCATACAGTATATAACACCCCACTAAAAACATGCAGAAGATCACTGTCTGACCAGCGGCGGTTGCAAGAACTTGGTCCTGACTCCCGAAGCGCTCACAGCTGCCCACCGCTCCTGGCCTGACCATGGAGGAGGACGAGCCAGCCCAACACTGATTGTTACTTAATGCGTTTCTTTGCTGTATACAAGTGCTTAAAATGGAGTGTCTGGATTGCTTGGTGGCTTTCTAGTAGAAACAGCAGCACAGCAGTACAAGTAGAAAATAAAACAGCCTGACTTGCTCTTCACAATGGACTGTCCTGCAGTGCTCTGCAGGAAAAGCAATTTGTTGGAAGAAGTAAATCCATTTAGCCCCACACAGAAAGGTGTCGAGCAGACTTAATTGAGGTCTTTGGCTATGTTTAAAAGGAGTAAATAATTTTTGGCCACAGCGGGTTATTTTGAGCATAGGTCAAACGGCTGAACACACATCCCGGTAATGGAAAGATTACTGGAGTTGAAGTGTGTTCTGTAATTCTAGGATACAAGAGTGCCAGATTCTCTTTTCATATCCTGAAAGACGACGCAAGCTGTCCTCTCCCTCCGCTTGATACCAGAAGACTAATAAGTGTTTCCTGTTTGTCTGGAAGTTTGAAAAGCTTCTTTCAGGCTAAGATGTCTGTTCTGCTTGAGTCAACACTGGTTTGAACTGCACAGCGTGTCAGCGCCGAATACTTTGCAAAGAATGTATTTGGAGACACAAAATGCTGAATAGCTAAACTTTGAATAAGTTCTCTCACAAACTCACAGACGGACATAGACATGCACAGTGAGTCACGCACACGGACAGAGACACACACTACGCAATGCACATAGACACACACACATACACACACACACACACACACACACACACACACACGCACACACACACATGAACAGAGACACACACTACACAATTTACATAGACATGCGCAGTCACACACACACACATACACACGCATGAACAGAGACACACACTACACAAAGCACCTGCCTGGAGGCTTGGAGTGAGACGCACTCGAGCCAAAGGAACAGTTGGCTCTCCTCCTCCGACACCACAACACCGAAAGCACAATGGACCCGACCTGTGATAACAGTGAGGTAAACCCCGGGTCTCTTTCATGACAAGTGCTATCTAATTCCACCGTCTGGCTCCAATTATCCCGCGTCTCTTTCTCCAGGAAAATGTGCCGATTATTTGTCTGCGAGCCGCCCGCCCTGCCGTCTCCCCCCCCCCTCCCGCCCTGCCTTCCTCCCCCCCCCTCCCGCCCTGCCCTCCTCTCCCGCCTCCTGCCCTGCCCTCCTCTCCCGCCTCCCGCCCTGCCCTCCTCTCCCCCCTCCCACCCTGCCTTCCTCTCCCGCCTCCCACCCTGCCCTCCTCTCCCGCCTCCCACCCTGCCCTCCTCTCCCGCCTCCCGCCCTGCCCTCCTCTCCCGCCTCCTGCCCTGCCCTCCTCTCCCGCCTCCCGCCCTGCCCTCCTCTCCCCCCTCCCACCCTGCCTTCCTCTCCCGCCTCCCACCCTGCCCTCCTCTCCCCCCTCCCACCCTGCCTTCCTCTCCCGCCTCCCACCCTGCCCTCCTCTCCCGCCTCCCGCCCTGCCCTCCTCTCCCGCCTCCCGCCCTGCCCCCCCCCCCCCTCCCACCCTGCTCTCCCCCCTCTTGGTCTGCCCTCCTCCCCCCCCTCCTGCCCTGCCCTCCTCTCCTCCTCCTCCTCCTGGTCTGCCCTCCTCTTCTCCTCCTCTGTCTGTGCTCTTGTCTGATTTATATGTCGCCTCTCTGGCATGCTGAGTTAGCCCTGTGTTTTTGATTATGTTTTCATCAGTGTTTTTCTAATGCATCAACTTGTAAACCAATTTAGCCGCTGGCGCCCTGAAACTGCTCTGGCATGAAGCAGCTATTGCAGCATTTAGCCGACCCAACCCCCCCTTCACCCCCCACCCGTCTCCTCCCCTGCCAGTAAATGTTTAAATATGTTGTAGGTTTGTTTGAAGGACCGTGCCACCACACATGACTAGTCAGCAGATGCCTTCAAGATAAGAGCACACCTTTTACTTAGCCTTTACTGGCAAACGCTGTTCGCTCCATTACTGTGGTTCCAGTTGGTAATAGAAGAACGCAGCCGTGTTTCTCACAGACAAATACTTAAAAAAAAATACTCCTACTCCAACACAGACATTGTAGACATAGTTCAAGGCCGTTTGGTCAAAATATCGCCAAGCTTTGCCCTCCACAAAGGATTGGATCTAATGATTAATTGGGTGCTATTCTGGGGGCAGGAGTGGAAATAGCTTAATCCTGGTAACTTAATCCAAGTTTAGACCACTTGACCTTGGCTCCTCAGCTGTTGCAACAAGGCCATCCCTGATAGCACTATTGACGAGGAGCATCAACAGCTGGATACACACACTGTAGCAGCAGGCATCCACAGTCATGATCACACTCAATGCTTTTGCTCTTAAAACCACCATGTGCTTGAAACATGTGGTTTGAGCTGCTTTTATATCACATGATTTTATTAATACACGATAGATAGATAGATTTATTGATGGATTGATTGATTGATTTATTAATCCCAGAGGGAAATTCAAATTGCAGCAAGCAGCACAAAACAAAGCACAAATCCTGGTCCATTGTGAATAAAAAATAAAAATTGATAATGCAAAAATAAACCAAGCCAACCGGCCAACCGGGGACCTACTGAATCGTGGGTGACCATAAAACATTTCACTTGGAGCAAAAACCAAAAACCCAGAGTTTTGTTAAAACTCGTTACATAAGGATTTTTTTTAAAGAAAATGAGAAATGAGAAAATGAATGGGCAATTATCTTCCGGACCAGGAGACATCACGGAACGTCACGTGACTGTTGAGCTCTATTCCATGATTGGATGTTACACAGTCAATGTAAAAGTTCCTACTTCCTGAATTAGTTCCTACTCATTTCAGCTTTGTTGGGCAATTGTGCTCCCTTCAGGTCCTGCTGATTGAGATGGCACCTTTATATTGACACTTTTATTTAACCAGGTTGTCCTCCTTTTCTCAAGAGGCACCAAGGCCAGACAGGCTGCAGACCAACAAGCATGTACATAAAGCCCAAATGAAATCATCCATTATGATGACAGTCTGTATAGGCGAGGCCTGGCTCCTCTGTCGTGCTTTGCCTCTGTCTGTACGACACTTATTATCCCAGAACCAGGCGATGACAAGTGGCACCTTGCAGTTAAAAGGGCAGCCGTAATTGAAGTCAATCAATACTGAGAGAGGGATGACACCTCCGCTCCAGACTCTCAGGCTCTCCTTTGTTCCGATCTTTACCAACTTGGAGACTTCCAACTCCGGGCGCCTTTACAAGTCCCAAATGTCAGCCACTTCATCACTGCCACCCTCTGATGAGTTCATCCTTTATCAGGGCGGCCATAACTCTTCAGCGCAGTGTCATTATTTTGAGTGCGACATTAATGGAATCAATATTTTGACACCTTGGCTTCCGCATGCAGGTAATTGGAAGTCACAGGTATGGCGGGTAATTGAGTTGCGGGGATTGGTGATTGACAGGTAATAGGATAAGAACTCTCTGCGCTCTGACATCGTCCCGGGCGCGCCCGTTCTGCACTTCATGAAAAATGGATTTTAGTTGATACAGTTAAGTCATAGGTTATCTACGCCCCCCTGCCCCCCAAATGGCTTGTATTATTTCAGCTCATGTTGTGTCATTTTCCATATTTATAGTTCTCACCTCACCCGTGACTTCATTCCTACATTATGGCTATTTTCATTCAGTTTTAATTATGTTTTTCTATCCCTTAATTGTCATTGTCATGGATCTTCTTGCTTTATCATTTTACAACCATGCCATGTTCTGTTGTCATTGTTCCATCTGTCAAGCAGTCCAGTCATTTTCTTCTTTGTGTGTTTTGAGGTGAGATGCTGTTATAACAGCCATGGCAGGGGGATGGGCCGTTTTCTGGAGTTAATTATATGAGTAATTTGCATCTCCACGTCAGTATTCAGTAGTCATGGTGAAACGGATTGCACGACTATGGTGTGTTTTTTTGTTTGCACTCTAGCTGATGCTATGTCGTTATCCATGGCTAGCATATAGCACATGGCTCCGGGCAAAGCTCTCGCCAACAGCCTGCTGCCCAAGTCATTAGCAGACTTACTGTCAAAACAGAGACAGAGGCAGAAGAGCAGAGAGAGACAGAGACGTAAAGAGATTGAGAAGCTGACTGATTCTATGTTACAGATCACACATCCACATTCTCTCTCTCTCTCTCTCTCTCACACTCACTCTCTGTCTCTCTTTCTCGATCATCTGCCAGCTACAAGTAGTGCCTTGATCATGTGGTTGTAGAAACATGCAGAGGGTTCATACAGTCATCCAGCTCCATGACGACCAGGAAGACACGGTGCTTATTACCCAGCAGCACCTGCTTCTCTGAGGCAACCTGCAGGAGGCAGCGCGCCAGCCGCCTGGCAAGGTTCAATATGAATGATTCATGAAGACACTGGTCGACTTTATTATAAAAGATTGAGTGGGTTGGACTTGACATATTCATCAAATATTGCATACTGCTGTAGATGCTCTAATAAGTACATGCATCTTATTGAAATAAGGTTCTAATAATATGAGCCTACGCTGTCAGCAAGAAAGATTTTCTGCATATTTTATTTTGCTTGAAAATCTGAAATGTACCCCTATGGCTGCTATCTTCTTTTAGATCTTCCACTGGCATCAAATTAATCATTGGCCGCTATTCTATAGGTAGGTGTCTTCTCAGAATCTAATTAAAAATACTTTCCCTTCTCCAATAAAATGCACACTGAAAATCCTTCTCAGGGCAAACCATCCATCTGCTAGTTATAAAATATCGACTGACGTCACTTCTCAGCACCCTGAATCTGAATCAGCATAACTCAACAAGTACAATAACTTGACAGCGTTTTGTCTTGGGTGGTAATGCTGAGACAAAACACAAGGGTACCAGGTAGGCTACACATGGTACAAGGACAACAGGACATTACATACTGTACAGTGCAAAGGGACACTGCATGACAGACAAGACAATAGACTAAACTGTGCAGGGATCAGCCGATAAGCATTTTGGTCAACAAACTGGGTGGAAACTGTAATGAGACCCTATGGAGCCAGCTGTGAGTCTCTCACTCTAGCCCCGGCTATGCTATTCACATTTCAAAAACTGCAACAGTTCACACAACTTTAATTAACATGCATAATATACATCAGACTCTTGAGCTCTGCGCTCACTCAAAATGTAAAAATATAAGCGATGTCATGTATAGTTCTTGAGATATTAATGTTTGTTTGGCACAACTCTTACATCGTTAACTACCGTGGTTCCAGGTGTTTTGCGGTGTCGTGACGTCACGCTGATTCCTCCTTTCAACATGTGTGTGTGAGAGAACATCATTTGGAGGAGTTGTGGTGCGTGAAAGGCACTGAGCAGAACCCTGAGCAGGACCCTGAGCAGAACCCAGCCCCCTCCTTGAAATAGCACAAATATATTCCCTCTTGTTTTGGAACATGCCTCGTCTGCTTGGCGTTTTCGGTTTACTTGTGTTATGCGTTCAGGGGGGCGTGCACTTCATGTCTTGTTGAGTTAGGACTATAGGGAGGAGGTGGGGTCAACTTTGAAATATGTGTGGTAGTCTGTGAAAACCCTTTACATGGTGAAAATTTGACATTTTAATTTCTTGATATTTCCTTAAATTAGAAGCTCTCCCCTATATATAATGTTTTGATTGAGTGAGATAGCTCTCTCGGGCTCTCTCAGAGTATTTTAATCGGTCATGTGTCTAAAGGTAAAAAAAAATGGCTTTAAACATTAGACATTGCATTTTCTACAGTGGCATTCCAACAAAACAAAATCTTTTGTTTTGTGAAAATAATGATTCACCACAATGTATTACAGAAATGAAAATCACACAATACCATCAAAACTAATTTTCAACCTACTTTGAAGGGTTCTGGCAGGCCACCAAACATAGCCTATGTGTTTAATCCTACTAATTTCAGGTACTGTTGATTACTTTTGGTTACTTGGCACTTTTTTGAAGAAATAATGACCTGAAGTTACAGTGTAGAGCATCTATTTACTGTATGTTATGTACCTGTATACAGGTGTATGTACTGGAGTGTTTGAGCCCTGTGTCCTGTTCATATTTCCTGAATGTGAAGGGGGGGGCAAACTAAAGTACAATTAAAGGGACATGGTGACTCATTTGTTTGGAGGAAAGTTTTTGTGGCCTACAGTAGCTTTGCAATTTAATGCATGAGAGAGCATCTTTAGTTGATGCTTCGTTCTGAGTTGGAGATGTTTTAGCGTTCGTTATAAAGTCCTGTTCTGAGCATTGCCTCATTATTTCCTCCCCATTTTTCCTCGGTGGATTAGGCTAATTCTTTGGATTTCTTTGCAAATGAACAGACTGGCCCAAACCAATCTGGTAAACCCAATCATTTTGTCATCGTTTTGCCTTTTCACTGGCCAAAGTAATTTAAGAGCATCTTTTAGATTTTAAACAATAAACTTTTGATTCCTTGTGTTGTTGGCAACACCAGCTGCAGGAGGAGTACGGTACATCTTATTGTCTGGTTCTGCATTCTGGTTACTTTCTGCAAAGTGCTTTTTCCCTTCAAAACTTTGTTAATCACATTCTTCTTCTAGCCGTACTGTACGACGAGGGCTGCTCTTATCTTGCTTTTTCAGTGCTGAGCTTACTGTTATCTAAACTCATGGCTATACATGGACGAGGCTTATGGAATACGTGGCAGGCCGTGTCTGATACCTCTATGCCTGAGTAATGCACGTTCTCATGACGTGTGTGCGTTAGGCTCATTTCTCAACATCACTTTTACTGGAAAATCCCAGATTTGTGTTTGAGGGCGACGTCTCCCCCCATCGCACGGCAAATTAATCAACTGCGATGTTCATTTTCGCCTCGTTCACTTCTGAGATGCAATGAGCCTGCGCCGCCACGGACAAAAATAAATACCACCTGTGTAGAGTTTTTGCCGTTCTCCATGTACAGTGACTTCAAAAGAAAGCCGGAGTCTTGCACAGCATCATTCATGGAGTAGAGAGAGATTGTATGTTGTTGAATGCGAGTCAGATCTTCCTGTGTGTGTGTGTGTGTGTGTGTGTCTGTGTGTCTGTGTGTGTGTGTGTGTGTGTGTCTGTGTGTGTGTGTGTGTGCGTGTGCGTGTGCGTGCGTGCGTGTGTGCAACACGTCGTCCTCATACCGAAATGACAGAAGACGTTTATTTCCAATGCCTTCTAAATTAAAGACGAGGAAGTTACCGGTCTGCCAATTCCTACTCTTACTTGTCAGCGAGCTATTTCAACATCAGACTGTTGTTACATTAAAGACCGCCAGAGGTCGGCGCTACTTCCTGGTTACAGCTGCCGACTCTGGCGTATGCACTGCACGCGCCACACGACCGCAAGAGGTCTCATTCGTAAACATCGGTTGTTTTAACCCCCTTGAAAATTGAACAATATCGTTGTTTTCCTTGTGAGGACGGCCTATGTGTCTGTTCATTTGGGCAACTCATCAGAGGCAAACACCTCATGATTCTGCTTGGCCGAGGTTAAGTCAAGCAGTTAAGAAGCACTGAAACCTAAGTTAAAGACCTACGATGGCCTTGACTGAGCGTATTCCCAGGAGCCAAAGCCTTTCATGTAGAAGGCACGCTCAATATGACCACCAATCCACGCTCCAACTCTGTCACCCCCAGAAAGCATCGTGTTTATGACCCCATGTTCCAGGGGTCACATTCAGACTTTTATTCGTTACTCTGTCTTGTCAAATGCCCCTATCAGTTTCCCCCGTCCTGTGCATTTATGTGACTGAGGTGGTTAAACAAGAATGCAGTGAGAGGTGCTGACCCTGACCTTTGACCCCCAGGGAAACATCCATTCAAACGTCAAGCCAATAACGAGCTTCCTTCTCAGAGCGAGCGAGCGAGCGCCCGAACAGGAGCAGCCGCTGACAAGCAATTCATTGGCCGCATCAGACAAGAGAAGAGAGGGGAAAGAAAGGCATGAAACGAATGGTGCCGCTTATGTGGGCCGTAATGTAAATACATTTAACGAACCCCCTGATTGGGATCCTCCATTAGTTAGAGCAAGGCATCGCGGGGCTTTGGGAGAGCTGTGTGATCGTCCAATCGAGACACACAGACTCAGAGGGGGGGCGACCGCTCTCAAAGTCATTACATCATTTGGAAAATTGCTTTTACGAAGAATGAAGCCATGTTTTCTTTCCACAGATAAAGGGGGAAACTTCATGCTTGGGTTAGTGCTGATATCTGGGCACATTGAGGATCTGTATACAATTGAACAATTACTGGTTTCAACCAAGCACTTCAGGGCCTTTGGACGTACGGCAACAAAAACACATCTTCTAATATCCCCTCTGTGGATCCATCTCCAGAATTCACCATCAGGATGAATTAATCAACAAATTGTGCACACGATATGATAGCAAATGCTAATATCATAAACAGACTGCAGACACGAACACAAGGGGAAATATGGATTTTATTAGATTGCCTCTCTTCCCACCCTCGATTAACAAATGTGCTTCTTGCCAAATGCTCATATTTCAAGTCTTTGAACCGTGTCGTTTGAGGTCTTTCTGAGAGGAAAACCCGAAGACCCTCCTGCTTATTCAATCCATCCAGCGCCGGCTTTACAATTCAGTGCGGGTATATGTAGGTTCAGTGGGGCTGGAGCGGGTGGAAGGGGGGTGGGGGGGGGCACGAACATTAGTGCCCATGAAAAGCGTTCTCCAGCTGGGGAGAATTGACTCTGGCCTGCAGGCCCAGCATGAGGCCTCATAATTGGCCCAATCCAGAAGGATTTATACATTTTCAAATTCAAATGTATATTGTCTGGTTTGCATTCGCAGGGTAAGAGGATAGGCTTACCTATTGGGCTAAGGGACTACTTGATAAAGGCTCACAGGAAAAGGAAGGTGGATTCCAGTGAGAGCCAATGTGACAGGAGAGATAATGCTGCATCATAACTTAATACCCATGGAGAGGTTAGGGGAAATCTGAATTACACTTCAAAGCAAAAGCTACCGGGTCCAGCAAGAGCTGAACGAGGCCGTGCGAGATACAATTAAACAGAGCCGGAATGCTACCCAAACCACCCACATTATGCAAACACAAGAGTATAATACAGTAGAGGTACGGCTAGAAATATTTTGCTCTTATAAATTATGCATCCTCTGTTTTTGGTTTTGAGCGTAGACAGTGTGGGCTTTTCAATATTTTACGCAGGCTCGCTGGAATGAAAGCTGGAC
Organism: Poromitra crassiceps; assembly: GCF_964638095.1. Lineage (NCBI taxonomy): Eukaryota > Metazoa > Chordata > Actinopteri > Beryciformes > Melamphaidae > Poromitra > Poromitra crassiceps. Next base: position 28,852,299 of record NC_139632.1, read on the forward strand.
TGTGAAGCCAGATGTTGGACTAATCAGCTATGCTGCTTTGGTAAACAGACTCTGCAAGCTCAAAGAATAGCTGCATTTATACTTTGTGCCGAGTGGCCAGGTTTGATACGGCAGAGGACAAAACCATCCAATAGACCTCTGTAGAACTCCCACAACGCCACGGGAGTGTGACAATGAAATAAAACCTGACGGATGGTTGTGCCTTTGCCTTGGGTTCACGTCCCAGTGTGTTCAAAGTCTATATTTCAACCGTAAGTTACATTTAACTTTTTTTTTTAAACCTAACCTAAATCATTTGTCTAACCTTAACCAAGTCATTTTAGTTGCCTGACCATAACCGTCCGTAACACAAATTGTCGGCTATGGTTTGTGTTAACAAGTGACGCCAAATCAGTTGGGAGTGAGAATGTGTGTGTTTGTCAATTCATGTGATAGACCAAATATAGTGGCATATTTGCCATCTGGTAACCAGCGTACAGACAGTCTTTTAACCTTTATACTTGCTGCGAAAGCTCATTTTCAGCACCAGCCTGCTTCACATTCATTCATAGCCCCACACATGCACACCTGGGAGCTGCTCAGATCAGCTACAGCCTTCTGCTGTCAGCTCCAGACCATTTGGGGTTTAAGTGCCTTGCTCAAAGGCACCTTGATGGCAAGTGTTGAGGGAGCCGAGGGCATCCACATTCCCTGCCCAGATGGTTCTCAGCTGGTCTGGTGATGGTGGCCGTGGTATCAAGTGCTGCGATGTGCCAGCAACTGCATGTGTAATTTGACATGCTGCTGTTACAGTACACACACTATCCTCTGTGCCTGGCCCTTTAAGAGAAGGATACAGAGAGTACACACACTATCCTCTGTGCCTGGCCCTTTAAGAGAAGGATACAGAGAGTACACACACTATCCTCTGTGCCTGGCCCTTTAAGAGAAGGATACAGAGAGTACACACTAGGGCTGTCAATCTCCCTCTATAATCAAATTCGAATTTCAGTGCTTTATACATTTTAATATTCGAATTATATTCGAATATTTTAATTAATTTTTAATTGAATTAAAAAAAAAAACTTTTTTTTTTTTTTTGGTCTGAGTGAATTGTTGTCTTCTCTTATGTTATGTTCTGATTCTAAATATAGCTGAATCTTTGGGTTTGACCAAGTAAAACTTTTTCTAAGCATTTTACCAAATGTAGATGGAAAAGTGAATGGTGGATGAATATTCAAAATAATATTAGGCTTATCACAAATAGTCCAGCAATGATGTTTATTTAAGAAAACATGTTCCTTGTACAATGTACATACATTCATTGCATTAGAAAATAGGTCAGATAACCAGAGCTTAGTTAATATTCATCAGTGATGTATTGGTGCTGTCTGAAATGCTAAAATAAAATAATTGATAATAAAAAAAGACACAGCCTTTGTTTGAGCTCCTTATCAATAAACAAATAAGTAAACTTTGCCAAAACAACAATGAGCCATGAACAAAAAAAAATCAGTCACGTATTGCACTTAACACGTTGAGTGCCAAGGACGAGATATCTCGGCTTACATAATCCAACCGTTGAGTGCCAAGGACGAGATATCTCGGCTTACATAAACATTTTTTTTTTTTGACGGTGGGACATCGATCAACCCCTTTTACGTCTCCTACACCAGAATTGGAGGTATTGAATGTGTATAATCTATTTTACCGACCCACTGAGTGTCGACATGTCTCTCCATTGTAGAAAGAGGTGACCCAAAACTGGACGGAAAAGCGCGAGGAAGCCGTTCTCATACTGTAAAATTGATGGCGAAAACGCTTTCACTTTCGCGCTGATGCACAGCGGTGGCAACGGTGGGGGGTTCCAAGAATAGATTGGATGCACACTTTGAAACACGCAGCATAAATATGACCAGAATCGCATCAAAGCTCTCAACCAAAACTCCACGAAACGAGCGAGTCCACCCAGACTTCCTCAAACAGCGGCCGCGCAAACAGGCAGCAGCCAGGCAGCAGCAACTTCGTTGTGACACGCCCGCTGGAGAGCCAGGGAGGCAGGAGGAGAACACACACGGAGGGAGGAGTTGGAAGCAGAGGGGGGTTTCCTGCTGTTATGGAGGAAATTACTGTTCAAAACTATTGTTTAGATGTCTGACTCTTACTGATGCCAAAAATGAATGGTTAAAGTGACTGTTCTATCGAATTTCACAAAAAGCCGTTTATCTCTGAATAATTTTTCTGACGCTGAAACCATGCTGTATTCAACTGCTAATGCTTACATAACTACTAACTCTACAAACTAACTCTTTTAGACAGAGAAAGCACACATTCTATTAGTTCTTTTTAGATGATTGGTGTTCACGAAGTCTTAACAGAAAAGAATCCTCGGCTCTTGTAAAATGAGCCAGAATCCTCAAAAAAAAAAACTGGCAGAACCTACCTACAGCATTGAAAAAAGGGCTGGCAGTCAATGTGTTAAGAGCTACAGGTTTACATTCAGTATAGCAGCTTCAACAGTCAACTTCAGTTAACAATGAATGAACATACATTTTAAGAGCTACAGGTAGGTTTACATCAGTATAGCAGCTTCAACAGTCAACTTCAGTTAACACTCTTTTCTTCAAGTATGTTGTCAGAACTTGTCACTGTTCTAGTGTTCTAAAAAAAAAAAAAAAAAATCGTTTAAAAAAAATAATAATAATCGAATTTCGTTCATAATTATTAAATTCGAATAATATTCGAATATCAAAATTCGTTTCAACAGCCCTAGTACACACACTATCCTCTGTGCCTGGCCCTTTAAGAGAAGGATACAGAGAGTACACACACTATCCTCTGTGCCTGGCACTTTAAGAGAAGGATACAGAGAGTACACACACTATCCTCTGTGCCTGGCACTTTAAGAGAAGGATACAGAGAGTACACACACTATCCTGTGTGCCTGGCCCTTTAAGAGAAGGATACAGAGAGTACACACACTATCCTCTGTGCCTGGCACTTTAAGAGAAGGATACAGAGAGTACACACACTATCCTCTGTGCCTGGCACTTTAAGAGAAGGATACAGAGAGTACACACACTATCCTCTGTGCCTGGCACTTTAAGAGAAGGATACAGAGAGTACACACACTATCCTCTGTGCCTGGCCCTTTAAGAGAAGGATACAGATAGTACACACACTATCCTCTGTGCCTGGCACTTTAAGAGAAGGATACAGAGAGTACACACACTATCCTCTGTGCCTGGCCCTTTAAGAGAAGGATACAGAGAGTACACACACTATCCTCTGTGCCTGGCCCTTTAAGAGAAGGATACAGATAGTACACACACTATCCTCTGTGCCTGGCCCTTTAAGAGAAGGATACAGAGAGTACACACACTATCCTCTGTGCCTGGCCCTTTAAGAGAAGGATACAGAGAGTACACACACTATCCTGTGTGCCTGGCCCTTTAAGAGAAGGATACAGAGAGTACACACACTATCCTCTGTGCCTGGCCCTTTAAGAGAAGGATACAGATAGTACACACACTATCCTCTGCGCCTGGCACTTTAAGAGAAGGATACAGAGAGTACACACACTATCCTCTGTGCCTGGCCCTTTAAGAGAAGGATACAGATAGTACACACACTATCCTCTGTGCCTGGCACTTTAAGAGAAGGATACAGATAGTACACACACTATCCTCTGTGCCTGGCACTTTAAGAGAAGGATACAGAGAGTACACACACTATCCTCTGTGCCTGGCCCTTTAAGAGAAGGATACAGATAGTACACACACTATCCTCTGTGCCTGGCACTTTAAGAGAAGGATACAGAGAGTACACACACTATCCTCTGTGCCTGGCCCTTTAAGAGAAGGATACAGATAGTACACACACTATCCTCTGTGCCTGGCACTTTAAGAGAAGGATACAGAGAGTACACACACTATCCTCTGTGCCTGGCACTTTAAGAGAAGGATACAAAGAGTACACACACTATCTTCTGTGCCTGGCACTTTAAGAGAAGGATACAAAGAGTACACACACTATCCTCTGTGCCTGGCCCTTTAAGAGAAGGATACAGAGCCACTGTCTCCACACTGGCTAGCTGGCCGGCTGCTGATTGGATATAGTACACGGATAGTGCACGGATAATATAGTGAATTTTGATGTTGCGCTTTTTTTGTCATCAAATGTTTTTATTTAGACATCATACAACATTCAAAATACAAAAAAGTGCAAGACAAAGTCAGAAACATTGACAGAAACATGACTTTTCATGACGTTTCCCGCCCTGTAAGTTCCCCATTCATTTTCTCCATAGAAATTGTGAAAAATCCTTATATAACGAGTTTTAATGCTGGAACCAAGCCGACCCGTGACCTACTGAATCGTGAGTGAGGGATGACATAGTTTGGCACTATCATGGTGTTTCATGCATTGCACTGATTCGTCTGATGGGGGCGCTTTAAGTGAAGGTCTAAATTTGAAACTTTGAAAGGCCCTGCCTAATTCCTACGTCATAAATGTGACAGACATGAAACTTGAAACTGTAAGTTGCAGGGAGGGAAACAGCCGTGAGATGCATCTTCCATGTCCAGTCAAAATGTGATCAGTGGTGTCTGAGATACTGTATATGACGTGTCCCAGCATAAGTGAATCCATAAAGTCTGTAGTCTTAATTACCCACACACTCTGTAACATCATTCTAAATGATTAGCCTAAACAAGGCCTGGATCATGCATGGGTGATGATGAGTTTACTGCTGCCGTGTTTATTTATGATTCTATTTATGCTTGAGCAATGAGCATATTGTTGTTTATTATTTGTGTATAACTAATGTCAGTCAGACTTCTTGGTTAAATCAAAGCAAAAGCACTGACGGTGATGATCTGCCTTTGGAAAGAACTGAACCGTGGATCTGAAAGGGGACAAGACACGGAAACGTACATGGCGTGGTCGCCTTGTGGACCATCCATCTCCTGTGGTCCGGAGACGGGACATGTGGTGGGTGGGACTTAGCTCAAGGTCCGCTGGGAGCTATAAGGCACTCATCACCTCTGACAAAGCTCCTCTAATCAGTCCAAATGCTTTCCCCAAATGCCTCGTTTCTTCGCCGTACGTCGACCCACCACACATGAATCTTCTCTCAGTGAAAACCCAGATTTACGTGTGTGTGCCTGCTCGTGCCTATGTGAGTGTGTGTGTGCCTGCTTGTGCCTATGCGAGTGTGTGTGGAACAATTCTCATGGTATGGCTACCCATGGTTTTAGTGAAGGTAAGGGTTTCCTTTAAAGCTAGAGTGTTTACATTCATCTTGGATTAATAAGTCCAAATGTTGTAAACAGTAGATATGATTTGAATTAACTATATTCCCAGCGTTCTGACGGAACGCTAAGAAGCGTGTAATGTATTAGCCATGTTATGGGATTGGAATCTAGCCCATGGCCTTTTTTTAATCAAGCCCCACCACCACCATCCACCCCCACACCATTTCTTTTCTCCCCAAATGCACTTGGCTAATTCCCCCTGCTGTCCACCCTCTCTGTCGATCTGGGGGAGAGTTATCATGCTTCCTCTGATACATGTGCAGTCGCCAGCTGCTTCTTTTCACCTGACAGCGAGGTTTTTCACCGGAGGGGGCCACGCTATCCCCCCCAATTCCCCTCTCCCCCGAAGAAGCGCCCCAACCAAACAGAGGAGGCACTAATGCAGCGACCAGGACAGATACACTTAATCCGGCTTCCCAGTTCCCACCCACATAAACTGTATGGATGCCCGACCCAGTTGGAGGTAATACTGTACGGGGACTCGAACCTGCGACCCTCATGTTGGTAGGTAGGGAATCTACTGCTGCACTACCCGGACGCCCTACCTATGACCTTCCTTGTCTGTCATCCATCCCTTACTGTGTACTATCTGATAAAGCAGGGATACTACAAAGCCTATCTTGCAATGCACTGCTTGAAATTCTACCAGCACAGAAAATGAAAGCCTTCATGTTTTGGTCTTCATCAGTGCGCGACGCGGTCCCCCGGTTTCATCCTCCCTTTCCTAATTGATGTTGTGTGGCCCAACAGTATTAGGTAACTTCGTGTACTGTCTGGTAAGAACATGACCCCATCCCACAGTGCACTGGGTTAGCTCCATGGGGAAACATGGAGACACGGCAACCATTCAGTTTCTTCCTCATCCCGCCTTTCAGAAAAGACCCCATCCTGGGTATACGTCTCCCTAAAAGGCCTCACCTGCAGGTAAGTGCCTCCATAAAACAACGGGGATATAGTTTAGGTAAGGGGAGTGAGTGGAACACTAAAGGCTTTAGGAGAATGTATGCACTCATGTTCCTCGTAGGGCTTTTTGGATAAAAGCGTCCACTAAACAGGCTATGTTTGTTCCACAAAGAAAAGAAAAATGAGCTGCTATCATGCTACTGCATCTACAAGTCCAATTAAGTATTGAACTCAAACTGATTTGACTTGTAAATTGACAAAACCTCTATAGGCACTTGTGGGATGGTAGGGAAAAGGGAGATCTTTTCGATATTATCAGTGTTGTAAAGGTTTATTTTCGGCATCCCTAATTAGTACACATGTATTTTTTGTTTCTGAGAATATTTGAATATTTTCAGGTATACTTGTTTGTGTCTGTAGTATTTTTTGTAGTTGTGTTGGTAAGCAGACGCCAACAAACATGGGATGACATGAGCCTATAAATGTTAGAGGATCAAGCTTGAATTTGGCTAGGAACAGTGCATGTGTAACAGCTCTCCCCTCCCTCTGCATGTTCTGCTGTGGTGCCCTTGAGCACCATACCTCCCCAGCCAGTACTGTACAGTATTCATTTGAAGAAAGGCATGGCTGGTTAAATGAAGGTTAAAAACATCAAGTAAGACAGGCTTGGAATGAGCAGACTGGTGGGGACGGGAAGAGGAGGGCATGGAGGGTTCAGCTCTACACCTCAGTTCATCTCCTGTCAGCCAGTGACATGGTTAATTTCTCCCTGTCACTTTCCCCAGCTCCGTGTCTGTCTTTCTCATTTGAGGAACTTTTTGTGTGTGTGTGTGTGTGTGTGTGTGTGCTGGAATGTATTTGAAAACTTCCTCCTCCCGCGCAGACCTTTTCTGATGTAACTGGCTTCTGACATTGTTTCATGATTCTGGGGCAGAACGTTACCATTAAAAATGCAGTTTGAAATACCAAAAATGCATGGGCATTAAGGGGAAAATGAGGCGCACTGCTCTAGCTTGTTGGCATCCAAACTGAACTTCTGATCAACATCAGAACCAGGAGGCCAACATTCCGCTCCCTCTTTTATCACACTAGGTAGATAAAATGGAAGGGGTTCAGTCACTCCAGCGAGTAAGTTGTTCTACCACAAAATTAGAAAACCTTCATGCACTCTCCGTTCGCAATTCTCCTATGATGTTATCGTGCCGACCGCAGAAATACTCTTGCAATAGCTGGCTTCTACAGTGTAAGTCAGTCAGACTTGCCAAACAAATGGTGTGGCTTCAGAGCTTTCTGCTGCATTCGATGGGATTTCCAAAAACTTCCCATTCTGCTCGTCTGCAGATGGAACCACTTCTGTGGCTCTAAATGAGATAATTTAGTTTCAAGAGGGGGTTGAAGAACGATGGTGCCCTTGGTATTATCACTGTGGTGTGTGTGTGTGTGTGTGTGTGTGTGTGTGTGTGTGTGTGTGCCATTTTCAGGCACCTCTCGACCATTGTTTGTGTGCCCAGATTCCTCCGCTCTGACACCCACGGGCCCTGGCGGTGCAGTCCCCGCCATGCTGCCATGCTTTCATGTGGCCAGGCGTTCCCATTGTACCCGCCTCAAGTGCATTCTCTGCCGCTCTAAATGGGCCCTTGTGGTTTTCTATGGGGGTAAATGGAGAGAGGAGAGGCTGTCAGGAGCCCACAGAGGCCTCAGCTTGGCTTTCTATCAGTCGCTTAAGTCATTATCGCATGTCTGTGTTTAGGGTGACATGCTTTTAGGGTGTGGCTTACCCCTTCTATTGTCTCCTTCAGCAAATGCTTCCAGTGTCTACTAATGACCAATCGTCCCCACGCGCCTCTCTCTTACCACTGTATAATTGGCTAATTTATTAGTCGTGTGCGATAGCCGAGGCTAACTGAGAGCTTATAAGACTGTAGGCTTATTTTCGCTTTTATCATCTCACACTGCACTCTCAAACATTCTGCCCAGTTTATATTTAAACATACATCTAACCAAACTCTAGCAGTGCGATTACATTCCATTCCATTCCATCGTGTGGCACTGAAAGGCCCGGGTTGTGTAGCTGTAAAGATTCCTCTGTGTTCTGTTTGAGAGGAGAAAGACTGTAGCTACATTTTTAATAGAGAGCCAAAGTGAACGTCACTTCCTGCCTCTCTCTCTGTACCAGCGCCTGAAAAAATATGAATGGGGGTGAACGGTGAGAGACATTACTTTTTTGATCCCGTTTGAATTGTGCCACGGGGTACACATGTACATTTTGTCAATTTAAAGGATAACTACATGTATGAAGAATGTCAAGAAAGTCGCAGTTTGTCCTGAAACTGAAACGTAAGGTTTAGTTTTGTCAATCAACTACATCTCTCGTGCCGCACAATGTACGTCACACCAGCAACAACGTGGACTGGCAGGAGAGACGTCACTTACTGTATGCGACTGGTTGTGCGTAGTCTTTCGGATTTATAACTTACTAGCAATCTTGCGCGATCAGACACACATCACTGATGATGTGTGACATCATCAGTGACCTTTCTTTCTTTCTTTCGTGGAGACAGACAGATAGGGAGACATAAATTACATACGGACAAGACCCTCTTATAGACGCCACACCATAAAAAGTATTTCACCTCAGTACCAGCGCTTCAAGTGCTCAAAATGTTGGTTGGTGGACACGCCCCCTAACTTTGCTGTCCCACTCTTACAGAGACCTTCAGTGGTAAAATCTTCAGAGTATGCCAAAGTAAAGGGCGAAAGTAGGGAAACAGCCTGTCAGTGAAGGTGTGTGTGAAGGTGTTTATGTGTCTGTTAGTATCAGGATCAGAGAATGACAGCTCCCCTCTGTCCCAGTCAAGACTCACTCTGACCCTGTGGAGCTTGTTCACTGGGGGATCAGTCCGTGCACCTAATGAGGAGATCGATACTTCCCATAAGGACTGAATCCCTCCCTTCCCATGGGGAGACTCTGATGCCACACCCAGCATAAACCATGTATTGTCTCCATACAAACATCCCAGCTGTGAGTTCCTGAGTTAAAGCCCTCAGAGCCCTGGACAGGGAACGTGTCGTAAATGTGGAGGGATGGATTTTCCGGGCGCTGCTGTTGCTCTCCTTGTCTGAGACTGGTCAGATCTTCAGACAGGATCACTTTTATACCGGCAGTGTTGGGGTCCAGAATCACAGGAGTGTAGGAGACCATCTCCTTCATCTTGTCCCAGACTGTGAAGCTCAGGTTGCCCAGGTGTTTGGCTTCGTCAATGAGAGCTCCTGAGACCATCTGTGGATCCTCCAGCAAGGTGCGCTGGACTCTTTCCAATGTAGTGTTGTGGTTCTGCAGGATGTCTTCAGCTCTCGGCTCCTTCTCTATGGCTCTGACTGTGTCTGAAGGAGCTGCTATCTCTCTGGTCAGACCCTGAGTCTTCTCCTTCATCGTCTGACTCTCATGCTCCTCTTCTTCCATCAGTGCAGCGATCCTGCCCTCCTCTTCCTCTTGGAGAAACTGGTGAAGCTTCTTAAACTCCTCCTTAATCTGCCTCTCTGTGCGTCGGGCCTGGACCTTTAAGTGTTGTGCTGTTTGATCATACTTTCCTTTAATTTCTTTAAAGAGCTCCACTTTCTTCATTAAGGGGATGAGTGATTTCCGGAGTTCCTTCTTGTGATCTTCTGCAGCTACATAGATGGGTCTGAATCTGTGGTTGGTGTGTGTTTCTGAATGAAGACAGAGATGACACACTAGCTGCTGATGGTCTAGACTCTAGACAGAAGAGCTTGGGCTTCTCAGAGTGCAGACTGCAGAGGTCAGATCCTGCTGAAGCTAGAGTTCTCTCCACTAAGAAAGCCCCACACAGGTTCTTCAATGACAAGTTATGAAGTGGTCCACTCTGTGAACATATTTCCTGACAAAGTGGACACTCAAGTATTACCTTCTGCCTCTGTGTCCAGTACTGCAGAACTATCTGTGGACGTGTCCACCAACTCCACAGACAGTTGTAACAGAAGCTGTGGCCACATGAACTCATGATAGGATTTTTAAAGATGTCATGGCAGACAGGACAGGAGAGATCTTCTGAGTGCAGACTGTAGAGAAGCTCAGATCCTGCTGAAGCTCTCCGATCTCTCTCCACTAAGAAAGCCTCACACAGGTTCTTCAACACCAAGTTATGAAGTGGTTCACTCTCTGAAGAGAATTCCTTGCAAAGTGGACAAAGTGGTCTCTGTGTCCACCAGCTGCAGGCTTTACAGAAGCTGTGGCCACATGACCGGATGACAGGATCTTTAAAGATGTTACAGCAGACAGGACAGGAGAGATACTCCTCTGATCTGAAAGCCATTTTGTTTCAGTGAAGCTTCAGAGGTCCTATTTATACCACCAGCAGGGGAGGATTTATGACATCAATGATGAGGTCACACTGGGATAAATAGTTATGACATCACTGACAATGTCACAATGCCTGGAAGTAGCACTTCAGGTTCGTAGGGGGAAAAGTCAAAGGAATTTTAGTATGGGGATTTTGGTTAAATGCATCAAATAAGGTCTGTGGGTAACAAAGGTTTATGAAACAGCAAAGTCTGTGTTCAGCAAGATAATCTTCACAAATGAGGCCCACTTTTATGACCTTCAGCTTAGATATGATAGAGGTTTATTATATTATTCTGGCTGTTTGTCAGTTGAAATTGTCTGCTCATACTGAGGGGGCTTTTTTGTCCAGACGGGGCTCCCGTACATGCCCATATATGGCTCTTCCGGCCCTTGGACTTGAGTTGTGTGGCCCAGAAAGAAGATGGCCTCTGCAGCTGAAAAGCAGTTTGTTGACAGCCTATATTAGTTTATGCCTCTTGGATATTTTTTCCCTTTTTGTCTTGTTCCATGTTTATGGGACTCTCTGAACCTGCGGAAGGGGGGGGGGGGATCTGCTAGACCGCTCACGCATCAAACCGTCCGAGCTGTTCCAGGGCCGGAACGATACGCTACATCAGCCAAGCTAACAGGTGAGCAGCTGGTTCAACAGTTTTTCATTGTTTTCTTTCTCATGTTACTGTACTGTACCAGTTAACCCCTAGACACGCGATAAGATACCAGCCTGAATATGAATGTTGAAATAACTGGAGTATGTATGTATGTATGTAGGGGCAAGTTTATTTCTCAGTGGCCAGGCCATATTGTTGACAGGCAGCCAGATGATGGATGACATCATCAGTGATGTCATCAGTAAGACACATGCTGCCTGGCATATCGTTGCTGTTGGGCGGAAACCTCGTATGTCCAAAACCGCAACTTTTCAGGAAATGAAAAAAAAAACAGTGTTCTTGAAATAACTGAACACCACGTCGTCAAAGTTGGCACAGTCTTCATTATGGTCAGTTACTCGCTGGATGTGTCTGTAGGAGCCAATTAGCGCTCTTCTATAAGTAAGACCAACCCCTTTGCTCTGATCATGTGTTTCGCCCGGAAGAGCATACAGTTTTTGACCACACACCTACGGTAGGCAGCTTGTTGCTGCAGTACCTAAATCACCCGTTTATTTGTTGTTTGTTTGCTACTGGAAATGCTGTGGAAACAAAGAGGATTACAAGAAAATAAATGTAATGAGTATCAAAGCAAGAAGTTGTCTCGGACTTTGATTCAATCAAACAAGGTAACGTGTGCGTCAATCAGGTGAAGCCCTGGCGTAGCACCTCAGTGGCTTAAAGCATTGGCTTAGCTCCTACAGTGTCATTACATTATTAATATCTTACCTGAATAAGCTCAAATGGTGTTACAATGGTGTTGTTTAAACTCAGAATTCAGACTTTTTTCTCTCAGAATCCTGACTTAAACAATTTTCACATGTGGCCCTAATCTCTTCAATAGTTTAAATTAATTAATTAATTAATTCATACATTTATTTATGTATTTATTTATTTATTTATTTATTTATAGAAATTTCATGCAACTCCATTTGAATTCCATGCGACCCAGATCAGAAATGATTCCTGAACATCATGGCAAGAAACACCAGTTTACTGATATTTATTTCATGTTCACTCTGCTGCGTTCACAGTAAGAGAGCATGATGATGCCAATTTGACCCCCCCCCCCCCCACCCCCAATGTTGACTCCGTGGCTATGGCCTTGCTGTTCAGCTCTGCTAAGCTAGATAGAGAAGTCTCAAATTCACTCAAAAAACAATACAAAAGGTGTTTATTTGAGATACTAACGAACAGTTGGGTACATGTCACGATGCTACAGGTATCTTTTTGGTAGAGACAGATAGAGGGAGAGAGCATCTCCATAACTGTGTGAAAGTGTGTATTTATGAATGCTGTTCTTAGAGTCTGTCCACTGGTTTGAGTAGATTTTAATGATCGTCGACACATTTGCTCACCAGTTATTGATGACAGTTCAGCTCCCATGGGAAGCTCTTTCCTCTCCTCTGCTGCTTCTGCCTGGGGAAGTATCGATCTGGCAGCAATGGCATTTTTTGAACTTTGCATATCTCTGTGGACTCTCCCTCTCTCCTTCTGGGTCTCTGCCACATCTGTCTCGCTATGCCGCCTCCCCCTCCTGCCTGTCTCCCTCCAGAAGCCTGATAATTAGCTCTCATTGGCGTTGGAAGCTCATTAATGCCTCGTCACCATCCGAGGAGAGAGCATGTCATCGATTTGATTCTCGCCCTGGGTAACCACGGTAACCACGGAGACCCCAGACTCGCTGTTTGTCTCCGTTAGCTCCCTGGCTGGGCGTTAATGAGATGGCGGGTGGCCGGCAGGTTTCTGCTGACTGTCCACGCTCAGAAGATGTGGACCAGCTTTAAGTAGCTAATTTACCCTTCTCTGCACCCACCACTAGGAATGCCCATGACCTCATATATTTTCAAAGCAACAAATAGAAGCCTCAGGGAGAAAGTTGACATGTTGACATTAAGATAAATGTAAGCATCATGCATTGGATTAAGTAAATATTGCAGGCATACATCCCAAAAGCTCATAGAAAGAAAGTAGAATTGGTTTATTTTGTCTTTGTCTTACACTATGCATTATGTCGAAATTGCTAGGCAATTTGTAGGCTATATGACAAAGAATCCTAGGACTTAAACCATCAAAAGTGCAATGTCGCGAACAATGGATTGCATTTAATGTGATTACAGCAATATGAATACAAAAATGTCAGCTGCAGTCCCTTAAAGTTATTGAAGAAAAAGTAACCAGATTATGGTTGATTCAACGTAAAATAAAGTATATTTCCAGCAGAAGAAAATGCTTTTAGGGCAGTGGAAATATGTTAAGCATGGTTGTATGTAACCTGACGCTGTCAGATGATTTGTTATACAGAACCATCTGGGAACTGGTCCTTGGAAACTGTTGTGAAAAGGGCGTGTTAAAAAATTACCTGGCAGGTGATTGGATTGCCTCGACGCTAATTGTTCCGGTCCACTGCTGTGACGGATTCAAACACACATAATGTGAGCGTGGCATCATCTCTCTTTTAGATGTGCATGCTGAATCAGATCTAGTCTTTTAGATGTGCATGCTGAATCAGATCTAGTCTTTTAGATGTGCATGCTGAATCAGAACTAGTCTTGGCTCCCAGACAATTGGAGATCTCTGCCTCCCAATTGTCTGAGAACTTCTTGTCAAAAATAGTAGTTTAGGCAAGAACAGCCGGTAGCAAATCTACGCCCCTTTGTCAAGTTAGCAGAAATGGCGCTCTGCCGCATCATCCTCCATAGTGAAACATACTGGACATACAGAGAACATCCTCCATAGTGAAACATACTGGACATACAGAGAATCACTTTGGAACACGGGGAGAACTTTTTAAAACTTTGAAAATGGATGGCCTAAGCAACATTACATTATTTGAATGGTAAATGGTAAATGGTCTGCATTTATATAGCGCTTTTATCCAAAGCGCTTTACAATGAGTAGATAGTCTACATTCACCCATTCATACACCAATGGCGGCAGGCTGCCGCGCAGGGTGCCTACACACCATCGGGAGCAAGGAGGGTTAAGTGTCTTGCCCAAGGACACAGCGACGGCAGCTGGGAGGGAGCGGGGATCGAGCCGCCAACCCTTGCGTCATTGGCCGACCCGCTCTACCTCCTGAGCTACAGCCGCCCCCATGGTTATTTGATTGTTTTATCAGTTTACAAGCACAAAACCTCTGCATGTCACCGCCCCTTCTGCATGAAGGGCCGCCCTGATGACTCTGGATTGGTTCTGCGATGCAAGTTTTTAGCTGTGGCCAGCAGCAGCTATAAGTCACTCCTTTGGTTGGTTGGTTGGTCCACAAAAAGTTCACCACGCTTTAGCATGTGTGTGTGGGCACATTTCACAATGGAGTGGATGACATCACAATGGAGTGGATGACATCACAATGGAGTGGATGATGTCACACTCTGACTGACATTGCATATCTGAATTGCAAATTCGCCAGTTTCCACCAAAGGTGGGAGAAAGTTCTCAGTCTCTAGTTGAGCGATGTGGCTAGAGAATTGAGTGTAGCTAAATCAGATCCCTTTATACATGTACAGTACATGTTTCATCCATTGGATCTTCTCTGAGGTTTCTGAGATACCTTGAACTACTCAGTCATGCTCTTTCCAACTCAGTCAGTCTCCAACTCAACCCATCTTCCCCTCGCCTGGCAGGAAATGATCAGCATCTATACCCGCTGTTCTCCTCACCACCACCACCACCTGCATTTCTATGACTATTCCTTATTTATCTATTCCTCTCAGATAAGGTCTCGGGAGATGAGAGACATCTGCTGCACATACTTTGAAGATGCATCTCGCTGCTCAATTACGTGCGGGGCCAAGGTCTCGTTTGCATTCAGTGGCATGGCGAGGGCATGGCTAACAGGTGGTGGGAGAGAACATGCATGGCGGGCCGTTTGATAAATAAAATATATTATGATAATGCAACTGAGGGAAGGCAGAGATCTGACTACTGCTAAATTGGCAGACTCTGCTCATTCACAACCGGAGAAAAGACAAGGGTTGGAGGAGGTGGGCGACGGAGGAGCGTGCACACACACACTCAGGCACCCACACACACACACACACACACACACACACACACACACACACACACAGATACTATCTATAGCCTACGCTAGGCTGCTACACCTTAGCTACACAACAGACTGAGCCAACTCTGACCTGCCCCGGATGTGCTTCTGTTCTTCTGTGCTTCTCTTCTTCTTCTGTTACCAAACAGAAGCATTTCTCAAGCACATCCGGGGCAGGTCAGAGTTGACTCAGTCTGTTGTGTAGCAGCCTAGCGTAGCCTATAGATACTATCTGATTTCAAGATTATGGATCTTTCATTTGAATTCAATTGCTGCCCGTATGGAATAACGTCATATATGGATTACAAAGAGCAGTGGGAGATAAAGCGGGAGGTGCTGCCATCTGTGTGACGGACAGCAAACAGAGCAGGCTGTCAGCAGCACGGAGGTACTTTACATCGCTAATTCATGTTCTCTCAAGTCTCTATTATATAATAAGCATAATGAGGCGCTGTGTGTCGGAAAATAAGCTTTTGACTAGACATAAATACAAACATTTCCGATATCCCGTTTTCCTCGTTTTCAGGTTGCAGTTCAAACTGATTATCATTTCTGCTGATGCTAAATCAAAGCGAAGTTGTCAGGGTGACTTCAACATCATATTTAAAGCTGTAAATAAGGTCAAGGGTTTAAAAAAAGGAATTCTCCTTTAAAAGGAATAAATACTCCCTGGAGTACGCACCCACACGCACGCACGCACGCATGCACACTATGTGAATTTTGTGAAAATGATTAGTGGAAAATGTTTGAATTAGGCTATAAAATAAAAGCAATATAAATACATAAATATATGAAAAAAGATGAATACAAAGGAGATATCTGTTTTGAAATGAACTAATTCACGTGCAAACAGACATGAATACAACACAAAATCCTGCACACATGCACTCAGAAAAACAAAGAGGTGACCTGGGGCCAGAGGTCACTAGGCTGCAGGGCATCTCATGTGAAAAATGAGAGGCTGGTCATTCATCATGTGTGATCTCCTTCAGACGTTATCAGTCTAGTGTGTCGTATCTCCCGGAGCCTTGCAGGCGGCAGTCTGCTCAGCAAATGGCTGAAGGCTTAAGCCTAATTTATACTTATTGGAAAGTGTCGCCTAACACATAGTCGCCGACGGAAAATAGTTCAATAAAGAGAATGTGTTCACATCCAACCTGTTTTGAGGCCAGGCCAAAATAAACTGTTGCCCATGATGTTGCATTTATGGTTTACCACGTCGGACATAAACAGCACCGTCCCTGCAACCTCATGTAACGTTTAACTGCAGCATAATGACACACAACTCACCTCCTCTCTCTCTAGGAAGTTGGTCAGGGTGTTCTTTGTGATTTTCACGAAGTCATACATCCAGGACAGGCCGATAAAAAAAGCGGGGACACCTTTTCATATTCATTTCAAATTGACCAATGCCCAGCAATGCTTCCTATCCTATAGTCTCATCACTGCAAGGAGATTGCTTCTCATGCACTGGAAAAAAAAAGGAAGCCCCTACCACAAAGATGTGGCTTAACGACCTTACGAACACACTCCACTTAGAAAGAATAAGGTACACTCTTATGGACAAACTTTCATATTTTGATAAGGTGTGGTCGCCTCTAATTCACTATCTTGCACTTGCAAAATAAAATTGGCACTTTTCTCTCAATATCAATAAAATGACCCATTGACAATGGAATAGGGTGGGGTTAGGGGAGAGTCAAGAATAGAACTGAGTAACTAAAGTTAACACATTCACTGCCAACAACGTGTAAACACGTTTTCAGAATCCAGCTGTTGACTGCCAACAACGTGTAAACACGTTTTTGGCATCGATTTTTTTTTTTTGACGGTGGGATGTGCATCGAACCCTTTTACATCTCTTATATAGGTATTGGACGTGTACAACGTGTACAACCCATTCCACCGACCCACTAAGTGGTGACAGTGCTTTCCTGACTAGAGGAAGGCAAGCAAAAAGCAGTGTGACTGAAGCCATTCCCATGAAGGTGGATTGGCGAAGGCGCTTTCATTTCGCGCTGATTGCTGGCGGTGCGGGATTGCAGATTTGCATAGTGGATTGCGGGTGGGACACACTTTGAAACACGCAGCATAAATATGACCAGAATCGCAAAAGCTTCATCAAAGCCCTCAACCAAAACTCCAAGAAGCGAGCGAGTCTAACCAGACTTCCTCAAAGAGCGGCCGCACAGACAGGCTCACACCCGTACAGCAGCAGCAAAGCAAACTGGTGACAAGCGGGGACTGCCCCCTAGTCCGACACCAAATTGGAAACAAATCCCATTCTAAAAGGCTTTTAGAATGGGATTTTCAACCCATTCTTTTTTGTTTCTTTTTCGCTATAATTTAGAGTAATTTAATTTCTATTCAGAAATTTATTTGAGAGGTCGAGAGTATGAGAAAGTGCATTTGCAAAGGTAGGAAAGTGCTTGTGACATGGCGCTGCAGCCAAAAAGAACGCCCACAGGAGGGAGGAGTTGAGCAGAGGGAAGTTTACTGCTGTTATGGAGGAAATTACTGTTCAAAACTATTGTTTAGGTCTTACTGATGCCAAAAATGAATGGTTAAAGTGACAGTTCTATCGAATTTCACAAAAAGCCGTTTATCTCTGAATATTTTTTCTGACGCTAAAACCATGCTGTATTCAACTGCTAATGCTTACATAACTACTAACTCTACAAACTAACTCTTTTAGACAGAGAAAGTACACATTCTATTAGTACTTTTGAGATATTGTATGTTCACAAACTCCAAGCAGAAAATAATCCTCGGCTCTTGTAAAATGAGCCACAATCCTCAAAAAACGGCTTGGCAGAAGCTACCTACAGCAAGAAAAAAACGGCTGGCAGTCAATGTGTTAATGGAGAGCTTTTTCTTTTCTTTTTTCCTTATTTTCTTTCTTTTTCTTTAATGTTTTGTATCTGTATATCTATCTGTTTGTATGTATATATGTTCAAAGTAAAAAAAAGAGCATTTCATGGTCGAACTTATATATGTATAAGTGGAATATAATATACTGTGTGTACATATAGTATATAATGTATAATGTATATTGTCATGCTCAAATAAAACATATTTGAAACATATTCATTTCAATCGATTTCAATACAGCGAAAACCAAAACAAGGAAGTCAAGCGCGCGTGGCTTCTATCTAGCCAATGACACATGTGCGACACTATGTGACGTAGTCAGCGACATTAGAAATTTCACTAGGTAGGAGACACTTCTCGTCAACACTTGAAAGTGTCGACTCAAGTCCTCATTTCTGGCGGCGACAGTTTCAGAAGTGTCGACAGACCAAGTCTAAATTGGGCTTTACCGTCCTCTGACCGCACAAAACTACAACCCAGAATCAGAATAGTGCAATAGCAGTAAATGTAGCAGAGTTTGTCCTGGTGGCTCCGGAGACATAATGCCATAACAACACAAGCCATACTAATTCACATGGTACAGAAACAGCAGGAGCTCACACAGTGCAAGTGTTGGTTACATTTAGGTCATAGACTGTAAAAAAGAAAGAAAAAAGATGCCACTAGTGAGTGTGATGTCACCCCTAGGTTTCTAAAGGGCCATTTTGAAGCCTGGGAAAAAGGCCATAAAGTCACACATTATAAGAATTGAAATTAGCTACCGAGAGACCATAACCTCTTGTGGAAAAAATGTTTTGACTTTACATATTTAGTGAGATGTTGGGCTGCTCTCCCGGACTTGGAGTCAGCCCTTAGCGAATGTTAGAGGAACTGCCGCTGCCGCCACTTCCTTGTTGGCTTCAAAATCCACCCGTGGTTTTGGCCTCTTGATTTAGAGGAGCTTCACAGCTAGTGGTTTGACTTTTACCGTGGACCATATGGTGTCCTATCCAGCCTTTCATCCCTTAACACTAAAGAAGCATGCATGATGTCACATTCAATCACTACGATGCCTCTTTAAGTCCTTCCCCTTATGTGTTCAAACAATGCAACGCCAACTCGCTTTCTGCTCAAACTTGGTGGTGAAGTGTCTCAGGGTCAGCGTTTGGTATAACTAGTTAATAAAACATTACTGTAATTCCACTACTTTGGTAACTAGTAATCTAGTTTTGAGAGAAGTAACTAGTAATTATAACAAATTACTAATTTTCAATAACTTGCTCAACTGCATACTGCATCTGTTGTGTTTTATTGTTCCACTAATACTTTTTATCATACTGTACTGATACAATGATAGATCAAATTTGACAGTTTTTGTCCCACACTGTGCCACAGCAACACTAAAGTTATATGGGTGCATTAATAAGAGAATTGAAGCAAAAAATAAAGTAGCACAAAAGTTACTTTCCCTGTAACTAATTACGTGTATTGTGTAGTATTTTGTAAAGTAATTCAATTACTTTTTGAGAGAAGTAACTAGGGCTGCACGATATTGGAAAAAACAGACATTGCAATATATTTGGTTTGATATGAAAGAATACAGGAATTTTCACCAAATGACTTGATTAGCTCATCAAGCCTTGTCCCTTTAACAAAGGTAGTGGGTCACCTGCGTGGGTGACATAGTAGCAAGTGTTTTTAGCTGCAGCCAGAGTGATTGGCAGGATGCTAGTGTGCTAATGCTGAGTATCAACCAGCAAAAGAGTTATAGCATGACATGTTTGAGTTACTTTGCCTTATCCTATGACATTGCGCGTTCTGCGATGTGACTATTGCGCATGCGCACATTGCGATAACGATGCTGAAACGATATATTGTGCAGCTCTAGAAGTAACTGTAGGCTAAGTAATTACACATTTTCAGTAACTTGTCCCACTACTGCTCAGGGTGGGGGTGGCATGTGGAGCTGTCAATCACAGCTCTAATGAGGAGGGCAGGGTGCGGGTGGGACGAGGTTAATAAATGACAAACAAACAGGAGAGAAGGAGGCTCTGTGTTCTGCCACCATACCTGCCCGCTCGGGACAATCAGGCCCAGATGTGTTATGAGTAAGCCTGGGTGGAGGCGCTGACTCCGGGGGTCACGCGGGGGCGGCCCGATACGCTCCTCATTGCACACAGCTGTGCTCGCCTATCCAGCGACCCCTCACCCTTGACCCCGTGACCCCCCGGTGCACCTCTGGCAGGAATGCCGGCTGATTGGCTACCATCGCTCCCCGTTTCATTTCCTGCTGCTTCGCGGTCAGCTTCTACTCACCGCTCCATGTGTCTCCCGACGCCTCCCCGCTCGCGCCTTAAAGGGATTTTCTCAGCTATCATGGAAGAGCCTGTAGCTTAAATATGAATTATGGATGGCTTTTGGACTAACAGTAAATCAATAATGTCTGCCCGGGAATGCATTATACTTGTGCAACTCATTATTCAATAAGCAATAAAGGCAGCCTACTGTAATCCCCTATATTTATGTGTTCGAACACAGTTAACCACCCTGACCCAGTTTGATTTTGAAATGAAAGGTCACCTATGGTTCAATATCAGACCGCAGGGGATAGAATACTATTCCATTTCAAGCATTTCCAATGCAGCAAACTCCGACATGATCTTGTAAGCATGGGGCCTCGCTTGGTAGCATGGAACAAGTGTTACTGTTCATAGCTACAGCAAATTACAGCCTATTGTATGCCTTGGCTCACTTGGCTTCATTAGTCATCTCTGTTGTAGGTTTGGCAAAGATACAAAACACATTTGAACTTTTATGAACTCGGAGCAAAAACAAAAGAATTGCAACGAGTCGAGGAAAGACGTAAATTTTTTATGGTGTTCAAGGACAAAGAGGAGTTCTAGTTATAAACCTCCATTCCAGCTCGGCCCAACTAAATTTCCTGTTTTTATGAGCTGAAAATGTGAAAAGAGAGCAGAAACCCAAGACGGGCATCTGGTTTCCGAGGAGCCAGCTCCCCCGATGTGCCGATCGCATGTCTTTTATCATAAAGCACAGCTGTAATTGAAGCGGAGCGTGCTCAAAAAGTTTGATTCCTTTCTGCTTTTATTGCCCTGAGGCCATTTCATTTGTTTTCTGAACAATAATGGTGATAGGACATAGGAGACTCCGTTAAAAAAAGGCCCAGGTTTTGAGGCGTATTGTGAGCGCCCCCTCGCCTTTGCCACATTGGTTTGCGAGGCCGACCCCCGGTTCTGAAACCTGACTCCAATCCCAGGTTTGAGGCCGTGTGCGAGGCCCCATGTTTTCATAAATCCCAACACTGCATCCATACTTAAAACAGCAGTAAGACGAGAGCAAACGAGTGAAGAGGAACACATGGCTATACGTGTCAGAAAGGCTGTCCGAGCTTTCACGTGATAAACTATGCAATTCAAATGGAATGTAGCGAGTCCCACTCAAGCTATCCCTGTGTAAAAGTAAAATAGAAATAAAAAATTAAATGTTTTTTAATAGCCCTCCCTTCATTACAGACTCTCCTCCTTTCGCAGAATGAAAGGAAGGGGATTTAGGCTGCCATGGATGATGGATGGATGCGGCGGTGTGGATGAGGTGAGATGTGAGGCGCTGCTCGCCCGCTTCTCTCCTCGTCCCGTTTGAGGCCAAATGAAGATGGAGAGAGGGGTTTGAACACTCGGCCTTTGTGTCCCGTCCGCTTTGAGGCTGGGGCGGTCTCTGCTGTCTCTCACATGCCTGGGACATATCCATTAGCGGTGCCGTATCTCGGCCTCTGCAGGCGTCACCTTGGTCTGTGTCACTCTGCAGGTGTCACCTTGGTCTGTGTCACTCTGCACTGCGTCAGACCGTTTTTCCAGCGGTGTCCTTGATTGGCTGGTCACCTTGTCAACTACGAGGCAGGTCCCTGATTGGACCGTGCACTTTGTAATCGCTGGGGGCGGGCTGGAGGACAGACTGATCCACAGAGCCAAACAGAATGTGATCAGTATGGCTTCACTGGGTGAGATTTGCTGGGAAAACAAAAACATTGCTGATTTTGTCATTTTCATAGGATTTGTTGATGGTAAGCAATGCATTAAAAACACTGGCCTCATCCTTTAAGGCAGAGTGACTCACCGCACTGAATCAGCAGTGCAGTGAAACTCAGGGAGACATCATTGACTTTAAATGAAGAATTAATTCACCAAATAAAAGGCCATCAATATCAGCCTGATAGATCTGCAAGTGCAAGACTTATACAATGCACTTTAGTCGATACACTAACTGCTAAAAGTCCAAGCTTAAATATGGGATTGTTTCACCAGTGAGTGGTTTGACTTTTACAGTGGAACAGAGGGTTGTGGGTCCAATTCCCAGGCGCTGCATTATGCTATTAGACAGTTAATGCGTCCTGTACTCCTCTTGTAAATCCACAGCTGTGTAAATGGAATAGGCTTGTAAGACCATAACAATGCTCTCCACTTAGGAGGGAAATGTACCCAGTCAGCAATTAACTTGTTGCTGCACAACGTGACGACCATGTGAACCACCTTCTGCCTGGACCATGTGAACCACCTTCTGCCTGGACCATGTGAACCACCTTCTGCCTGGACCATGTGAACCACCTTCTGCCTGGACCATGTGAACCACCTTCTGCCTGGACCATGTGAACCACCTTCTGCCTGCGAGGAAAACAAGATTTCCATCAAGTTTAAATAAACTCAACCTGGTACTTCTTGTGCCGCGGGACAAGACATGGAAGCAGGTCACTTGAGCCTGTTATGAGAGTCTGCCACCATTATAGTAATGGATGAGACATGAGGCAGTTTGAATGTGAAAACAAAAGGAAATATTGGAGACATCAACAGGAAATTCTTACAGTGCAATCCATCTTTTCCTCTCTCTCTCTCTCTGTCTCTCTCTCTCTCTCTCTCTCTCTCTCTCTGCGAGGTCTGACGCAGAATGAGGAAGTGGTGATAGTGAAGTGTTGAAAGGTTTGGAAAGGAATGCATGATGGTGGATTGTGCAGTGCGGGGGTGTGCAGACTGGGCTGTCTTGGTGGCATATCATCTACTCACCACATCATGAGTTCAAATCTCATGCCATGATCACAGCTCATCCATTATGCATTTATGCAAACTATTATTATGTTTTTTTCTCCCACTTTATCCCCAATTGTACTTGGCCAATTCCCCCTGCTGTCCCAGTCACTGCACCCCCTCTGCCGATCTGGAGAGTTGTAGACTAGTCACATGCTTCCTTTGACACATGGGCAGTCACCAGCCGCTTCTTTTCACCTGACAGCGAGGAGTTTCACCCGCAGGACTTAGCACGCTATTTCCCCAAGTTCCACTCCCGTCCGAACAGCCACCACGACGGACCAGAGGAGGCACTAGTGCAGGACCACGACACATTCCCTTAATCCGGCTTCCCACCTGCAGACATGGCCAATTGTGCCTGTATGGATGTCCGACCAAGTCAGAGGTAACATGGGGCTTGAACCTGCGACCCCCGTGTTGTTAGGCAGGGAATCTACTGCTGCGCTACCCGGACACCCATATATGGTTAACAATAGTAGTACAGTATTACAAAATGAACTTTTGCTGCGGGTTTGATTCTCTGACAGCAGGGAAACCTCCCAGAGAGCTAGTAAAAGTTAGTTTCCAGTCCACATGCGTAACCGACGCATTAGTACAATAATTTCAACACGTGCAACAGATGCGTGGCAACACAATGCATCAATATCATATAGCAGTAATGGATTCTCTCATGAACCAGTATGTATTGTCATTCCCATCAGCCAAGAGAATGATCATTCTATTCAAAAACCCAAATTAAAATGTATACTGGAAGACGGAGGTCCCAGGACATACAGTAAAGTTCCACATCTCCTCCCACCGTTGACAAGGGTGGACACAGTGGGAGACTAACTACACATTCAGGACAGAAAATATTAATAATAATCTTTTCAACACATTCAGTGTGATGGATGCCGGCCTCATGATCTTTCTCTCATGTTGTCACCAACGCTTCACAATGAGAATCCATTAGTCAAAGTGTAAAGAATGTTCCCAACATCTGTGTGCAGGCCTGTGCTGAACTGGCCCTGTTGGGTAGGACCACTCTTCTCATCTGTGTGCAGGCCTGTGCTGAACTGGCCCTGTTGGGTAGGACCACTCTTCTCATCTGTGTGCAGGCAGGCCTGTGCTGAACTGACCCTGATGGGTAGGACCACTCTTCTCATCTGTGTGCAGGCAGGCCTGTGCTGAACTGACCCTGTTGGGTAGGACCACTCTTCTCATCTGTGTGCAGGCCTGTGCTGAACTGGCCCTGTTGGGTAGGACCACTCTTCTCATCTGTGTGCAGGCAGGCCTGTGCTGAACTGACCCTGATGGGTAGGACCACTCTTCTCATCTGTGTGCAGGCAGGCCTGTGCTGAACTGACCCTGTTGGGTAGGACCACTCTTCTCATCTGTGTGCAGGCCTGTGCTGAACTGGCCCTGTTGGGTAGGACCACTCTTCTCATCTGTGTGCAGTCCTGTGCTGAACTGGCCCTGTTGGGTAGGACCACTCTTCTCATCTGTGTGCAGGCAGGCCTGTGCTGAACTGACCCTGATGGGTAGGACCACTCTTCTCATCTGTGTGCAGGCAGGCCTGTGCTGAACTGACCCTGTTGGGTAGGACCACTCTTCTCATCTGTGTGCAGGCAGGCCTGTGCTGAACTGACCCTGTTGGGTAGGACCACTCTTCTCATCTGTGTGCAGGCCTGTGCTGAACTGACCCTGTTGGGTAGGACCACTCTTCTCATCTCCCATGTGGTTCTCTGAGAAGCTGCAGCATGCAGACCCTGGGAAAAGCAATATGTGATCATAATTCTTGGCGTTTCATTCAACCTGCCTGCAGTGCCAGATGGGTGGAGTGTGAAACATACAGTAGAACAACATAAGTACCAGAAGGTTTGTGCCATTATAGAAAAAAAGTCAATTTAGTATTTCTGATAGACATATTACCTAACTAGCTGCACTGTCCTGATTTGCTAAACTCCATCCATCTGCTATTTAAAATACATGTTGAGAATTATTTGCAAATACCATTTGACCCAGGTCTGATGGCACAGCTTGAATGGAAAGCTCCATTGATATGAGTGGTATCATGTCAGATAAAACAATTAGGAAGTTCATGTTCATGTGGTGCCATTTGTCTGTGTCTTTGTTAGTGTTTGTTAGTAGGATTATGGAAAAACTACTGCCTATCATGAAACTTTGTGGAAGGGTGTAGCATGGGCCAAGGAAGAACCCATTACACTCTGGAGCGGATCTGGATCCGACTCACAAACAATCCTGACAAACAAGCAATTGACC
Source organism: Poromitra crassiceps (assembly GCF_964638095.1). Lineage (NCBI taxonomy): Eukaryota > Metazoa > Chordata > Actinopteri > Beryciformes > Melamphaidae > Poromitra > Poromitra crassiceps. The sequence continues at coordinate 28,877,762 of NC_139632.1, forward strand.
TTGGCGGAGGGCTACGCTCTCTGAATGACAGGAGGCAACATACTGTGCTCCACATCTATTTGGCTCCATTTTTGTGGTCAGTTCAACACCAATTTCAGTTTAAATGTTTAATGTTTAAACTGTAAAAGCCCTTTGTAGTCGGCAGTTGGAAAATAGCTCATATTGTCTTTGTACTCTGTGAAGTGAAACCACTGCTGTTCAAACGAGGGAATTCTAGCTGTATGAAATACACCAGGGTAGCTCGTCATTTAAAATGCAAATTAACAATGCGTTGAGACACCTTCAATTTATGTCTTTCAAACACAAACGGAGGCGAACAGTCTGCTAAAGGAATCCATAACAGCTAAAATAATAATTTCCTGATGAACATTTAATTTGTCATATCATCTCTTTCCCCCTGGATCACTGTAGAAACTGCACAGTGAGTTATGGCCTAATTATTCAATGGGATATGTCATTCTGTAAGCGGATATTTTTCTTCACTACTACTGTATTATTTTTGCATGAGTGGGTCATTCCAGTATAACATAAAGATAGATGGTCTTCTAGATATGAAAGCAATATTTTTTTTAATTAAGTTGCAAAAACCCAATTTTCTCACATCCGTAGACACAAAGGCAGAACTATATATACAAACAAGAATAACTTCAGCTGATTGTTATCTATGTACTCTGTGATCCTTTGATCCGAGGGTCAAAGGTCAGACCCGGGCCATGGACATCATAACAACGTTGCTACACACAGTCAATTTCAAAGACTTGTGTTTTTATTCCTCCCTCGCTGAAATCCAATCAGGCTGACCTGAGAAGGACCTTGCGGTTTAGCCTTAATAAATCTACTGCTTAAACGATGTAAACAGAAGAAAGTAATATGTTATCAAGTTTAACCGCCAGTTTGGGAGAGTTCGCTGCAACCCACGACGATGACTGGAATAATTACCTACTTTTCTGCAATTTCTATTAATTCTTTGCACACACATGCCAATGGCAGAGTGATCTGTGAGAATGTAAGGAGAGTTCCTCCTCTGTCGTCGGGTTAAGGGAAACGGTCCGATGGAGTTACCAGTCGCCACAATCAGGAAGAAATTCAGTTGTTTAACATCCGTCATTAAAAGGTTCTTGTTCTTGAGTGCTTCAGCAGAATGAAATTATAGCATAAAGTTAATGGCATACTTGGCAAAGAGATCTCTTTTATCCTTTCAGATTCTATCACATAATGTTCAAATGTCCTTGGAACACGTGTGATTACCTCAAGGATTTACATTACTTCTCATAACCTCTCTTTTTTTTCAGTTTTTTTTCTTCCCAATTGTCTTAGGCCAATTCCCCCTGCTGTCCCGGTTGTTGCTCCACCCCCTCTGCCAATCTGAGGACAGACCCCCCACTTCCCCTCCCCCCCCGAACAGACTGACCAGAGGTGGCACTATTGCAGCGACCAGTCCAGGACACAGTCATAACCTTGTGTCGGGCAACCTAGTATGGATGCCCGACCAAGCCGGAGGTAACATGGGGGCTCGAACCTGCAACCCTCGTGTTGGTAGGGAGGAAATCTACCACTGCACTACCCGGACAACCATAACAATTTTTGTTGTTGTTGCAATATCTCATCACCTCCTTAACATTTTTTCCCTCTTCTTTTCCCCTCAATGCTAAACACTGTGAAACAGGCCATTAATTTTGGAAGCATTGTTTCTATTACAACAATAAAATCACGATTCCAATCCGTACTCCCACGCTCTCGCTAGTTGATCCAGACTGGCAGTGTGCTGCGTGTGTTTCCACAGACAAGACAGCTCATGTTTCATTCAGAGGTAGGCCTATCTGAGTTTCATTCAGAGGTAGGCCTCATCCATCCAGCGTGGTGCGGCTCGCTGTGTCGGAAATCCCTACAAAGATGTACGCTCTCTATACTGATAAGGTTTTCAGCTTGAACTTGGGGACAATGCAAGTTATCTGTGGTGTCACAACCCCCGCCGCCCTGTTTTCTTTTCTCTTTACTGGGCAGCAGGTCCGATACGGCGTGTTGAGGTAATCACAATACAACCAGACCAATGATTGATACTTCCCCCCAATGCCTTGGGGATGCCATGTTTTTACAGAAGGAGAAGGGTGAACAGTTTTGTTTCTCCAAATGAAAAACAAATGGAGCTGGATGGAAAATTGTAGAGGGATGTAAAGGGATCACTACTTTTGTGGTTCTGTGTCAACCACAAGGTCGCATAGCAGACATCAGGATCCCCCGCAGACAGTGGGACCAGCTTTCTGTTTCCACGGCAGCACATTTTAGCACTGTTGGTGTTGTCATAATCATGGAAATTGACCAATCAAAAATGCTGCCAATGTAGGTCTGTCCTCAAAATCCACACTGCCACCAACTTTGCTCTACCAGACATACACAAGTACGGTAGTTCTATCATTTGAAGATTCAGATGAAAGATTAAAAGAAACAAATCTGAAGGAATAGTGAGGTTATGAGTGCAATATATGAACACAACCAAGAAAGCCATGGCATCCAACAATGCCTTGAAGCAGAATGTGACTTTGGGTTGAAACTTAAGCCACAATAGCATCATGGCTTACTGTGGCATTTTGCATTGTACCCAAGAGACATTAGGCCAATTACCTTGTTAAGTGATGTGTCTCCTTAACTGATTGCGCTCATGTTTTTTTCTGTCTTCGGCTATTTATGTGCTTCACTCCACCCAATGAGACGGGGAGAGGGAGAGAGAGGAAGAGGGGAAGAGAGGCAGAGAGAGAGGGAGTGAAAGAGAAAGAGAAAGAGAGAGAGAATGTGAGTGTTGTGTTGTATAATGAGTAAGCTATGGAGTCTTTTATCCAAAACAGCATTCAATCGCTTCCAGATGGCTGAGGGAAAATACAGTGAGGGCACTTGATTAACTCTAAGCATTTTGTCTTAATTTGACTGAGCCTGTGATGTTGGTACGACCACAGGCTGTACTCCTTTACAGTACACCCACAGGCTGTACTCCTTTACAGTATCACCACAGGCTGTACTCCTTTACAGTACCACCACAGGCTGTACTCCTTTACAATACCACCACAGGCTGTACTCCTTTACAGTACCACCACAGGCTGTACTCCTTTACAGTACACCCACAGGCTGTACTCCTTTACAGTACCACCACAGGCTGTACTCCTTTACAGTATCACCACAGGCTGTACTCCTTTACAGTACACCCACAGGCTGTACTCCTTTACAGTATCACCACAGGCTGTACTCCTTTACAGTATCACCACAGGCTGTACTCCTTTACAGTACCACCACAGGCTGTACTCCTTTACAGTACCACCACAGGCTGTACTCCTTTACAGTATCACCACAGGCTGTACTCCTTTACAGTACACCCACAGGCTGTACTCCTTTACAGTACCACCACAGGCTGTACTCCTTTACAGTACACCCACAGGCTGTACTCCTTTACAGTACACCCACAGGCTGTACTCCTTTACAGTACACCCACAGGCTGTACTCCTTTACAGTACCACCACAGGCTGTACTCCTTTACAGTACCACCACAGGCTGTACTCCTTTACAGTATCACCACAGGCTGTACTCCTTTACAGTACCACCACAGGCTGTACTCCTTTACAGTATCACCACAGGCTGTACTCCTTTACAGTATCACCACAGGCTGTACTCCTTTACAGTATCACCACAGGCTGTACTCCTTTACAGTATCACCACAGGCTGTACTCCTTTACAGTACCACCACAGGCTGTACTCCTTTACAGTACCACCACAGGCTGTACTCCTTTACAGTATCACCACAGGCTGTACTCCTTTACAGTATCACCACAGGCTGTACTCCTTTACAGTACCACCACAGGCTGTACTCCTTTACAGTATCACCACAGGCTGTACTCCTTTACAGTACCACCACAGGCTGTACTCCTTTACAGTATCACCACAGGCTGTACTCCTTTACAGTACATGATCAAGTCTAGGTGAAACAAGAGGGGTAAAGAGTGCCATCACATGCCTCATACAGTATGAGCAAAGTGATTTACCGGACGAAATAAGAGAATATGGCACAATATGCCTTGAATAATAACACCTCCAGTGAATTAACACCATTGTTCCGCACCTAAATGTGCTAATATTTTAGTATGTTGCATAATTTTACTTCTAAAGTGCTCCATCGGGTGAGGTAAAACCTCCTCGACCTCCGTCATAACTTCTTTCTCCTCTTAATACACAGAGTAATGGAGATGAGGGTGTTTTCATCAAAGTGCTCCGTAAAAAAACGGCCGTTGAAGGCGTGACAGCATTAAGAGGTCATATCCACTTCCTCCTAGTGTGTGCCAGTCAGCGCAGGCGGCGGGGGTCAGCCAATGCGTGAGCCAACGACACAACTCGGAGGGATGAGGTCATTGGTCAGCCAGGGCTGGGGGCTCTCTTGGGGGTCCCATATATGTCATCGGGGGTCCTGTAAGCCCAACACGTTGCTGATAGATGGCCGCTGTAATGGGCACTCCAGCAGAGAAATTGTTTTAGAGGAAGTGGCGAGTCGTTGATGGAGACGCTGCCAACATGGCTGACATTTTCTCCTCAACGACAACGTCCCAGCTGAGCGATAACGGGGATGCTGTGTAAGACAAAAGACATATGCAACCTCTGGAGTGCTTTATGCCATATGAAACAATTTAGTCTATTATTGATTCATAAAATTCAAATTTTCTTAGAATAAGTGAAGACATCTGCCAGTGGGTTGGGATAATTATACTTGTATCCCATGCAAATCAAGGGTCACAGGTTCGAGCCCCCGTGTTACCTCCGGCTTGGTCCGACGTCCATACAGGCACGATTGGCCGTGTCTGCGGGTGGGAAGCTGGATTAAGGGTCTGTGTGCTGGTCTCCTCTGGTCGGTCGGGGTGCTTGTTCGCGGGGTGGAGGGGGAATAGTGTGATCCTCCTATGTGCTACATCCTGCCACAGCCGGTGAAGCTCAGATGAAAAGAATCAGCTGACGACTTCACATAATATCAGAGGACACGTGTGTAGCCACTCCCTGGCAGAGGGGGTGGAGCAACAACCAGGGCAGCAGGGACGATGGGCCAAGTACAATTGGGAGAAAACGGGGTGGAAATATGCAAAACGTGATAAAAAATGTTCCAAGAATTTTGTAGAATAAACTTTATTTTTCTTGATTGCAGTGCAGTGATCTGTTTCACCATACTGACACTCATTTCTAGAAAATTCCTGAAATAAGTGAAGCTGCATTGGAGACAAGTGGAGTGATCTCACCTCACTGGCAGAATATTTCTCCTGGTTTAAGAACAAATAGATTTGAAGGCTGAATATGAGACTAAAGGACTTGTTAAGATGGACGTTTTGTGCGGTGACTCTAAAAGGAATAAATGTTGCGTAGCTACGACCCATTTGATCAGACATTTGAGACCTGCTGAGCCGCCTTAAATTACCCAGAGTGCTCGGCTGGTCGTCCACCAGAGCCCAATTGCTCCTGGCTGCCAGGCTGGCTGTGTCTGCATGGAGTCTGCCTTCTACCTTGTGTCTGCACGGAGTCTGCCTTCTACCTTGTGTCTGCACGGAGTCTGCCTTCTACCTTGTGCTGCAAACACAAGTCAATTACTCCAATTAATCTGCTGGGAGAACGGAATGGAGATGGAGATTGTGCTGCTCAAGTCAAAACAAACAATGTCCCCTGGCCTGTAGCGTTTGCACACATTACCATCCTAATGAGCGCATAGACGCTACATTTACAGTATGACCATTTTAGCAGGATAAATGTGCACATTTAGTAGATGGAGAGCATGTCGTGCATTCTGGGCTGGCGATACAAAGATTGTTTAGACTCCAGCTCTCTTATGACATTATCAACTTCAGACAAGCTGAATGGGTGAAGACAGCCTTTGAGAATGACTTGCTTACAGATGGAGAGGATCATATCTTCAAAGGGGCAGAAATACTGATTTGGTTCAATGGAGAGCACTTTTTTTACGAGAAGTGGGTGTTTCAAATCATCCTCCACATAAGAAGAACAAAAGAATTTGGTTCTGTAAAAACGGATGTAAAAAAATGCATGCGTTTGGAGGAGAGGTGAACATCGCCTTTTTTTCTTCTTCTTTTTTCACCACACGGAGAAACAATTACATGGGTCTTACCACCGTGGGTCCTGAGCGTTTCACTGGTTGCATCTCCACTGTGCCGTATACTGTCCCAATGAAACCCAGGCCCAGGTTGGGGCCTTCCCGTTTGGGGCCTGCCTGTGTCAGCCATCGTAAGGTGACCAGCTGCTGCTTTATTACCCGGGTCATTCTGTTGACCGCTCTTGTTAAACTCCCGAACCGGTCTTGTAGAGCCATACTGCCTGCAAAAAAAAAAAAATCTGCACCAGACAATGATGCCAGATCTGCTAATAGGCTGATAACCGGATCACGGACCAGGTGGGCAACTGCGGGTTTGACGAGTCCGGAGAGAGGCGGATCAAAGCTTAAAGCTTACAGTGGCCCGGGAGCCGTACGTTCTTAGTCTGGGAGACTTCAGAGTTATTTTTAATATGTGGTATTCAACTTATGAGGTCTGCGTGCATGCGGGTAACGGCAAAAGCAGAGTTGAGCTTTGACATTCATAAAATATTTACGTTATGGTACTGCCTTTTTCGAGGGATTGCTCTTGGTGCGAGCCATTACTCATGTATTATTGAACTGAGTGAAGACATTTGTCAGCAAGCTGTCCCACCAACTGCTTCAAAGAATTTCGCCTCCACATTTTGAGTAGTAACGTGAAGTCATCAAACAATGCCATTGCACTAGATGAAAAAGATATGACTTTGTGCTTCTAGCACCATTTTTCTATCAAACTTGACACCGAAAAAAGATTACACGTTACAATAGGTGCCCTTGACAAAGCCGCTGCTGATTAAACTGGTACAGGACAATTCCACAGTACATCACTGTGTCTTCAATTATTCTAATCCCCTGCCACTCTCCTGACTTCTCAGGCTTGCCTTGAAAAATATAAGAGATCCCTGATAAAGAGATATGTGAAATAAAACTCCAATTCATGACCTTTGACCTCCCTTTTTGCACTGAACTCTCTCGACTTCTGAGAGGAGTGCCGCAGTAGTTGCCTCAGCTGTTCCTGGCTTTCTGGCGGTCCGATAAGCCGATCCGGCGGGCTGGTTCCCCCCCTCCCCTCCCCTCCTCTCTGACCTCTCCGCTCTCAGTGTAATTGCCTCTGAGTTTGATGGACCAGTGTCTCTGAAGCAGACGATGTCTTTCATTGCCGCTTGTGATAACAGCTCTGAGGCCTCCTCCCCCGACCACGACCACGGCCAAAGCTTTTTTCTCAAACGAGTTAACGTCGGTGGTGAGGGAAGCCGCCATCTGCTCAAGGACCCTAAAAGAGAAGGATAAGACATCACTCACCTCACAGCCTTCACATGTTGCTTTGGGGCCCAGACTTTGTGAAGGGGCGGACAGGGTAAGCCCCGCTTTAAACTATATCATATGTGTTGTTTCACCTTTGATTGAAAAATGCTTCCATCAGATTATAAAAGAAAACGCATTACATGATGTTGTTGACTGATGCCCCATTTGGTCATGTATCACGATGTAGTTATGGAGCTAATCTAGCTATATTCTGGACCAAATAGGGGCTTGAGGTGTGCTCTATGCAGTTGCTCTCCAATCCAATCTGTGTATGGAGACCAATAATTAGGAAAACTAATGTGCATATTTACATAAACAAACACATCGGTAAACATCACGCAGCCTAATGTGTTTTCTTTAATCTGGTGGAAGCATTTTTCAATCAAACGTGAAATGACACAGATATGATGGTCGATATTGGGATTTACTCTGCCCGCCCCAGTACTACAATAGAACGGGCCCCAATCCAATATTTGAACTCTGTGACGTGAGTCTTGTCTTATCCTTCTTTTTAGGGTCCTTGTATCTGCTGATGAAATAGAGCCCGTGTTGCTCAAACCCCCCCTCCCCCCCCTCTGGTTTTCATTTCTACTTGGGGGATAACCTCATGCTTTCCATCAAGCACCTTTTAGCAGCACTTATGGTGCATGGTTATGTGGCACAGTTAAATGCACATTTCTACTTAATACAGATGTCAAAATCCTTGTCCTTCTTGTTGTGATCGAAAACATAAGAAGTGCTGCCATCCATTTTTTTAGAACATATTTTCTTTTCCTCTGGATGGAACCTTTGCCAAGCCAAAGAACCCCTCTCTGCCGGCCGTGTGTACAAAATGTATTTCCATTTCAAACATAACGTGCCGCCCATAATTGCATTTAAGTGACAAGATTGAGGTAATTAGCAAACCAGATAATGGGACAAAATACAGGCTTATGAATTGGATCCCATACATTCTGATACAAAGCATATGCGGCCAGAGCAACTAAAAGCCAAAACGTATCCGCAAAGTGGGGAACACATGTCTACAAAGACCTGAATGTGAGCCAGCTTAGAAACCAGAGTCCGCTGGTCCTACCTTATCTCTTGTTCTTGGAGGATACATAAATTGAGTCCCGAGGCTTCATCCACACTATGGGCTATCTGCAGCATTTTCTCACAGAGCAGAAGTCACATTTGGCCAGGCAGCGGACAGAGACGGACGGGCAGTGGATGAGAGAGACAGGCAGTAGATGGGACAGACAGGCAGCGGACGGAGACGGACAGGCAGTGGATGAGACAGACGGACAGTGGATGAGACAGGCAGTGGATGAGACAGACAGGCAGCGGACAGAGACGGACGGGCAGTGGATGAGACAGTGGATGAGACAGGGGATGAGACAGACAGACAGTGGATGAGACAGACAGGTTGATGGATGCCCAGGTGCTGAGTCATGAATCGGCCGTGCGTAGAGGATTTTGAGTCTGGCTCCTGGGGTGCTGACGGACAGCGGCGAGCGTGATAGATGAAGATGTATGACTGCAGATAGACCATCAGATTAGTGGTTTGGTGTATCTGATTCTGTGGTGTAATCAATCCCATTCATCCTCTCCCTGTCCCCCTCTTTGACGCTTGGATCTGCAATCTCTCTGAATGTCCGGCCCCGCGGATGGCCAGCCACACGCACGCTCAGCTAAAGGACCCATACAGAACAGCACCAGCAATATACTCCCTTTTGTTCACTGCAGAAATAAAAAAAATACATACATTCATAAATACATACATAAATAAATACATCTTTACTGTAGTCTCATATTCATCACTTCTTCTTTTTTTGTCTGCCAATGAGGTGAGATAACTCTTATGATCTTGAAAAAGGCAGATCATTGCACCACAGTATCAATTGTTGCAAAAAAAGAAAAAAATTAAGATTTGCATAAGAAACAAGTAGAATTATCTAACCCCATTGGCAGATGTTTACACATTTAGCACCCGATAATAGGCTAAATAGCTTGTTAAGATGGAGATTTTTTTGAAGTGCTAGTTTAGTGGTTCTCAAACCTTTTCATATTAAGGAGCCTTAAACTAATACAAATTAGATCACGGGCCCCCATTTGATAAGATTTTCTCCCAGGGTCCCCCATCTGACGAGATTTTTTGCTTTGAGATGTTTACAGAAAGTGTATAAAACCCATGACCAAAATAGGCATTCTGTCATTGTGTTACCTATGGATGGAATTATAGTGAAAATAAATGACCCCTCTTTTTCCCTGGGCACCCCCTGGAACCCCCTCAAGGACCCCTGGGGGTCCCATGACGCCACTTTGAGAAGCACTGCTCTAGTCTTTACCCGACTTTCTCCGCAATACTGCTGCAGCAAACTCTGCTGTAATAAAACACAGCCTTTTGGTTTTTTGCTGTTTCGTCGCACATCTTTTGCTGATTATATTCCCTTCTTCCCCCTTCTTCACAGGGACGTGATACGTTTAAGGGGTTTGCATATCAGCAGAGTGCTCTAAAGTCTTGCCAATTCTGTTATTTCCCTTGTGGAGATGAGCTAATTGCCAACGGTACAGTTATAGTGTGCAGGACACAACAGTGTTTGGGTTTGGAGAGCCAAATGTGTGGGACACATGTTGAGAGAAATTTGGAGTGAGACAAGAGCGGGGGAAAACCAACCTACATACATCCACAGGATCTAGCATGGCTCCAATGACTTTGCATCGGGGTAAACACCGAGATAAACACAAAATTAATCAAAATCTCAGAGGGAGGCAGAACTTTGCACGTCTCCATGCACTTCATAACGTTCCAGTCACAGAGAAAAATAATGACAACAGCCCCATATTGGCTTTGAGAAACTCTTAACATTTTAATCAATTCCCCAATAAATCTCAATGTGGCCACCCTGCCTTCTTCCTCTGGCTCGGTGTCTCTCATGACTGATATGCATGCACACATTATATTCCCACGTTTCCATCATCCCAGTTAACAAACTGAAACCCAGAAGTATGTTCAGCGCTCTAACAGGAAGTGATGTCGATGTCCTCGTCAAAGAAAATGACCCTGTCAGCATTTGAAATACACAAAGGCTGACACTGTTGTGTTTTCCACAAGATAAGTCACTTTGCCTCCCCAAAGAAGTGAGAAATCTACCCGAAAACAACATAGTGAGCTGTGCCAATTAGCGTGTGTTTTCCAGACTCGGGGCGATGCCTTTGACTCTCTTGTCAAAGTTGTAGTCGCAGAGTCCTACAAACCTACATCTGGCAGCCATGACAGGTAAAAGAAGAATAAAGCACTATTCCACCATCAGCACTAATGGGAATAAATGGCTTACCTGAGCCAGCTAACAGCTAAAACCACATCCTGCTAAGAGCACCCAAAGGCTCCCCGTCAATCTAAGGCCCTAACGGGCCTTTGAATGGGGGAGAAGAATGTCTCCACGCAAAGTGAAATGTTTACGTTATGAAAATACATTGCTTTGCCAAGTTTGCAGAAATGTGGAGGAAAAAAGAGAAGCACCTTGTACGTGAGCAAGCACACTCATTTGGGGCAAGACATCATGCCTGACGGTGAGAGCCGACAGCTGTAAATGTGAGCCAGTGTTTCCTGGCACCACTTCGGGCGCGTTTGGTCAAAGCGTGCACCATCTTTGGTTGAAATCATCCTAGTTACCCGAAGTGAGAGTAGCGCGAGTCCCAGTGCTAATTAATATCACATGGGAGAGAAATGCCGCCATCGGTGTGTGGGAGTACCATCCTTGCTAAGGTGACGACAATGCCCAACATCTTGCAGTGTTTTGTGGTGTGGGAAAACTCCCTGCAAACAATTCTGCCCGTGACCCAAACCCAATGGTGAGTCTCTCCCCTCAGAACATTCCACTGAAGAACAAAGCAGGGAAGGGGCTGAACACGTCTAATAAGCCAATCAGAACAGAGAGCAGCTCCTATGGTGTGTGCCTTCAATTTGCTGCCTCCTCATTTATCTGCCGTTGCAAATGTTTCACCTCTCATCTCCAGCTTTCATTCCGCTCTTTCTTTTTTCCTATCTTTTTTTACTCCGATGGGAGGATGATTTGAACCTGTGAAAAAGGGGCCAGGCTAAGAGAATCTGGCTGCGGAAGATAAACTTGGGACTTTCTCTGCCCGCCTGTCTGTTAACTAAAAGATGGCTGTATGAAAGTGTGTTTTTAATTGCTTCATGAAATGATGTGTGCTTTAATGTTAATAAATAAATTAACTGTAACTGAAGTGGACAAAAAGAAAGACTTCAAACGCTCATTTCAAACCTAATTGAATTCTGAGCGTTCTGTTAAAACACACTCAGCTGCCCATCCCAATTCACTTTGGAGATACTATTCGGTCCGTTCTCTTTCAGTTAGTGGAGCGGATGATTTTCTCATAATTATTCATTTTTCCCCAAAATGGTTTTACTCATTAAATGACCACTGTAGCTTTGTAGCCCTATAGCAATAGCCTCATTTCCTCAGAGGCGGAGGCGGTGAAGTCAGTTTAATAATAACATATGAATTGGAAAGTTACTTAAATGGCAAAACCTTCCTATTTGGTGTATTTGTAATTTGAAATCACTTAAGTATTAAGTTGTTGAAATTGAAGTGAATTTCCGGCCCTTAATTCAATGAGTGATGGGGATTTTAGTCAAGGCTTTATTGTCATACAGTACAAAGGGAAATTCCACAGAAAATTTCAGTTAAAAATGGATATGGTGACAATTAATCATAGTAGACATGTCTTAACAGAAAACTACTTCCACAAATATGTGGAAGACCAGCACACATCACACAAAATAATTATTTGCGGTATGCTTACTTATTTTTAGTTTGGAACTCCCTCACTGGACCTCACTTTGGTTCAAAATAAACCTCTCTAACACCCTGTCCATAAACTCTTTGTGGCACTCCCCCTTGGCAGAAAACTGAGGTCTGGCAGAACCAGAGCCTCTCATCACAAGAACAGATTCTTCCCAACTGCCATCCGCCTCTTCAATGAGGCCTGAAAGCACTTTATCACCCCCCCCCCCCCGCGCTCGGCATCCCTCCCACTAACATGATCTTACCCACCGCATAACTTTAAAGGACGGCACCTTAAAAAAAAAAAAATTGTCTTTCTGTATTGTTTTTGTCTTGATATGACCGCTACGCTGCATACTTGCACTAGTCAAATTCCTCGTATGTAAACTAATTACTTACTGTGGCTATTAAAAATTAATCTGAATCTGAATTTAAATAATTAATTCACTCAAATCCAACAACAAGAACAACAATTAGTCAAATATTTTAAGTTATTTTCTCACTATACAATAAACTATTCTTGGATTTGCAAACAGCGACACACCACAAAAGCTAAAAAAGAAAAGCACACACACACACACACACACACACACACACACACACACACACACACACACACACAACCATGTACTGTAAGACATGTAACACACAGCAATCTTAAGCCCTATTTTGACCCAATTATTATGAATCTAAATATTCCTAATGAAAAGATACAGAAAAAGACGAACATACACAACAGACACGTAAGACGGTGTCCAAGGGGTCCCCAGCAAAAAGGAGATTAATTTATTTTCACTATAATTCCATCCATATGTAGCACAATGACAGAATGCATGAATATTTTGGGCATGGGTTTGATACTGTACACTTTCTGTAATAAAACATCTAAAAGCAAAAATCTTATCAAATGGGGGTCTGTGGTCTAATTTGTGTCAGTTTAGGGTCCTTTACGTGAAAAGCTTGAGAACCACTGGAGAGAGAGAGAGAGAGAGAGAGAGAGAGAGAGAGAGAGAGAGAAACAATAGGAGAATTGAATTCGCACAAGGGGATTGCAGCCATGAAACAAACAGACGCTGTTCTTGCCAGCGACCCCCCCCCCCCCCACACACACACACACACACACAAACTTTAGCCGTATGCGCCGTGTTAGCCTCATTAATCAAACCCACATGTGAGGGCTTTGGAAAGAGGTAGAGACTGGGAGAGAAGAGAGATAGGACAGAGGACGGCGAGGAAGTGATAGAGATTGGGGAGATTGGCTTTAGAGAGAGATTGTGTGTGTGTGTGTGTGTGTGTGTGTGTGTGAGAGAGAGAGAGAGAGAGAGAGAGAGAGAGAGTGGGTGGGTGTGTGTTTAGAGAAGTGGGTGGGTGTGGAAGAGAGAGGAATGGGAAGACTATGGGGTTGCAAGAGGGAGGGTATAGGACTGGGAAAAGTGGGCGTGTAAGAGAGGAGGTCTGGAAGGAGAGAGGGAGGAAAAAGGAGAGAGGGAGAGAGAGAAAGTACTTTGAGGAGAGAGAGAGAGGGGGAGCTGGAGGACTGTGACTGAGGCAACATTAGGCAGGTCCCACTTCAGACATTTCTCTCTGTGAGACAGATCTGCTGCGTTAATCGGTGTGAAGAGTAAAAAGCACGGGAATCGTCATTTTATATATATAAAAAAAAGACGATCTGAACCACACTGACATGTGGTGTAAAACCGGACTGATCAGAACCACACCGACATGTGGTGTAAAACCGGACTGATGTGAACCACACCGACATGTGGTGTAAAACCGGACTGATCTGAACCACACCGACATGTGGTGTAAAACCGGACCCCGAGGCATGCGACTAACATGCACTTCAACCCTTAAATCAGAAAGGAAGTCTCATGTCACTCATCGGAGACAATAGTCATAATTTCGCCACCACAATAACATGGAGGACAGTGAGAACGGACAATGGAAAGAAAGACAAATAGGCTACTTGTATTTGTGGAGACATGCAGTCAGACCTCGACACGTGCCACAACTGAAATGTGTTGCAAACACGCGGCCATGTCGGCAAGTGTAGGCACAAAAATGGAGGTGACATCTTCTGATATTATAACGGCATCTTTTCAGCATCGCTGTCAGTTCATATCGGTGTTGTATAATAGATATGAACAGTTATCCAAAACAAAAATCAGATATGAGCAGCAGTTGGGAATAGAGCATGGAGGCCAGCGGTGCGGACGATACGGCGGTCAAATTGGTGTGATTTAACAATATCGCTGATAGAGCCAGAAGAACCTGGGGCTTCTTTCTCAAGGTTCTGCTCCTTCTCAAAAGACCTACAGTAGGATCCATTTAAGACTAATGGAAATCCCCCAATATTTTTATTTTGACATTTTTCTGCAGTTGGGTTGTGAGCACTTGTGTTCAGGAAATTGTTCAGAAACCCCCTTATTGTCAATATACCTAGGAAAGCCATACATCCCCTGACTGTCCTAGGCCTCTAGTTTGTGCTTGTGAAGTGTAAAGTTTCATGACACTGTGATTATCGGTCACAATAGGTCATTTTATACAGTGAGGTCAAGTTTAGAAACATTGTCTCACAATGAAATGGCTAGAGAGACTAACATCACACATGAATACAAATGGGCTCATTGAATCCACAAGAGGCTCAGCCTTCCAGTCATAGCCAATTCATGCAATTCCAAGAATGTTAGGGAGTATGCAGAAATGTTCAAATAGAATTAGGCAAAAATAACATTTATACTTAAATATTTATTTATTATATATATTATTTGTTTTTTTGTTTTTTGTTTTTTTGTTTGCCCCCTAGTGGCTGGGCCCCAGAAAGCTTTCCTCTTTCCCCCCTTATGGACGACAACAGAGATGTGTTGGAAACATGCAGCCAAAGTTTAGGGCCTGCCTCTTTCACAAGGCTCTGCTCCTTTTCAAAAGAGTTAGTCTCCATTTAAGGCTCATGAAAATCCCCTAATATCGCAAAGTATCTGCCGTAATCATGTCTCATATTTCCCACTCTTAATAGATAATAAATATCAAAGCCATCCGCTCCAGCAGGCCACAGAGAGGCAGCTTTATCCACCTTGACTGAAATCCAACTCCCCGTCCAGAAATTTAGTCTTCGCTTGGAAAATTTTTGAAAGCTACAAATGAGCTGCAGTGTTTGGTTTTTGATAAGCGCTCTCGCTTATCATGTCCTTTTCCAGGAAGAGTGAGATATACTGCAGATGATGGATCACAGTTAATTTTGCTTTAAGAGATGTTGAGCCACCCGGCTCCATTTTCACATGTACTTGTGATTAATGATAGCGTGCGCACCTCTGCGTGAGGATTAGAGACCGACCGATAATCGGTACACCGATTATCGGCAGCCGATATGACGTCATATGCGCGTTTAATATCTTATCGTTAACGGCTTTAATGTCGCCGATAGGGACCGATAAGGGAACATGTCCATATACCTTCAAAATGAGCTTTTTTCAATGGTAACGCTTACTTTGTCCAGCAGAGTGCGCCACGAGGTCACAGGGCAGCTGCCATTCTTTGTTTCCCCAGCCCCCCTCCCCCCTCCTTCTTCCTCCAAAAACAAACCGAGTCGGACACTTACAGACAGCAGTGCAAGTGACTTCAAGTTCCATGGATCTGCGGTGCGGTCTGCCTCATTTCAAGTTGTTACACGGTAAACTTCTGTTAACTGATTGAAATGTTTCGTGTTATCGATTGTGTTAACACACCGCTCGTCCGCCGCTGACTGATAATAAGTTAACAGCGATAGTATGTAGCCAAGCAACAGACTCAATACTTTTCGTCTCCTTAAGAAAGCCTTTCTGGGCATGCTAAAAAATCAGCAGAGGTTTTAGCATTGTCGACAGAGGAGAGATCCTGCTGTCTTGTGACAAGACAAGTCATATGAGTTTTAAAACTCATATGACAAAGAAAGTTAAATTAGGTGCGCACTGCCACATGATGGGACTCTACCCCATGATCAAGCTAGCAGCTACGCTAAGCTAACCATACTTAACGTTACTTAGTAGTTTCCCATCTCAGAAAACAACACGTGCAGTGCTAATTAAACCACCACGGTTAGTGTATAATATCTTATTGACTGCAGTGCTGACGATCGTTATATCTTGACTGTGTGTGGACTGGCAGTATTGAAGCAGTTTTTGAGAAGATAGATAAATGTGGTGCGCACTGCATGTAAACAATGATCCAGCCGGGCCGCTAAGCTACTTAACGTAACGTAGTATTTTGCGAGCTCAGAAAACAATGCAGTGCAAATTAAACCACCACGGTTAGTGTATAATATCTTATTGACTGCAGTGCTGACGATCGTTATATCTTGACTGTGTGTGGACTGGCAGTATTGAAGCAGTTTTTGAGAAGATAGATAAATATGGTGCGCACTGCATGTAAACAATGATCCAGCCGGGCCGCTAAGCTACTTAACGTAACGTAGTATTTTGCGAGCTCAGAAAACAATGCAGTGCAAATTAAACCACCATGGTTAGTGTATTATATTCTTGACTGCAGTGCTGACAATAGTTATATCTTGACTGTGGACTGGCAGTTTTGAATCGGCTTATGACTGTTTGTTTCATTATATAAACAGCGAAGTTTTGGTAAACAACATGCCATGTTTTTGATAATAAATGAAATAACGTTTCTCATTGGAATTTAATTAAAATATGATAGCCTCGAGTAGAGAATGTAATGTATTAATAATGTTACATTTAAGTAGGCTACTACTGTACATGTCAGAGGGACATATTTTCTAGCCTACATTTCTACTCCACTGACATTCTGCTATTGCAACTACTTTTTTGCATGGAATATATAAACACTGAGCAGTTAATGACTTATCTCAAAATAATGAAATGTTGTTCTTTCCTTTATCACTTATTTACAGATGGCTGACAAAAGGCCAAGAAGGAGCAAGATCTGGGAGTACTTCACCGATGCCAATGATGTAGTGGCCTGCAATACCTGCGCAGCAGAGATAAGCCGGGGATCTAGCAAATCCTGCGACAAGAACACAAGCAACATGTGGTACCACCTGAAAGTGTTTCACCAGGAGATCCATGCTGAAGCTGAGGCACTCCGAGCAGCTGAATCAGCGTTACAAAAAAAAAATACAGCAACAATGCAGCAGAACACACTAACACAGATGTTTGACAGATTAAATAAATGGGCCCCTGCAGATCCAAGATCAAAGAAGGTGGACAAGTTGGTGATGGAGATGATTGCGACAGATCTACAGCCATACGCCATCGTTGGAGGTGTTGGTTTTCGAAGGCTTCTAGCTGCCCTAGAGCCCAGGTACACCATAAAAAGTGAGAAGTTCTACCGCACAGAGAAGCTGCTTGAAGTCCATCGTCAAGTAGTGGAAACAATCCAAAAGCTACTCTCTGTTGAAAATGCTGGAGCAGACTTAGCATTCACAACAGACTGCTGGTCAGGGACCACTGAGGCACTGATGAGCTTGACCGCTCATTATATTGACAAAGAATGGAAAAGAGTACAGATCGTACTTAATGTGAAGGCGATGTCAGGATCCCACACCGGCGAGTACATAGGTGAGCTGTTTATGCAGATGCTGGAGCAGTGGGACATTGACAGCAAGCGCGTACTGCTGGTACTACGTGACAGCGGGGCCAACGTGGTGAAAGCGATGAGGGTAGTGGAGATGCCGGGCCTCAGCTGTAGCGCCCACACGCTCCAACTTGTAGTGCAGGATGCCCTTAAATCACAGAGGGCGGTAGTGGATCTCATTGCCCGGCTGAAGAGGTGTGCCACCCACTTCGGTCACTCAATCTGTGCCAAACAGAAGCTTGAAACAATCCAGGCGGAGGTTGGTGCCCCTGGTCATTCCATCCTTCAGGCAACACCAACAAGATGGAATTCGACCTTACACATGCTCAAAAGAATGCTGGAGCAGAAGCGAGCGCTCACCTTGTATGCTGGGGAGTACGGGAACTTTACATGCCCAACTGTTGACGAGTGGGACATAGTGGGCAAACTCGTGGAGACTTTGACTCCTATAGAAGACATCACTCTGGAAATGAGCAAGGCGGATGCTTCCATCTCATGCATCTTACCCACAACTGCAGTGCTACGTCGCTACCTGGAGGCACAGGGTCCAGACACAAGGGGCATCCAAACCCTTAGAAAGACGATGCTGGAAAGCTTGAACAAGAGATTTGGAGCCATGGAGGAAAGAAGAGAAGTGGTTTTGGCCTGCATATTAGATCCACGCTACAAGGAGCGCCCTCTGTCAGACACAACATTAAGTACAGCCAAAATCTGGGTCCAGGAAGAGGCAGAAAAACTCGGAAGACGCACCGCAGAAAGCCGCTCCACTGAAGCAAGCCACAGCACTGCATCCACCAGCACCGCGAGATGCTCCACTCGAGCAAGCAGCAGCACTGCATCCACCAGCACCGCAGCAAGCCCCTCCACTGAAGCAAGCCGCAGCACTGCATCCACCAGCACCGCAGCAAGCCCCTCCACTCGAGCAAGCAGCAGCACTGCATCCACCAGCACCGCAGCAAGCCCCTCCACTGAAGCAAGCCGCAGCACTGCAGCCAACCCCACCGCAGCAAGCTGCAGCACTGCAGCCACCAGCAGGGAGGGCCAGTCTGAGAGTCAGCGTCTTTTAGACAGCCTGTATGATGACCTGCTGCTGAACCAACTAGGACAGGCAGAGCCAGGGGAGCCAGGTGAAAGTCTGCTTGAGGAGCTGGAGCGGTATATGAAAGAGCCAGTTCTGGATCGTAAAAAAGGTTTGTTAAACACTTTGGCTTCCCCGCCCCCCTAGAATGAATGAACATCAATGTATGTTTGTTTTATTTATATCCAGAAAAAGTAATCTAAACTTATTTATTTTTTATCATCATCAGGGGACCCCCTGCAATGGTGGAAGCAGAACAGTGACCGCTTTCTGAAACTGAGTCCATTGGCCAGGCGGTTCCTGACTCCTCCACCGTCCTCTGTCCCCAGTGAGAGGGTGTTCAGCACAGTCGGGAACATCTACGACGACAAGCGAAGCAGGCTGATAGGGTCAAATGCAGAGAAGTTATGCTTCCTGTATTACAATCTGCCCCTTATTGACTGGAAGTACTAAAATAGTCAGCAATTGACTCAAACTACTGAGGGAGAGAGTAGGTACTTTGTTTATTTTGAAAAGTCATATTTTTGTTAATTCTTTATCAAAGTAATCAGCAATTGACTGAACAGTGGCAGTGCACAGTAATGGCATTTATTTAGCCATGTAATTTATTTTCATTTATTATTTATTGAAATGTCAGAAACTGAACAGTGCACAGTAGGCCTAATGGTGTTACTATTTAGCCATTTAATTTATTTTAATTTATTATTTGACAAATTGAAATTGAAAACACATGAGTGTGTGTGTTGACTGTGATGCCAATGATGTTGGTGTGTTCTGAAACTTCTGTTCTCACTCAGCAGCAGTCAATAAAGTAATTTGTTTAAGAAAGCAGCCATCTGTAACTTACTGTACCAGTTTGCAATAGTCATATGCTCATATCGGTGCAAAATCTGTACACAATCCACATAGAAAAAGGTCTATTTTCATTCCAGCTCAAAAATTCACTATATCGGTTTCCTTATCGGCTATCGGTGATTTTCCTGCCTCTAGTATCGTTATCGGTATCGGTTTGAAAAAACCATATCGGTCGGTCTCTAGTGAGGATTCATCATTTGTCAGTCAAAATGTTTACGCTCCACTAATTTACTGATAATGTTATCCAGGCCAGTCTGAGTGGTCAACTGCATGCAATCCCACATTTTCTAAGGCTGCTAAAAATAATACTAATAATGTTAACATTATCTGTATAGCCCTTTCCAAAACGAGCAATAAAACAAGAATGAAGAAAACAAAATAGGACAAGCACTAAAAATAAAACTGGCACTATGTCGTTTCCCACACATTCAGAGTATTGTATTATGTTTCAGCAATGCCACAAAACAGACAGAGCATTCTCATAATCCGGCAAAATGTACGAAAACCCCAAAAGTCCCAAGAAGCCTCTTTCTTGGAGGTATCTAATTGCCCAAACAGGCTGATCTTAGGTGTCTTGTGAAAATGACCTCTTAGGTGTTGTGATTGTATGGGAGAGTCTGGATCACTTAGTGCTAATCCATCTGAGAGTCATCTGTGCTTTTCTCTCACTCACCTTTGACCTTTCTCAAGCTCCCTGGTCCCAAATCCACTGGCGGTAAAGAGTCGGGGGGGTGGTGGCAGGGGGGACATTTTCCTCTGGATGTTTCCTGTGGATCTGAATGTTCCTAAATGTTTCCAAGCTTTGAGGTCTCGCAGTGCGTTTTTCAGCAAACACTGCAGGGCGAGGGCGTTATTTGTTTCCCAAGGACCACTAAAAGCTAAAAGGCCTAATCCTCCTCCAAACTAATAGCTACCAGAGGAGCTGTCAAATACTGTGAGAAACGCTCAAAGCGCTGTTTTAGCACACAGCCAGCGTGCTGTTTAATCTGTCACGTAGCCTATCCCCTCCCTAAAAGAATCTCACATCCTCGCCTCTTTTCAGAAGAGTTTGGCGCGGCCCTCGACAAAGTTGCCATCTGCGTGCGAGCCACTGGCCTTGAAGCCGATCGGCGCTGGGGAAATCAAAAACCCCCGCGATCGACCCACCACGAGGCGAGTCCTAAATCCTTTCAGAGGTCGGCTTTAGCGGCGGAAAAACGGGACAGGAAGATAATTGAGTGATAAGCATAGCTGAATCGTTAGCAATGGGCCCAGGGGCTTTCAAATTAAGACCCGCTTTTGACACTTAAGAGGGCGAGAGGGGAGCCCGGGCCAGTTGTGCGAGACGAGATCCTGTCTAGGGCCACATCAGGCAGGAAAGGGGGGAGCGGGAAGGTCGGCATGTCGGGGTTAGCGAGTGTGGATGGCGATGGCTTGAGTTGAGACGGCTGCCATCACCCACTCCCCCTCCCCCCCCCCCCACACACACACACACCACCCCCCCCTCTCCTCTTTGCACGGGGGCACCCCCCCACACACACACACACACACCACACCCTCCTCTCCTCTTTGCACGGGGGCACCCCCCCACACACACACACACACACCACACCCTCCTCTCCTCTTTGCACGGGGGCACCCCCCCCACACACACACACACACACCACACCCTCCTCTCCTCTTTGCACGGGGGCACCCCCCCACACACACACACACACACCACACCCTCCTCTCCTCTTTGCACGGGGGCACCCCCCCCCCCCCCCACACACACCACACCCTCCTCTCCTCTTTGCACGGGGGCACCCCCCCCCCCCCCCACACACACACACACACCACACCCTCCTCTCCTCTTTGCACGGGGGCACCCCCCCCACACACACACACACACCACACCCTCCTCCCCTCTTTGCACGGGGGCACCCCCCCCCACACACACGCACACACACCACACCCTCCTCCCCTCTTTGCACGGGGGCACACCCCCCCCCCCACACACACACACACACACACCCCCCCTCTTTGCACCGGGGGATTGAGGAAGTATTGGCGAGGGGGGGAGGTAAGAATCCAAGGCACACAGCGGCACAGGACAACGTCTCCATTTAGTGCAGCCAAAAAGCAGCTGCTTCCAAATGTTCCCCCACAGTAAGCCCTGGAGACCCTGCCCCGTGTACCCCGACATGCCCCTGCCCGCCACCCTCCCACACACACACACACACATAAAGACGGAGAGACCGCTTTCCTTACTAAGTTACCCTGCTTATACTGTATAGTTTTCCACAAGCGGCCTTACAGAGACACACAAATGCGTAACAACGTGGTCTTTTTCCATCTTCTCATTAGACTACCTTTTGGACACACACAAAACAAACACACAGTTATACTTAAGCCACGTTTGGGGTATTTACACAGACTTACATTCATTTCCTGGACACTGTCCTAACCATAACCACTACTTGTCTAAACCTGCAGATGTACCTGTTTCAAAGTAGCCTATTGTCGCCGCCTGTCGCAGCATAAGTGTTTTCCTTCAGTGGATAGTTCAGTGAGTTTTGCTCTCAGAATGATAAGACCAATACCATTGGAGTCTGTGGTTTCTCAGCTTTCATTTGGACTCTTACTGGTACGGGAAAAAAATCCAACCATTACCGTGACCACCGCGGCAGTACTTTTGTGCCAATAGGGTATTTAGAAACAGGTAACATCTACTACCCTTGCCCTAACCTTAACCTAACCCTGACCTTAACCACTGACCACAAAATCAGCTTTTTATCAATTGGGGACACGGCTTTGTCCCCAGTTGCACAAGCCGTCCCTGATCATCTGCTCTTAAGTCTGGTGTGTGTCGCTGATTTTGGCATACCCTGCTGTCCCCCTCCTCACACTCTCTACACCCTTACACTCTCTCTACAGCCGCCACCCTCTGTCTGTCTGTCTCTGTGACTCTGGATTCCAGAGCTGTGTCGATAGAGAAGCGCGGACCACCCCGCTCTCCCCCTGAGCCCCGGCCGGCGTCTTACACAAATAAACCAGCGGAGGTTTAATGACATCAGGCTTCAGGATCCTTTTCGCTTTCTTTATCAAAGGATTAAATGCTCGTGGGCTGCCTGTGTGTGTGTGTGTGTGTGTGTGTGTGTGTGTTCTCTATTGTCAGGGCGTGAGTGTGTGTATGTACGTGTGCGTCCGCTGGTGTAGTAGTAAATAAAACGCTGGGTGGTTAAACATCATCATACCGCTGGCAAACGACCAATATAAGCTATAAGAATCGATTATATTCTCATCAAAAACGTAATTACATCAGTTTGATGTAAGTTACAAATATGTCATGAAGATTTATATCAACCTAAAAAAGATGGGTAAAACTGTACTCCACAAGTAAAAGCCCCCAAAATCAGATTTTCTCCACGTGTTTGTATAAATGTGCACAGATGATTGAGTATTCGAAAGTTTCGAGTGAGGGAGAGCGACGCGGAAGCTGATTCGTTTCAGATTTTTTCTATTTTCTCGTCATCCCTTCCTAACAGCTGTTTGTTGTCCGCAGCGCTCCGCAGTCCAAGGAGAAAGGACAACCCCCTAATGTAAACCAGGGACCTTAATAAAGATGGATGCTCGCTTTTATATCCCTCAACGCTGACGATTTTTTGTGTTGATGTTCGCCCCGTCCCGAGGGATCGCGCGGGGCACATATTTCAGCACATCTCCGAGAGGCGGAATCACTGACCCACTCCAAACTGTTTACATATTGTAATCATCGCCCTTGCTGTTTGACATGTAAAGTTTGCACTGCTAAAGCTGCGCTGCGCTATTATTTCAGGGCCCGGGATACACTGTGGACATGCATGCAGAGAGAGGTCCCATTCATTGGCGGTTGTAATCCCGCCGGCGTAGCTTCTGTGTATTTTCAATCCCTTGTCAACATGGTCGAATCCTACCGGGATCGCACTCCAGACAATAGATGTATTATTCACATTTGACTCCATTTGCAATTCTCATTCACTTTGAATCTAAAATGTAATCAGTATCTCTAAATACTGAATGTAACAGACAATTTCCGAAGGTTAAAGTTGACATTTCAAATTATAGAAACTCAAGGTGTGTTTTCGCACAATGGTAAACAGATGTTGCTCGTGCGAACCTCTGCGAAGGCAGTTATGCAAATGTGACACCGAAATCTGCATATTCAAAAAATGAGCGCTGCTAAATTTCCACCGCGGTGTTGACCTAATTCTTACGGATCACGGATAACATAATAATTATGCTAAAACAGATGTGGGCTAATGCGCCTAGCATGCATTCAAAGGCATTTAAGCTATTTCCCTTTCCTAAACCGCTCCTTCTCAGGTTCAACTGCAGCCTTAAGTAACGCCTGTGCATAATTTAACTCCCCAAACCGCATATCAATACGCTAACTGCATGTTTATGTCGGAAGCAATTAGCTTTGAAATTGTTTGGCGAGACTTTGGTGACAGAAGCAGAGCGTGTAATGGAAGCACCGCAGTGAGGGGTGATTTACACTGGTCAAGACGAGCCTAACCCATACGGGAAGAGAACACTGTTCTGAGGTCAGCAAGACACCAGGCACCTAGGCCTACCTGATGGAATCCATGTGAGCTTGTGTGTGCGTGTGTGTGTGTGTGTGTGTGTGTGTGTGTGTGTGTGTGTGTGTGTAAGGGATGGGAGACCAATTTCAAAGTTAGACCCACAATAACAGCAGTTAGCAACAGCTTAATTTAGTGCTAATTTACATTTAGCTGGTGGCCCTTGACCCTAAACTGAACAAATGATGATGTATAATGTATATTTTAATCAGCTATGCAGGAAATGATGATTTTTTTAACTCACGCACACGTACACACACTCAAACCCCTTCCAACTTTTTGTAGTCGAGTCGAGTTAGACTCAAACTTGAGTCACGACTTCTAAAAACGTCCTGGACACATTTTCAGAACTCTTGAGTTGGACTTGAGCACTGATGGCTCGGACTTGGACTCGAACATTCAGGCATTCCAACTCACAAGTTGTAGACGGTCTGGACTCGACTTGTTATAAGTCTAATTGGTAACACTTTCTATGAAGGTCACGTTTATAATCTATTATGAGCACATTTACAAGACATTATTATAATGCATTTATAAGGCTTTAAAAAATATATTTTTAAATGTTTATAATCATGTTTTTGGCAACTTATAACAAGGTTTATGAAGTATTATACGTGGTATAATAAAATAAATACCAATAAAAATAAATAATACTATTTTTGTTTTGTTTTACGTCTCACAGCCAGCAAATACTACTCATAATTCCTCATAACTGTGTTATAATGTAGTATCATATTGGTGTGACTTTACTTCAACCTCACAAAGGCGTGCCATAGTGTATTTTTGATTATTATTATAATATATTATGTCCACCACTTATAATAATTTATAAACTGATAATAAACATTTATAAATTGTTTTATAAAGGCTTATGCATGCATTATACTATAATGTCTAATGAATGTGCTTATAATGCATTATAGACATGTCACATGACCTTCATATAAAGTGTTACCAATAGGGGTGTCACGATACACTCAGTTCACGATACGATACGTATCACGATACTGGGTTCACGATAACGATACGATACGATTTTAACAATATTTTTTTAAACTTGAATAATGACAATATATGACTGGAAAAGTAGTATTTTATTTGAAATGCACAAATACAAAACATGCTGTTGTGGGAAATTGTTATTACAATAACAACTAGAAAAAACATGAGATTGGAGATAAGGCTTATCTTGAAATAGAATTAGTTACACCGTCACTTAGATTTACTTTGAACTAAAAGGTTTCTCAGCAGTATAAATTCTCATTATGCATCTTCAGTTTTTCTTCAAACTCAAACAACAAGACTTTTCTTAATCTATTTTTTATGCATCTTCAGTTTTTCCTGTCAAGTAAACAGTTTTGCCAGAAACTCAATTGAATGGTTTCTCTCCTGTATAACTTCTCATGTGTCTCTTCAGAGACTTGTTCAACTGAACTACTTTCCACACATTGAACTTCAACAAACAAAGACGTTTCTTAGTCTATTTTTTGGGTTTTTTTTTTTTTTTTTTTTTTTTTTTTTTGCGCGATATGAGATTTCATCTCAACGATACATATCGTGACGTTTTACTATCGCGAAATTTCGTGGGACGATATATTGTGACACCCCTAGTTACCAACTTATTTTGTAATAGGCCCTAATAATTTGGCATAAGATATTGATCCCCCCCCCCCCCACACACACACACACACACACACACACACACACACACACACACACACACACACACACACACACACACACACACACACACTCAGCTTACTGGCAAAGTAGTCAGTCTCACTGGCTGCTGCACTGTAGGCAGGCTGAGAGCGATGATGATGGATTAGTTTGAAGGTAGCTAAGGCAACTTCCAAAACTTCAAAAGCAGTTGAACTCTTACAGTTGTAATTATTCATAGGGCATAAACTGTTAGCTTACTTGTACACAATTAGCAACTAAGTGATGTGAGCGGGCTGCCGACAGCATGCCTCAATACCTGCTAGAAACATTAACCTTAGATATTGTGACAAATAAAAGATTCACAAGTATGAACGGAACAAGCCAAGGGCAGTTCATTAATGTACGAAACAAGACTGCAATTAAGCACAGTTATTAGCTTGTGTTAGCTTTTCTGTCCAGATGATTCCACCATTAAAGATGGGTTTAGATACTGCATTATGTGCAGCTGTTTCCTTCATCTAAAGGCTGCTTTACCTACCAATGAAATACTCCAAATTAATTACTGAACCACACTTTACTAAACTATATTGTTTATGGCATGCTTGGTTAAAAATAAATACCTTTATTATGATGTTGTTTTTGACTTCGGGGAAGGTCACTGCCATTATTAGTTATGTTGCAAAAAGTAATTAATTTCAAATAAAGTAATATCTGTTGATGGAAATGCTGAAGAACACTTACAGTGTACTGTTAAATAAACAGGATCCCATTTCTTTAGGGGAGGCGGTCTGGAACAGAAATGCAGGAAAATGGTTGTAAAAACACCATTTATTTCTGGGGGAGGGCCAGACCCTGCTGCCTACAGCTCAGGGCCAGACCCTGCTGCCTACAGCTCCCACCTTCAGATATGTGAACAACATGATCCTGAAAATGAGAACTTGTAGCTCTCAGGCTGGAATCTGGATGGTTAGTTTAATTTAATGACACACATCTAAACCTGCAGGCTTGTTTATGGGATTTGTAAAATAGACACAAAAATAGACCTTGAGCATAACATTTTTTTTATGAAGGAGCAAGAAAGTGAGAACCAGACAGTTGAAGTGTACTCTCACTGTTGATTCTGAATGGATTTAACTAATGATGAAGATTTCATTTTTAGAAGGCATCTAGTCCATGAGTAAATACCAGTACCAACTTTGGATTAGTAAACGGTCTATCATCAAATATTGCCTCATGCTAGAGCTTTCTACTGGACTCACAGAGATGATTTTGATGCCAGTCCTCTCGTCCGATATTGGTTAAGGTAACCAACGGGTCCAACGCCCACAAAGTCAGTATATAGCCTTTCAATTGTAGGGTAAGAGAAGCATTGAAAAATGTTTTAACATGGATTTAATAAGTAACAAATGAGGTTGGAGGAACATTATTCTTCTCCAAAATTAATAAAAACATTCATTACGTCCTTAAAAAAATAACATTGCAGCAAATGTTGGCTTAGCGGAATAAACCGTGGAGTTGGTGTGGTGAAACAATCAAGGCATGTAGAGTTATTATGTCTGAACATATCCTTTCTGTAGGTTTTAACCTCATTACAGGCATATTCCCCGTCCACTGTGTGAGACCATTTCAGGCCAGAGCGCGTGTTGTACACACACACACGTCGTCAATGGTGGTGGTGAGCCGTGATGCTTTCCAGATTCTGACTGCTGCTAACTTCCTCCAGAAGCGCATACGTGCACCCACACACACACACACACACACACACACACACACACACACACACACACACACACACACAATCATGCACATACAACCTTTTTCTGTCACATGTACACACATTTTTACACACATCCTCCAGCCCACACACACACACACACACACACACACACACACACACACACACCCACCCATGTCACACAGATACCCATGTCAAACTGTGCCAACGGCAGTGGAAATATGGAGCACATTTTCAAGTCACTCACTGTGTCCTCAAGGAGAAATCCATTTGAAATGTTCCCGACCTCATTGGTTTAGAAAGAAGGGCCGAGCCAACAGTTGTGTTTTGTTTATCACTGAGTGATACGATCGCTCAAACTATGAATCAAACGCGTTACGCGCATAGCATGGAGTCCTCCAAGGCCAAAAGGGGGCTCAGCCATTGGTTAAAAGAGCAGTCTGCTGAAAGAGGGGGGGGGTGCAGTTCTTATTATCGCAGAGGAAAGATAGCACTAGCCTTTCACTTTGCTAATTGAATCCAAGAGAGAGGCTAATTGGTTTTCAAACGAAGCATTAAGAAACAAAACCAAGGACTTATGATAACAAAGGAAGGAGAGGAAAATATGAGAAAGGACAAGATTGAAAGAAAATTGGCAAATTGGAAATACATTCTGTAGCCTAATGAAAATTAAAACTCAACCACAGACATCAGGGGAAGTGACAGAATACTAGCCTGGTAAAGCATCCTGATCACATGACCTCACATTCTGTTTCAGCCTGCAGATCAGTCTGGCCTCCAGCCCGCCCCCAGCCATTTCCAGAAATTACAAAGTGCATGGGCCAATCAGATCAGGGACCTACCTGCCTTATACAGTAGTTGACAATGTAACCGGCCAATCAGGGATGCCGCTGGCAAAACAGTATTGCAGCTCCCAAAGCAAACAACATTAACATTCGTAGAGTAAATAGCCATCATGCATTGATTGATTGATTTAACTCCGCTCCAAGTGAAATTGCATTGGATTTGGCGACGCTGATTGGCTGAAGGAGTTGTCCGTCAAGGCAAGTACCCACTGAAATCGCAGGCGGCTAGGAGTCGCCTGATACTGTACATAGAGTGAAACAGAATATGAGATCACATTATCAGGATGGGTTTTATAGGCTAACAGAATATTGAAAAATACAGAAACCTGTTGAGGACATAAAGCAGATCCAGTGTAGCTGTGTTTACATGATTGCACACATTGACGCCTGCAGCATATTTGGATCTCCCGCAGCGTTAAGACGGCATAATGGTGAGAAGTCCGTCTCCCAGCAGCCCTGGCTTTAGCTGCCCTTCACTAATCAACTATGTGTGTGGATAGCCAGGCTTCTGATGCCGGGGCAGGCGTTTACAAGTTCAGCAGCGTGTGTGGGCCACACACACACACACACACACACACACGCATGCACACACACGCACGCACACACACACACACACACACACACACACACACACACACGCACGTGCTCGCACACACACGCACAGATCAACAATAGCCTCCAGCCACCAAGGCACCTTCCCACAATAACTCTGCAGCACATGTTAGCTACATGCTGCTAGCTCAATCAAGGAGCTGTTGGAGGTTTCTAATGCTACGTCAAGTTTCCATGCAAGCGTGACGGGCAAACGAGCCACGCCGTGGAAACGTGCCCATGTTGCATTTGCTGTACTGGTCAGTTTCCCTCCCGCTCTCTCTCTTTCTGTCTGTGAGTGTGAATTTCTCTTCATTCTATATTCAGTTTTTGGGCTCTGCTCCCTGTACACATAACCTATATTATGCATCATTCACTCGTTGCAGTATTACCGTAAATTCCGGACTATAAGCCGCGGCTTTTTTCCCGTTTTTTGGCCTTTTTTGGCCCCTGCGGCTTATATAACGGTGCGGCTTATCTATGGATTTTTTCAAAAAAAAAAAAAAAAAAAAAAAACTCTTTTTTAGCACTCTTTCTAACTATAAATCCACTTCTGTTTTAATTTCCTCTCTTGCCCTCTTTTAACAACATAACATAACATAACACAACACAGGTGGTGTTGTGTTATGTTGTTTTGTTGAAATGTTAATAAATGGGAGCTTCCTCAAACAGCCATCTCTTTCCCGACAATCCCCTCTGTGCATGAACCCTTACATATGGTAATTAAACATTAAAACACAAAAAAAAAAAAAAAAAATACCATTAAAACACCCGCGGCTTATAGTCCGGTGCGGCTTATATATGTAAAAAACAGTCAACTTTGCAGGTGCGGCTTATACTCCGGTGCGGCTTATAGTGCGGAATTTACGGTACTTGAGTAAACGGTTAGAGTGCAATTGACTTTGACAACTTTCTTCCTATTATGATTGTTGAACTTTGGTGCAAAATGGCGTCTCTAGAAAGAAGCCCTCACTCTTGATTCTGACGATGTGACGTGATGTCATCGTCTGTGATGTGATGTCATCGCCTAGCTTGGAAAAAGAAAAATACACAACCACAATAAAATATCATAAAGGAATTTGGAATGCGAGATTCATTGCCAATAGATCCCCCCCTTTTTCCAATAGCCGTGTTAAAGTGTTTTAGGTTGATTTTAGTTTAAAAGCCAATGAGAATGCACAGTCGCACACTTTAAATATGCTAATGTACAAATATTGCACTTTTAATAATTACCTTTTCCAAATATAATTGCCTGACGTAATTTTGCGAACTCAAGCCAGTTGAAGGAAGTTACAGCATTACAGAGAGATGAATATGGGTATACATCTTTCCCAGCTGGTCCCCTGTCTCATCTGAAATCCAAGCCAGACATTGTACAGTGGAAGTTCATATAGGCACTTGCACTGACTCAATCCAAATCCATGTGGGATTTGAGGGGTTATCTGAGACACAGACGCCTCTCAGAGGAGGGGAGGGGGTCACTGTGTCCGTTTCATCTTTACGGCTGCGTGGTCTCACTCACATCACACAGGACACACATTCATATGCAGGAATGATAACAAGGGGACCACTCGCACTTCAAAGTGCCGGCATTTATGCTTTTTTGAATTGCCACAAAGAGATATTGTTTTTACATGTTTTGGCTTTGAAGCAGGTTAAGCTGACCTTCTTTTTGAACATTGGAGGTTTTAGTGAAAGCACTGTTTATTATAGAAAGCTGTTTGTCCTTATGTGGGCATGTACTTCCTATCAGGTCATCATAGGACAGTTGATGGGTTCTGTGGCATTTTATACAGTAGAGCCAAGTAGAGATGATCCGCTGTGGCGACCCCTAACCCTGTGGTGACCCCTAACGCTGTGGCGACCCCTAACAGGAGCAGCTGAAAGAATAAGATGATCCAAGTAGAGATGAAACGGTATGAAAGTTTTATATCACGATTATAGTGAACAAGAATATCATGGTTATCAGTATTATCGCAGTATTGTTAAAATGTGCTGAACATTTTCAAAAAGTACTCACTGAAATTATTTCACCAAGGCTGCGCGCCTGTGTATGAGAGACTTTGGTTGATGATGGACAGTACCATGTTTTTAAAAGTGCTGGAATCAAACATGGTTTTAATGATAATTCAAATGTGATGTGAAATGATAATACTAACTGTCAGCAATTTTATCACTAAACCGGTAATCGTTTCATCCCTAGATGAACGTACGCTATGTCAGCAACTGTTTCACATCTCACTCCTTTGCAACACGTCTGTTTCTCCAAGAGGGTAGGAAAAACACGGCCGGCCAACGTTTCTAGGGGGACTCAAAACAAGCGCGCTCAAAGAGAAGCCTGTTGCACCTGTTGCCAGCTCTCGACAGCGGCAGGAGCTGTCAGCCGGGCCCCTCTGGGAGTCTGAGGGATTGGGTGAGAGAGGCACGGTCCACCAAGTGTGACTGGCTGGAGACGTGGGGTTGACTAGGGGCTGTGTGACTGGCTGGAGACGTGGGGTTGACTAGGGGCTGTGTGACTGGCTGGAGACGTGGGGTTGACTAGGGGCTGTGTGACTGGCTGGAGATGCAGTGTTGTTGACTAGGCGCTGTGTGACTGGCTGGAGACACGGGGCTGACTAGGGGCTGTGTGACTGGCTGGAGACACGGGGCTGACTAGGGGCTGTGTGACTGGCTGGAGACACGGGGCTGACTAGGGGCTGTGTGACTGGCTGGAGACACGGGGCTGACTAGGGGCTGTGTGACTGGCTGGAGTCACGGGGCTGACTAGGGGCTGTGTGACTGGCTGGAGACACGGGGCTGACTAGGGGCTGTGTGACTGGCTGGAGACACGGGGCTGACTAGGGGCTGTGTGACTGGCTGGAGACGCAGTGTTGTTGACTAGGGGCTGTGTGACTGGCTGGAGACGCGTGGTTGACTAGGGGCTGTGTGACTGGCTGGAGACACAGGTTGACTAGGGGCTGTGTGACTGGCTGGACAGTGGAGACACGGGGTTGACTAGGGGCTGTGTGACTGGCTGGAGACACGGGTTGACTAGGGGCTGTGTGACTGGCTGGAGACACAGGTTGACTAGGGGCTGTGTGACTGGCTGGAGACACAGGTTGACTAGGGGCTGTGTGACTGGCTGGAGACACGGGGTTGACTAGGGGCTGTGTGACTGGCTGGAGACACAGGTTGACTAGGGGCTGTGTGACTGGCTGGAGACACAGGTTGACTAGGGGCTGTGTGACTGGCTGGAGACACAGGTTGACTAGGGGCTGTGTGACTGGCTGGAGACACGGGGTTGACTAGGGGCTGTGTGACTGGCTGGAGACACAGGTTGACTAGGGGCTGTGTGACTGGCTGGAGACACAGGTTGACTAGGGGCTGTGTGACTGGCTGGAGACACGGGGTTGACTAGGGGCTGTGTGACTGGCTGGAGACACGGGGTTGACTAGGGGCTGTGTGACTGGCTGGAGACACGGGGTTGACTAGGGGCTGTGTGACTGGCTGGAGATGCAGTGTTGTTGACTAGGGGCTGTGTGACTGGCTGGAGACACAGGTTGACTAGGGTCTGGCCTTGTAGCCGTCACCGCTTCTCCGCTTCTCCTGCCCATCCTTCATGTGAAAAGTGAGGAGAGAAATGTTCTTTTCCTGCCTGAGTCGACAGCTCGCTCTGCCAGGATCTGCCCGGGCCCTTCCTCCTATTCCCTCCTGACAGTTGTCACGGCACAGCGCCGCGCTGCCATTTCCCTCGCACCTGTGACTGACTGACCGCAGCACGCTGCCCCCCCACACCCCCACCCCCACCCCTCCGTGCTTTCAATAAAACATGGAGGGTACTTGAGCGAAGGGAGGCTCTCTGTGAGTGCTGGCTGGAATTGAATTGTGTGAGATACACACTATTGTTTCATTTCACTCCAAACCCTTCTGCCTTTGGGTCTTGTTATGTATTCAAGTCAACTCAGTGCAACTAATAAAGTTTCTCTTTATATGATTGATTAATTGATTGATGTGTTTATTTAAGTGTCAACAGTCAGAATGGCCACGTGACAAATCATAATATGCAGTTCCACAAATTCAAAACGAGAAAGTTTAAACAAAAACATTCAAATTCCATGACAGAATAATGTTCTATTATTGGTTACAATGTTCTCTGTCTTAGTTGCCATGCATGTTTCTATAATATCTATATCTATAAATCTTGCTAAGACAAAAAATATCCTGATTAAAGAGCCAACTCAACATTATTTTTTCAAAGCGATAATTCCTCAAATCACAATACAAACGCAAAATGATTACAAAAAACAGCAACACATAAACGCAGCATAAGTACACGGCATAAGGTGCTATTAGTTACTCTTCTTTAAAGGTTAAACCACTGCATGCTAACTATGTATTGGCATGCAGTGGTTTAGAGCTGCAACAATTAGTTGATTAATCTATTAGATTGACAGATTTATTTTTCTTTAATAATCGATTAGGCTGATTCCTAAGAAAAAATAAATACTAACATTCTCTTGTTTCAGCTCCTTAATGTGAAGATGTTCTGGTTTCTGTAGTCTTCTAAGTAAACTGATTATCTTTGGGTTGTGGACAGTCAGGACATAAGAAGACAGGATGTCCTTTTGGGCTTGCTGGGTAGGGTTAGGCTTGGTGCCATCACCACCTTTCTTTTCATGTCCATGTCTCTGCACCAATACAACAAATCTGAACTGCAGCAATTACAGTGCTTTGACTTCTGATTGAATTGCGCGCTCTTGGTTCTGTACGCGTCTTACCCATTAAAAGCTGGAGTCTTATTACACAGGCCCTTCATCACATTGTTTGCTCATCTTGACTGATGTGAAGAAGCCGCGAGGCCGTACATATACCGCACACTCCCTGGAGCATGCCAAAGATGTTTCCCAGCTCATTCCCTCCACCACACATGGAGCATCTCTCACATTCCAGCTGTGTGCATTTGTCTCCTCCGGAGCCGAGGAAAACTCCAAGCCCTAATTAGAAGCCCTGGGAGAAAGCCCTGGAAAATTCATGGAAAACGACGACGAGAATTCCGCGCGATGCAGAACTTCCAACGCTCGGAGAATGTGTGTGCCACATTTTCACGGCTCATCATTCCGAGGTGCAGCTGATGGCTTGCGATGAGCACGGTGAATTATACACATTATAGCGGTGAGCTTGTGTAGAATGCGCCCGAGCTGTCTGGCAGCTCCTCTCCGCAGGAATATCAATCAGAGTTGCTACAATATGATGACAAGTCCAGCTAGAGCAACACAGTGTCGGTGATGCAGTGGCTGAATGATTTTACAGCCTAGAGGACAGTTGGAATGATGCTACATGCTGACGGGATGAAGTTATGTATGAGGACGGACAGGGTCAAAACGATGGCTTCGTAACTAAACACTTCATTTGAATGAATATGTAAGTGATGATAATACATTGTCAATATTCTGCCAAAAAGTCCGGCAATGTTTTCCATACATCTCACAATGCCAACACTACTGAGAAAACCCTGCGGAATTACAATGATGCGTTGATAGTTCTAGTCTAGTCTATTTATATAGATCTTTATCACAAGCATGT
Organism: Poromitra crassiceps; assembly: GCF_964638095.1. Taxonomy (NCBI): domain Eukaryota; kingdom Metazoa; phylum Chordata; class Actinopteri; order Beryciformes; family Melamphaidae; genus Poromitra; species Poromitra crassiceps. The sequence goes on from NC_139632.1 coordinate 28,912,454, forward strand.
CTTAAAGGACTAGCACAGCATTATATACACAACATGACATACTACATCATATACATATACACACATCATTATAGGCTACTCCATACATTAACTACATCAGATACTGCCCAGTGTTTCCCCTATGAATTCAGCAGGTGTGCCACTGTTGAAATATGGCCGCCGCTGTTGAATTACACTGTTAAAAAAGAAAATGTATTTAGAAACAAACGTTATATTATGTTGTGCTACAGACACTTCATATCCAGGTCAGTACCTGTGTGTAAAGCATATTTATAAACAAGAAGCTTTGTGCTTACCTGATCATGACAACATACTGTTGGTGTCGGAATCACGGGGGACAGGGGGACATTGTAGGAGTAGCGTACTACAGGAATATCATAGGAATACTATAGGATTACTGGACTACAAATACTAGATGACATTTTTATTGACTGTATCTCCTAATAGACAGGACAGGACTAGACACGGCACACTTTGCAAGCAAAATATTCTTTATCTTTTGTGCAAAAACTGTTTTTGCAGCACCACTGCTACTCCATCCTAGGGGAAACACTGCATCCATCATATACAGTATGTCATAGATCATCATTTGCTAAATCATCATACTACACACAAACACTGAGCTGCATGTCTTTGGACTGTGGGTGGAAACCGGAGCACGTGAAGGAAACCCACAAAACACGGGGAGAACGTGCAAACTCCACACAGACAGTACCACCATGCCACCAACGCTCAGTAGTTTGACTTGGTGTGTGTGTTTCGAAAAACACTTTCTGACAATGAACCTGTCTAACTCAGCTCATGAAGTTTACGCAAAACTAAAAATCCATGTTGCCCGAGCAAACCGGCAGGATGCAGTCTAAAGAAAATGCATACGTAAACAAAACAACAGTGACTCCAAAGCACCTGTCTGTTGGCCGTGTTGCTGTTGGCAGAATGAGTTGACAGGCTGCGGGAGGACGGTTACTCCAGCAGTGTCAGGGATGCACAAACAGCGTCCCGGTGACACCTCTCTCACCCATTACCACTGTGAAACTATCCTCTCTCGCCCATTACCACTGTGAAACTATCCTCTCTCGCCCATTACCACTGTGAAACTATCCTCTCTCTCCCATTACCACTGTGAAACTATGCTCTCTCACCCATTACCACTGTGAAACTATCCTCTCTCACCCATTACCACTGTGAAACTATCCTCTCTCACCCATTACCACTGTGAAACTATCCTCTCTCGCCCATTACCACTGTGAAACTATCCTCTCTCGCCCATTACCACTGTGAAACTATGCTCTCTCACCCATTACCACTGTGAAACTATCCTCTCTCACCCATTACCACTGTGAAACTATCCTCTCTCGCCCATTACCACTGTGAAACTATCCTCTCTCGCCCATTACCACTGTGAAACTATCCTCTCTCTCCCATTACCACTGTGAAACTATGCTCTCTCACCCATTACCACTGTGAAACTATCCTCTCTCACCCATTACCACTGTGAAACTATCCTCTCTCACCCATTACCACTGTGAAACTATCCTCTCTCGCCCATTACCACTGTGAAACTATCCTCTCTCGCCCATTACCACTGTGAAACTATCCTCTCTCGCCCATTACCACTGTGAAACTATCCTCTCTCACCCATTACCACTGTGAAACTATCCTCTCGCCCATTACCACTGTGAAACTATCCTCTCTCGCCCATTACCACTGTGAAACTATCCTCTCTCGCCCATTACCACTGTGAAACTATCCTCTCTCTCCCATTACCACTGTGAAACTATCCTCTCTCACCCATTACCACTGTGAAACTATCCTCTCTCACCCATTACCACTGTGAAACTATCCTCTCTCGCCCATTACCACTGTGAAACTATCCTCTCTCTCCCATTACCACTGTGAAACTATCCTCTCTCACCCATTACCACTGTGAAACTATCCTCTCTCGCCCATTACCACTGTGAAACTATCCTCTCTCGCCCATTACCACTGTGAAACTATCCTCTCTCGCCCATTACCACTGTGAAACTATCCTCTCTCACCCATTACCACTGTGAAACTATCCTCTCTCACCCATTACCACTGTGAAACTATCCTCTCTCGCCCATTACCACTGTGAAACTATCCTCTCTCACCCATTACCACTGTGAAACTATCCTCTCTCACCCATTACCACTGTGAAACTATGCATCGGCTTTGGAGGATATTTCCCTGTTTCATTCCCCACCCAAGACAGACACCTCAGGTATACACATACACATAACTGAGGGGACACACACTTGCCTTTTGGGTTTACTTTCCTCTCATTTATTTCTCTGTTTACATGTGTGTGTGCCCCCCCCCCCCCTCTATTTTCTACCCAACCACCACTACCCCCACCCACCACCACTACCCCCACCTCTCCCTCCACACACATACACCAGCTCAAACCCCCACCCCACCCCTTTTCCAGCCACATCAAGCATAAGTGGGGAGAGGACAAGAGGAGAGAGGAGAAACCGAGGAAACGGACATCAATTATTGTGAGCAGAATGAGGGGAAAACAGTGACATAAACAGAAACAGCAAAAAGCCAGAAAAGTTAACAGTCCCTTTTAGAAAATAATATGCTATTGTTTGGATGTGGGCATGCAAGGCAGGGTTTCTCTGTGTCAACACCACATGGTAAATTATAGTATCCAGCAAACCCAAGAGGAAATGAGAAAAGACAAGGGAACAAACATAGATTAGCATGTTTAGCTGTCATGCGGAGAAAAGTGATGCTGCACGGCTTCCTGCATGCCATGCTGCACCCTGCATGTTTTGACTGTGAGTTTGCCAGATAGAATAATACAATGACTGGCAGGAAGTTAAGACGATTATACTAAATGTTTTGGAAGTTCTAATATACTTGTCTGTGACAATTTACTTGACTGATTTAATTGTCTATACAGTATCCCAACTATATGGCACTCTAAGCAGGCTAAATGCTAAGAATTAGTTGGCGGTGCATGTGGTTAAAAAAATGTTTCAGCAAAGTGTATTGTTCTGTCAATATCTTGTGTGTTTTTTTCGTACCACAAGTTCCTGCATTGTGAACTCTTGTGTCAATCAATGAATGTGCTATAGCTAAACGGCCTAAATGGATAAATGCTTGGAGCTATTGTGGTCCTCTAGAGACTATAGGGAGAGGCTATTGGACTGAGCTGCTCTAAAGTCAGTATTCTCACACCGTATCCCACCTTCCTCACTACAGTCTGCTGTCAATTTCTATAATTCAGAGCCTGTCATACTGGGATTATTCCCTGGCTGTCTCAAACAACACCTGCTATACTAGACTCAATCTGGAATAACAATGGAAATATCCAACTGACCCCTTCCAAACACACACACACACACACACACACACACACACTGCATGACCCACAGGTACTTGCAGAGAATGCCTTAACTTGGCCCTAACACACCTTGCAGGCTTGAGACAGCCCCCTCTGTGGGTCTGCTTGGCAGCGGGACGTCCCGGTGGAGAAGTCTGAGACATGGCGCGGCTTCTCGTTAGCTTGATACCATTCACAGACCAGCTGAACCGCCGGTCCAGTCCCGGTGGGACAGTGGTGGTGCGGCTCCCAAAAAAATGAGATATATAGAATGTTCGTTCCTCAGACGAAGGAGCAGCTGAAACGCTACATTGGAAGCTTCAAACTAGAGACCAACCGATGCCGATATATCGGTACCAATATAACCCTTATTTGGCGTTAAACATCATATCGGTATCGGCTTAAATGTTTGCCGATATTTCCGATATTGCCGATATGTATGAACTTTTTTTTTTTTACTGGATATATAATGCAGAAAACGTGCTTGGATCGATCAGAGCAGGCTCTGGCATTGTTTACAATACTCTCAACACTGCAGCACAGCTAGTGCTGTCATACAGTTTAAACATGCAGCACAGCTAGTGCTGTCATACAGTTTAAACATGCAGCACAGCTAGTGCTGTCATACAGTTTAAACATGCTCACAAATAGCCTTTAATAATCTAACAATAAAATGCTGATGATGTCAGGTGAGGAGTCATATTTTGCCAGAGAAACAGACATGATTATTTTTCGGCAAAAGCTGTCTGCCTGCCTGGTGTTTATTTAGCCTTTTTTTTTTTCTTTCTTTTTTCCTCAGTGTTCATTTCTATAATCCATTGACAATATTTAATAATTCAAGATTCAACAAATAAACAAATGTTAAATATTATTTCATTTGTTGAAGAAAGCAGCCTTCTGTACTGTTACTGTCCCTTTGCATAGTCATATCGGTGCAAAATCTGTGCACAATCCACATAGAAAAAGGTCTATTTTCATTCCAGCTCAAAAATTCACTGTATCGGCTGCTATA